>NC_041349.1:12687712-13060212 GCF_004354835.1 Perca flavescens
CATATTTTCCTATATTTTTGTGTGTAACTGACTAAAGGGAGCAACTACCTTTGAAATTAGTCCAGTATAAAGCAAGACCGCTGCAGTTGGCAGCAGCGAAAGAAGCTACAATTTAATCATTGGGCAATTGCGCAGCTTAAATTTTTATGTGCATTAAAAGTGCTTGTTCTATCACTGACATGCTCACATTATTATTCTTAGTGTCTTACAACACATTGGAAAGGATCCCTACAGAGATAGACCTTTTTGTTAAAGAGTAAGATCCTTTTTATTAACATGTAACACGAAATCGCTAGCGCCAAAACCACAAGACCCACAAGTACTTTTATCATCGTGAAATTCAAAGTCGACACAAATAAAATAAAATTAAACAACTAAAAACTAAACAAAACAACAACAAATAAACTATTAAGGCAATCACCACTCTCGTTTGGTTGAAATAAACTTTTAGAGAGTGAAGGTTTAGAAGGAACCGTTATACTGCTATACCTTTCTCCACAGCGGTGAGGTAGGCCCTCTCCTCTGCGGACAGCTCCACCTCCGCCCGGACGATCTGAAGCGGGATGCGGTCGCGGTACGGCGAGTACGTCGCCTAAACAAACACAAAATGCCAGGACAAAAAAACTGTCAAATACAGAGAATCAAGTCTGTAAAAATAAAAAAAAATAAAGAAACATACACATACGTAAGCAAAGAAACTAGCTGTGATTAGCTGATAACTTCTGTGATTTATGATATACGAATATCAGGGTTCCCCCAGTGTGTTGTGAGCCTGGTGGCCCACGTTGGGGCCTACGTTGCCCCCCCCATCGGGCCTAAGCCACTGTGAATTATTTTGTACTGTATTTTTAAGCCTTTTTTAAAACTACAGTAACAGTGGGGCGGCTTGGTTGGAAACGTAGATGTAGTCATATTGTTAAATATCCAATTAGAGATCGTAAGCACTGACTTAATGTTGGGGCCTATGGAATCTGCTTCTAAAGCTTTTAAATCCTCAATTTTGCGATCTGTCCATGATTATGTTATCACAGAGACTAATTGGGCTCTACATTAATGCTGCCATCAGGCTGTGACTCCGGACCCTCGTTGAAAAAAAAAAAAAAAAAGACACTTGCCACCTTGCTAAACAAGTTTTCTGAGGGAAAACACTGTCATATATATATATCTATTTATTAATTATAGGTACTTGTTTTGAATGTGTAGTGTCATTAAGTAGTCTAGAAACCCTTCTCAGAATTCTCATATGTTTAGGGTTGAGGAGCTTCTTTGGTCATTACTCTTTTATTAAATATTATATTAGGCTTCAGGGAAAATGAGCAGAGCTGCTTCCTTAAAGAGAATGTATTTAAGTTTTTTTTACAGGGTGTGATAAGTCGAGGTGAATGGCTCAATCACTTCCAATTACCAGGAATGTGTGAGGAAAAGCTCTGGATTTGGACATGCGTTTCATCTGCCTGCATCAGGTTAAAGTTACTTGAAACTTTGTGTTGAACAGATGGATTTGAATCAGTAGCTCTGTGTTCTTTGTGTCGATGAATGACACAGACTGCCGTCCCCAGAATGTGGCTAAAACTGTATACATTTGAGGGCTTAAACAGGCGTGTAAGTCAAATATATCAGCGGTTTGTTGTTTTTGTTCGCAAATATGAATGTCTCTGTCATCTCTGTCAAGTCAAGCTTTCGAAACTGACTCAACATCATCCATCATCAGCGAGATACATAAAACAGCAGACTGTTGTTGAAAATATGAATTTGGCATTGGACGATGGATAGACTGACAGACTTGTTTTATGAGTGTGTGAGTCTTTGTGGCGAGTTTTAGACCTGAGGACAAGGAGTCAAATCCTCACATTGTCATAGGGGCTGTTTAAGGGATAACATTGATAACATTTGCTTTTAGGGTTTGGATAAGCCTGCAGGGACTTTGTGGAAGTCACGACATTGTGTGACTGCGTTTCTGTTCGACTCACCTTCTTGTAGTACAACTGTGTCATTGGATTCATATGGCTGGTCTGGAAGAAAGAAAGAAAGAAAGAAATGAGAGTTACTAGGGAGGACCAGGAAGAGGAATATCAACCGTGCTGCAATAAATTGAAGCAAATGAAGACTAATCTCATGAGAAAGAAAGTGAGATATTGTTCGCTTAAACATCTCACAAAGTCACGAAAGGGAAAGAAAGAGACGGCATTGAAACAACAAAACAGCTCAACATTTGCGTTGAAGCTGGCATATTACTCAGTCAAATCTGAACACACAGACATGATACACGTTTTTAGATTCTGTGTCTTACACCTTCCGAGGAAATAATTTTATTGTTATGTCTCAAATGTCTATAAATCCGCTTTGAAATTACAGAAAATAGACGCTCCTCTTGGTCACCCCTAATAACTTATAACGTTTTATTCAGTATCAAAGTAACCCAGTGATAGCTGTTAGTGCCTACATGGGTACGTTGCGAACAGGAATGGCTAATCGCTTATTCAGCATACCTTTAAAGCTATACTGCATGGTTTCGGTCGCACCATTGGAGATTCTAAGTAATGACAACACAATGTCTGTGCATCCACGTGACGCGTTTTTTCAGAGGTTAATTTTTCAATGCTGTAAGTACACAAACAAACTCCAGCTGGTAGAAATCCGAGCAGCCGAGATCACAAAATCACAGCAAATGAAAGTGTCTGCATGGCACTGAAAGATGAACTGTCCCTTTAAGATTGATTGACCTCCTTATCTTTGTCTCAGCATGATTACATAAATAGAGGGATAACAAACAACAATAATGAATTTTCACCCAAACCTGATTGTGGACAGGCTGAAATCTTAAAATAACATTTTCAGACTAATATTAAGTTTAAGATCGGCAAAAACACTCAACTTCGCCTAACTGTTTCTGACATTTGAAGACTTTCAGAAGACCTGCAGACAGCAGGAGAACAGGATGTGTATTTCTACCAGCGATAAACCACTCCAACTTGAGACTGAACTGACGGTGATGGATGTGCAGACAGTTGAAGCAGTACAGATTAGTGACTCCATATACATTTAGCACAGTAACGTGCATACAGACTAATGGTGTGTGTCCACTGTCAGCGTCATTTCCCCGCTTCCCATTCCTTTCTATGGGAGCACCCGTGCAATGCATGCAGGTAGTGTTGTGGGGACTGTGGAGAAGCGGGGCATTGAGTCGCCCCCCTCGTCATTTGCATAAAGTTGAATTCAGCCAACTTTATTCAAATGAAGAGCGGCCCGGCTCGGCTCAACGCCTCTGAGAAGCTGACGAAAATCTTTTAAAGTGACCTTTGTCGAGCTGAAATGAAGGCAAAGATTCAACAACTGCATGGCCTATTTCTCACTTAAAATGTTTTCAGAAATACGTTTCGGTGAACTATTTTCGTAAAATAAGAGATCGTATTACAAAAGAGCCGACATTAAAGCCGGTTTTGAAATCCCAGAGCAGACAGCCACACGTGACCTGTTTGTCCAATCAGCTGCAACCACTGCAGCTGATTGGACGAACAGGTCATGTAGGAAGGTGGAGACGGTTTATTTGCTTGTCAGTGGTCAGTGAAGAGAAACTGGTGACAAGCTAGCGTGCAAAAAGCGTGCTGGGAAGCGGGGCGATCCCATCCGTGAAAACAAGGCGTATATGGACATGTACCATAAGGATAAGCCTCATCCCACTCCTCTAGTGTTACTAATACATGTAATCCCCATGAACCACTGCCTCCTGGAGAATGTTTAGAAGCTCTGCTTGTTTGCACATTAGTGTTTATTTGTGTAGGCTTTATCATGTTGATTTATTGCACCTTAATTACCCTACATGTGTTTATGTTGGGAGTAAGCTTTGTCGACAGATGATGCATTTAGATTGCTTTACATTTTCCTACGCAGTGTGGGATTCATTTTCCAGCAGTGGTGGAGCTGTCAAAATAAAAGGGAGAAAAATAATATTGATCTGCACGTGTGTGTCAGAAGAAAGAGCTAATGACTGAAGCTGTTGGTTTGAATAGTTAGTTAATAGCCGACTAGCTAATAACACTTCTGACGCCAAGGTTATCAACACTTTTAAAAAAAGCAAAAAATGTTGTAAATCCAAATGTGCAACATGACATCATGACTTCGCGTAAACATACACGGCCACTTTCTTAAGACAAGTGGAGTTTTATCTGTACGCATTTTGAGCTATCCGTGTGTATGTCTATGCTGTATGCAGCGGACGTAAACGTACATGCCACTTTCTAAAGCCAAGTGGGTGAAAAGTCCTGTGTTTGACCCATCCACCACCCCAACCAACCTCCCTACGCAGATTTTCACCCTTTCATACTACTCGCTATGGCTTAAATTCACACGCAATCGCAAGGTAATGTAAGTCAATGGAGGCCAAACAGCGTCCATTGATAAACACGCTAAAAAGCGAGTATGCGTCTTGATAACACGCCAAAATTGACGGGTCATACATACGCCACTTCATGAGATCAGTCTGAAACGTGAAAAAATCCAAACGAAATTGCAACAACAACCAAAACAAACCTCGTTCTTCTGAAGCCTGCTACTTCAATTATCAAATATAAAGTTATAGAATATCAAAAGAGTTTACACACTGAAAACATTACTTACATCAATAGGCAAGTTCTTAAGGGTATGAATATATTTGTTTGTGACCAGATCATCATGGACAAAATCTGTGAGTGTGATGCAAATGTTTTGCTCCGCTGACATTGTTGTCGCTTCAAAGAGTTGTGTTTGTGAGGAGAAAAAGACGATGTCTCAGCTGTCAGTGGACCCTTTATCAACAGCTGACGGATAAATGAATGCCTCTAGTTACCAGCTTTGTCAAGTGGACTGAAACTACTGACTCTCAACTGGCAGTTTCCATGGTGCTTTGAAGTATAAATGTTACCAGGGGTTATTTACAGTCACTGCGAGATTGACAGTCATTCCCAAAAACTGAAAGTGTGAGAATACAATCATTTCCAGAGTACTTTATAATTTCCTTGAGCAATAATGAGGTTGATTGAACTCTACAAAGCGCAGAGGAAGAGGCGCTTTGTCTCCTATATAACTGCATTGCATTTTTTTTAATGACGGTATTGAAACTGATACCATTGCTATTTTTAAGACCCCGCGGTATACTGTATTACCGCCCAACCCTAATTTGCAGCAAATTAATTCACATCGAGGGTAACTCCAATGACCAGGACAAGACTGGACAGGGGACTGAGCTGAGCTGGTTGTCTAAACGTAACTATGACCGGTCGCTGTCACGTGACGTGAGATTTCGTACAAGTTGTTGCGTGTAAGTTTTTGTGCGATTCATTTTCCCTAAAACGAGATTTTATTCATATGCTGCATTTTCCAGGCCGTTGTGACGTATTATCTGTAAAACACATTATGGCTGTTTTGACAGCTAAGCAGTGCAGCAAATTATATTTGGTCGCCGTGTGCTAGCAGAGAATCCAAAACCTTTGAAATGGAATAAAAATGTCCTCTTCTGACAAAACTGGAACAGGCCGCTCATAGTACTAGTAAATGGAAGCAGATTTAGACCTTGTGATTACTCCTAAAAGCTGCAGTGCTCTTACTGGCCCTTTGCTAATTGAGTTTTTTTTTATTTATTTTTTTTTCCCCAGTAAGAATGCAGTAAGAAACCCACACAGACCTGCTGAGTCTGCCGCAGAGAAACAGCAGTTTGTTGAATGTGCTTCCTGTTTGTTTAGATAAAATAAAGCAGGGCCTTTCCTCAGTCTGACCTCAGGGATCTGAATAATCACTTAACCATTTTCTTTTTTTTTCCAGGGGAAAGCTTTGCTGAGCTTGTTTAAAGCCTCACTCTGTTTCGCATGAACACCAAGCAGTAGCCCTTTGTCATAGTTCTCTTCTAACTTATTAAAAAAATAATCAGGGGCATCAATTTTATGGAGAGAGCAGGTGGAGCTGTAGCGTTATTTTTAAACTGCTAGGGGGGACGGGACACATCCTGCAGTTGACTCTATAAGTGATAAAGGATCTTGCTCACGCCTGCAGGCGATGCCGCTGAGGGCTGTAAATGATGTGGACAAGATTAAATTAAATGGATGAGACTAATCCTGCAGTGGTGTAGTATGCAGTATGTGCAGTTGCTGGAATGCAGATCCGTTTAAGATCTGCATAGTAAGGGAGAATTTATGCTGACGGCTTTACAATGCTCCACTGACTGTGGTACAGCAATGCAGATAAACTCCCTGCTCGGCTCCTATCTCACTCCATCGCTCCCTCTTTCCACAAGTTCTTCACCAGACGGGAGTCTCCCCCCCCCCACACACACACACACATACATTCATCAGTAATTTCCTGTCCCTCCTACTGGTTCTCTGCAGCCCTTACCTTCATTTCCCTCCAGCCTGAGCACTGTCTCGTTTTTAACTTTCCCGATCTACCCTCATCTCTCC
Source organism: Perca flavescens (assembly GCF_004354835.1). Classification (NCBI taxonomy): domain Eukaryota; kingdom Metazoa; phylum Chordata; class Actinopteri; order Perciformes; family Percidae; genus Perca; species Perca flavescens. The sequence goes on from NC_041349.1 coordinate 12,694,141, forward strand.
CTCATCTCTCCTCTCCCGCCTGCTTTTACACCTTCCTTTTGTGCAGGTAGCTATTTGTAACCACTCTACATTTCCCTCTTTCTTCTTATCTCTCCTCTTCAGAAATCTCTCCCCAGCCTGAACATCCTCATCTTTCACTCTCTGTGTCTTTCAAATTTTCTGCTCTATTTTCTGTCTCGTTTCCATTCTTGGGAAGAAAGAAGAGAAAAAAATTAAAGTCTCCAAAAAAACTCCATCTTGAACTCACTCACTCCTCATAATTCTTATCTTTCCCCTCTTTCCGTCTCATTGCGTTGTCTTGCTGCTCCCATCCTGTTTTCCCCTCGGCTGCAGTAGAAAGAATTCTCTCCGACTCTCCACATCTGTCCCCGTCTCTTCTCCTCCTGCATTTTTTAAACAGTGGTGTTTGTTTAGTCACAGAGTACCAGAACATCATCATCATTCTGAGTTGCCCCCCTTTTCTTTGCACAAATCCTCATCTGAATCCTACTTTCTTAAACATAATGAATGGATGTGGAGGAGGTCAAAGTCAACTCGAATGAGCACAAGGTGTTCACAATAAAAACACACTGGTAGCCCGGTGTCCTATGATCCCTCACAAGTTGAGCTACGGTATTCACAATGCCAATAATAACATGCCGACAATTGCTGTTTTTCCTGAGCGTTTTTGGAAGTCAGTGCTGGGAAATAAGACAGGGACGTACACTGGTGCAGCACAGCATCACTCTGCCAGCAGCGTGTCACACACACAGACAGACAATAGAGTGGCACGACAGGCCGCCATTCATTGTGAACTCCAAAGAGTAGCCTGGTGCCACCCGCCTTCCAGCGACTGTAATCTCTTAGCAGCGCCACCTGAGAATGTTGAGAAAGGGTCAACTTCACGCCAACTTCCTCTGGCATGTGGCAGTGACAACCCACAAACAACCAATCATGCAGAAGAACAGCTGCATCGGTATCTCAAACTCAAGTATGTAATAGCATGCAAACTAATTTCGAAAAGCAGATCATCACTTGGCTGGGCCCTAGGGCTGGGTATCGTTCAAAAATGTCCGATACAGGTACCTATACCGTGACTTCGATGCCGGTTCAAAAACGATACTTTTTCCAATGCCAATTTTATAAAACAAAAATAAATTCCAACATTACACATTACATTTAAGTCTCTGTGCGTAACGTAGAGTTTTTCCTGCCTGCCTCTAGGACGTGTAACGTTAGACAATCACAAACATTATTAGATCTTGGTAGAAGCATGCTGCATACTTATTGGCTCACTGACTCAGATTAGATTTACTCCTTTGGTTTTGAAATTGGGTATTGAATGATGAAACATTGTTCGATCCTTGATACTTTACTTTAGGCAATTCGGTCGGTGCCTTGATAGCCAGCCCTATTGGGTCCAGACCTTTAAATCTGCAAGCTCCAAAGACCTGCCCAATTAATCTGGCATCATGACATGAAACAGCGGTTTCTCTGTCGAAAAAGCAATCGATCCAATTTGTGCTGCGGGGGACTAACCACTGGCCAATCAGCACTACGGGAGGGGCTAACGGTGTTGTCAAGCTGTCTCAATATCGGCCAACATCTTAGTTTGTTTTTACTTCGCTCCGCTCAACTCTTAAAATCCCATCACAACCAGTATGTCGGCATGGCTTTGCATCAGTTAACATGATGTTAGATTCAGGCGGATACGTTGGTCCGTCAAGTGTAATGAGTTGACAATTCTGTTTGATATCAGGCAAGACTATCGCTGTAAACAACTTCAATATGATATCATTTTAACAAAGTGCAATTCGCCCTGGAAATGAACTGTGTTATGCAGCAGCATAGCGGCGATGGAAGAAAATCATCCAATCATAGCTGAGCACGTCAATTGCTAAACAACAACAATCAATCTTCCCTTGCACACCTGCTACAGTGGGCCCTATTTTAACAATGTAAGCACACGGCGTGAAGCGCCTGGCGCAGGTGCATTTAGGGCGTGTAGGAACCCACTTTTGCTAGTTTAACGGCAGAAAAAAGGGTCCGTGCGCCAGGCGCATGGTTCAAAAGGGTTGTACTTAGTGTCTTAATTAATTCATAGGTGTGTTTTGGGCGTCACATGCAATAAACCAATCAGAGTGTAATCTCCCATTCCCTTTAAAAGCCAGGCGTGTTTGTACTTTGGCGCATTGCTATTATGATGGCGGAGATTTTCAGAAGAAACTGATCTGCTTGTGCATCAAGTGAAAGCACGTGATTGCAATACTATTTCTCATTGTAATATTTTGTTTGTGTGCTGCTGCACGTCCCTGTGTGTGTAACAAGCATAGTGTGCGCACGCTGTGCACGAGCCTAGGCACATTTTACTAATGTGCTGTTAAATTAACAATGAAATGCTGCGTTATTGACTTTAGACCAGGTTTTTGTTGGTCAATGGCGCGATCACTTTCCGCTGCCTCAAGATAGCAATACGCCAAGAATGCACCTGAACACACCTCCCTGTAGGCCCATGGGCGCAAACATGGGTGCACGTGCATTTGCTATTTAAACGACGTGGGCGCTAGACAGGAAATTGACACTTGCGTCGGGCTGCACCGGGTGCAAGATAGGGCTCAGTGAGTCTGTATGTAAGGCTGGAACATACTTACAGTAGGCAAACACAATGTACAGTGAAAGTCCTGTTATCACCTATAATCATTAAAACACTCTGTAGTCAAGTTAGTGATAGACAGAATAATTTTTCATTTATTGTTGCATTTTAGCATCTCTGAGTGAAATAGTTTGAGTTAGGCTTCTGCCGATAAGAGGGGAGAGGTCGGCAGACATTTTAACAAAGTTCTTAAATCATCTGCTGAGGATGTAGGGAGTAAAAGATTTAAACATCTTATGTTATTCACATTTTAAATACAGTTCAAGACGTGAATAATACTCTTCATGATGACTATGATGGCCTCCTGCTAGTGTCTCTGTTGGTTTTTCTCTGTGCTGCCTTGCAGGTCCATGGGCGGTGCCAACTCAGTGTAACTGGGAGCACCTGGCCAGTCTCCCAGGAGTCCTTAAAGGAACACGCCGACTTATTGGGAATTTAGCTTATTCACCGTAACCCCCAGAGTTTGACAAGTCGATACATACCCTTCTCATCTCCGTGCGTGCTGTAACGCTGTCTGACGGTTCCAGCATTAGCTTAGCCCAGCACAGATCCTGCAGGAAACTGGTTCCAACTAGCCTACTGTTCCGAATTGTGACAAAAGTGACAAAATAACACCAACATGTTCCTATTTACATGTTGTTATTTGTAGAGTCACAGTGTGTACAAAAAAACAACGTAACATGAGACACAGCCATCTTCTAACAGTAAACAAACCGGGAACTATATTCTCAGACAGGCCAGCGAGCATATCACTCCGCCCAAGTACTATATTCTTCCGCCTGAGAATATAATTCCCAGTTTGTTTACAGTTAGAAGACGGCTGTGTCTCATGTTACGTTGTTTTTTGTACACGCTGTGACTCTATAAATCACAACATGTAAATAGGAACATGCTGGCGTTATTTTGTCACTTATTCGGAGCAGTAGGATTGCTGGAACCATTCACCTGCATGTTCTGTGCTGGGCTGATGCCGCTGGAGCCGTCAGACAGCATTACAGCACGCACAGAGATGAGAAGGGTATGTATCGACTTGTCTAACTCTCGGGGTTACGGTGAATAAGCTAAATTCCCAATAAGTCGGCATGTTCCTTTAAGACCTGGCTGTGAACCCGCTCAGGCTCTCTCTTCATCCAGCCGGCACCATGTTCTTTTTAGTTGGCTTCGGCCTGGTTAATAGTTTTCATTCATTATTACTTTGACATCATTCCCTTGTATATTTAGTTATCTTTGTTACTCCACTATTATTTCTTGTCATCTTTAGCCAATACATGTTAAACCTTTTAGTTGCACAGTGTATCTCTTGTCTTTTGTCATGGCTCATGAGCCAGGTCATGACGTGATTAAAGAGTAAACAACCAATCTGAGTCCTGATGGGTTGATGAACAATAGCAGCCCCAGGAGTCGTGTTTGTTAAAATGCTGCGAAGATGTCAGATTTTATATTAATAAGAGGAGCCAGTAATGATGCTTCCAGCAGCTGCGGGTAAAGAAAACATTGCTCTGGTTTGCAGTAGCTGCAGGAAGAGATTTTATTATACTTTTAGTAGCTGTTAAAGACTTTGATGGGCTTGTCCCTGAGTGACTTAATGACCCGCCTGCTGGTATGACTTCCTGCCAAGCTCCCCTCAGATCCTTCGACTCTGTTTTTTAAGCCCAACCCAAATCCAGGACTGCCTTACAGCAAGGATGTTTTCTGATCCTCACAGCCAGAAAACAGACGGCTTCAAACACCACATCAACACTATTCTTATAAGCTTCACTTTTCTTGTGTATTCCAGTTTTGTTCCATCTAAAATGTGTATATATTTTGCTTTTGACTCACTTTATCCTTCACTTATCACTATTTTGTGATTTTATTGACTAAACAAGACTTGACTCATGTAAAAAATAATCAACAAATCATCTGGTGATCTATAATCATTAGTTACAGCCTTAACTTAAAATAAGTTGAGTAAAAGTACTTAGATACTATCCACCGCTGCATTCTGGATCATGTATGTACCTTAAACGAGGAACATTTGAATTCCCATTACCTGCTGCCCTTTTTAATGAAGCACATGTATCAGCAGGAGACATTATATATATATATATATATATATATATATATATATATATATATATATATATATATATATACACACATCTGAGGGCCAAACTGCAGCAGGAAACGGTGGAATAAGCACAAAGTGTCTCTTCGTCTTTAGCGACTCAGCAATAAAGCTGCAGGTCTAATGAGAGAAAGTGCTGCGAGCAGAACTTAAGAGCCAAGCGTTTACTGCTTTTTTTATACGTGGGTGGTTCTCTCTCTCGTCACTCATCCTTTAGCAATTCCTCTTCTTAGCTCTCTCTTCTTCTATGGACAACCTCTCCGTTTCTTTCTAATGTTTTCATCCAGCCTCTCTCCTCCTTCACACGTCACCTCCACACTATCAATCCTTCTCTCTTTTTTCACAACTCTTGACGCACCATTTCTGAACTTTCTGTCTTTTTTCTGTCAGTCTGAACACTCCCTTTTTCCCTTCATGTCTATACCTTTTCTTGACTGTCTCTTTAACTCCTTTAACTTCCTCTCTTGTGCTACCACACGTCGTGCAGCTCCTGCAATAATCAAGCTTAAACATATCCATAAATGCACATATAACTGCGGTGCTCAGTGATACGGTGAAAGCTCTCTAGGCTTCTGGCTCAGTGACTTTTGGTGGGCACGTATGAACATTATATTGACTTAACCAAGAAGGTGGAACTGTGAGGGCACAGTGCAGCAGCTACACAGCAAATTAATTGTATATTTAATAACTTAAATAATAAGCTCTGAAAGGAGGAGGTGAGGTATTTTGTTAATAATTCATATGCCATCCCCCTCAGACTACGCTTGCAAAGTGGATCGCCGAACTTCAGCAGTATTAGACAAGCCGCAATTTCTTCAGTGTTTTTTGGCAATTTAGACCCTACTGGGCTTATTACTGCCCTCCGCAGGAATCAAAAAAACCTAACAGAATTACTTTAATAACAGTTAATGAAAAAGCCTGAAACTAGAGCCCTCTTTCCATTTACTGATCAAGAATTGATTCTGAATCGAATTGAGCGCTATTTGTGTCTAAATGGGACACTAGGTGTACATAACTAGCTCATTTGGACCAGTGCTTTCACCTCCAGATTCGGTTTGTTTGGGCATTTGTGAACACAGCACAATCGCTCTCGGATGCGGGGCGAGACAAGCGGGCCGAGATCGCCCAGAGGGTGGGGGGTGGGGGGGTCTGGAGTGGTTTGTTGTTTGTTTGCAGAACGTGAGTGACCTTTCAAAATGGACCAACTAGGCTTATAAGGATAATCTAAGCAGGTTTAACTTCTGAAGAACAATTGTCTAGCGAGTGTGTGTTGTGCAGCCATTAGAGCCCATATCCGACAGTGAACTATTGAGGCGGCGCGTCTTCTACTACGATGCATCAGGACATAGTTTCCTAGTCGGAGCTGGATATTTTGTTCATTTAATGAACGCTGGCATATTAACCCCAACAAAACAATTAGCAATACATGCTGCAAAGAATAAAAATAAAAGAAAGAGTAGGAAACGCTTTGAGGCAAATCTTCCAAGTAACATTTTGGACCAATGAGAGAACAGCTTGCTTGTACAACTTTTTGACCGCTCTTAAATGTTGCCGAATTAGTCCCTGAATCGGAACAAAGCAAACGAAGCAAAGAGTTCTGAAAAAAGGCCAAAGAATCAGATCCTAGACATTTTGTATGTGTTGTACATATTTGCATTAAGGGTAGATAAGGTGTTTCAGACTAATTGTGGGCTATACATCCTGTGGTATGTGGCGTTGGTACGATGTACCTGTACCCTGCAGCTTGTCTCCCTTGCTCAATTAACTCCTTTTTATCTTCCTCTCTTCAGTCTCTCCCTAAATATCATCTATCTGCCACCCCATCTTTTTCTAATCCTTACTCATCTTTCCACCTCTTCCTCCGCTACACTCTCACCATCCCTTCATTCATCCCTGCAATATTCCCCCATTACTTTAGCCATTCATTTCGGCGCTCTTTAACTCCACTCCATCACTCCTCCCAGTGCCCTCTGGAACTTTCTCTCCAAAGTGTCTCGCTCCATCTCTCCCGCACTTCATCAAACTCCCTCCATCTTTTACACCCACTTTTTCTCTCACTGCCTTGCTGGCGTCTGTTTTCAGGTTATAGTTTTTTTGCTAAATTCATTTTCTCTGCTTTTAAAAAGTCTGTCTCACTTTTTCGCTAAATTTCCCCTTCTCCATTTCGCTCTCAAACTTGTTGTGTCCCTACCCCCTCTTGTCATTGATATTTCTCTTTATGATTGTCTTTTACTCTATAGTCTCTCTCTCTCTCTCTCTCTCTCTCTCTCTCTCTCTCTCTCTCTCTCTCTCTCTCTAATCTCTCTATATTCCGCAGGACTGCCTGTCTTCCTCCCCTCGATCCTCCAATTCAATATGTGGACAGAAACCAGACAAATTGGTACAAATCAGTCATCTGTCTGGCTGCAGGAGAAGCAACAGACACAACACAATCTGAGTAAAAAGAAGGGCACGTTATTGACCGAGCACCCAAAGGTAAACATAACCTGAGAATTGAGACCCAGCTAGGTGTCGGTTGCAGAAACATTAAATTAAAAATGTTGTGAATACCAAACAGAAGCAGTGTGGCAAACGCACACAGACCTCCTCATTCATTTCAGTGAGACCACAGTGACATAAAAGCTGCAGCAAAAATGCCCCTTCAGTGTTTCTGGTTGTAGTTCGGTGTCCCGTTGACTTTCTGGACAACTGCACACCCTCCGCTAATACCACAACAAAAAGATGCAGCAAAAATCACGTGTTCAACCTTTCTACTACGTTTTGGATTCCTCAAATATTTTTCAGATCAGTTTCAGAATTATCTTCATTGTCATTATTATACTCACTTACAATGACGTTTCGCATGGCTTCTCCCAATGTAGTCAAAATGTACCAAATAAATATATAAAAGTACCAAAAAAGTACCAGAATTTAGCAGTATTAGCAGCATAATATTTAAAAAGTGATGCTTGTGCAGGTACAACTTTAAAAAGTAATCAATAGAAAGCACTTGTTAAATTAAATTTACACATTTACAAATTTACAGAGGTTGAATTGTATTAATATGAATGAATCTGTTCTAAATCTTTGTTTATAACTGGGTTTCTGAATGTTTGAAATCTGTAATATGCTGTAAGAAAGACCTTATATCAACTCACAGAGAAACAACGCATTTAATGTGGTGCTTATCTTTTAGACCAAGAAGATGTTATATTACAGCAAACGTCCTAATATCAGTATAAAGCCCCAAATAGTGATCCTCAGGCAGACGGTCTTTCTGGTTCAGCTCCTATCAACGATCTGGTAACTCTCTACACTTTTAATGTAAGACATGATGCAATGAGATGACAAAGCTACAGGGCAGAGGTAGAATGGAGCTTCTTTTCTAATGGGAGCAATTGGAAGAAGAAGGGAGAATTCAAAAAGAAGGGTAGTGGATTATAGGAGCAGAGTGAAGGATAGAAAGGGAAGTTATAAAGAAGAGGTGGGGAAAGTCACCCTCTTGATTGGAAAGATATTAAAAGACATTTTGCAGACTTTTAGTGCACAGACTACTACAGCTGAAACATGTACTGCTCTGAAAAAGGAATTTAAAAGATATAAACAAAGAATGTGAAGACTAACGAATGAATATAGGAGCAGAAGAAATGTATAACAGTAGATGAAAAGGTAAACAGAAGAGCAAAATGGGTAGAAATGGAGCAGAGAGGGACGGGGAATAAGGGAAGTTCAGAAAGAGAATCTTAACACAAACTGCTCTGTTGTGTTTGAGGACTGTTAGTGCTGCAGCTTTGATGAAAAATGGCAAAAAATGGGGTGAAAGGCAGGGCAAAAGGGGATCTTAAATAGTCCCCAAACAACTTCCACCCTGAAAATCTAACTTGAGGAGAAGGGAATGTGCTCTGCTGCTCAGAGTTTGCTGATTTTGCAGGTCAAGACAGTAATTGCGATCAACACCAGCACGACTCCACTCCTTCATGCTTACAGTTGTTGCAGTGTTGCACAAATAATCATGCCTGTTTGTCACTTTATGTGGCATCTTTGTTGTTGCTTTTCCGTACATCAACAGACTTATTTGTGGGTCTTTAGACCGATGTGACATACGCAAGCAATGGGCTGAAGGAAGCTTTTAGTTCCTCGAAAAGTTCCTGGGACTAAAAGTTGGCATTATAAGCAACCAAAAGTCTGTAGGACATCAACACACAATATCTGCTTGATGAGGATGAGTCAATAAGTTCAGATTTCTAGGGAAAACCAGGACAGGAATCAGCACACATGTTCATGATTATTAGGGATAGAGCGATTATCAGTTGGCAGTTTGCAGATTGTCTGTATCTGTGTTTTATTTGCCTGATTATCGATAAAGTTAATTAAAAAGTGTTCTACGTTGGCTCGGCTACAGCTCTGTGTCTGTCCCTCTGCTTCGGTTTCACTCACCGCTGAGTCTTTTTTACTGGGTATTATGTTGGAAGTTTCTAATTTATTAAATAATTGCTTAAAGCATCTAAACAAAGTTTTGTGTTGGATTTTGTAACATTCCAAAATCTTAATTTTCACTTAAAGATTCTCTTTTTCACTGTTTATGCATATTGGGTTCAAAATATTATTATTATTGGTTTTATAAACTAATAATAATAATTATAATAATAATCGGTATCGGCTTTGAAAAAACATTATCGGTCGATCCCTAATAATTATGAATTATGAATTATGTCTTGTAGTTAGTTTAATTAAGTCGAATAAAGTGGAAGTGGTCAAGCAGAAATCAAGAGTTTCAAGATCCATTTTCGTTGAGAATATTTTTCTATATATTATAATCGGTCATTTCTGCACACACGACATCTATTGCATATCTGTACGGCCTGGAGGAAGGATCCCCCCCTCTGTTGCTCTCCTCGAGGTTTCTTCCTTTTTTTTTAGAAGATTGTAAAGCCCCTTCAGGCAAAAGTGTGACTTTAACGCGAGACTAAAGCGAAAGCAGCCACTGCAGGTTATATAAAAGCCACCAGCCTGATCCAAAAACACAGCGGGAACAACTCTTTTAAAGCCTTACAGAACATGTAAACAGCTTTTCTTTCTCTTTAACCTTTGCTTAACAGGGTCAGTTAATTACAAACAAACTTATTCTTATTATCAATCTCAGCAGAAGGAGCCGGAGAAGAAGATAAATGAGACGGCGGAGAGAATTCTGGCAAACATAGCTATGCTGGCAGGTGATGCAATCCTTTGTTGCGTAACGCTCTAAATATAGAAACAAAAAGGCATTTCTGCATTTGGGGAGACGAGACCGCCGGATGAACTGAAAATATCTCAACCCCAGCTCTACCTCCAATCCTGCCTGTTTCTCCCTGCGCCTCTAAGCCCTCTAACCCCCCACCCCCACCCCCTTTTCTTCTTCATCCATCCCTGCTTTCCTCCATGCCAGCTTTGGTTTCACTCCACTGTGACTAATTTCACCCTCTTCGCTCATCCCTTTCTGGGCTAATCCCACTTCTACTTTTTTGTTAATACTTCTTCTTTGCCTCCCTCTCTGTACTAGCCTGACGTGGTCCTACTCAGATTCTAGTCAGAATGACCTCGAATGTTGTGGGCGGGGCTAAATTCGGTGGTATCCAGGTTATCTCTGTACGCCATTTTTGCAAAAATCTCTTTTCCTCCGCAGTCCTTTAACCTAGGGTTGGGCATCGTTTTGATTTGAACAATTTGGATTCCAATTCCAATTCCTCCTTTTGATTCCGGTTCTTATCGATTCTTGATTCTGATTATTTGAGGGGTGAAGTTGGCTTATTTCATAGATAAGAAGAAACTTTTATTTTGATTCAATGGTGGTTTGCAGTTTTTAACCAGACTTTTTCCAACGTAAAGTAAAGCCACACTTTACAGCGCCGCTTACTGTGCTCCGCGGCTGCAACACAACGAGCGCCTGGAAGTACGGCAGAAACCAAAACTTGCGCGTGTTAAATTTGGAAGCGATGATCGGATTAGAAACCAAACTTTCCAAACGATTCCCAACGATTCCAATAAAAAAAAAAAAAAAAAAATGATTCCATTGGAATCGTAATTCTTGAAACAATTCCAAGTCTGAACCGGTTCTCGATGTCCAATCCTACCTTTACCTCTCTTCCAATTCCTCCATCCGGCTTCTCCGTCCATCCCATAATCCCTCTGGTGGCCCCTCCACCGATCCTTCCATCTATTCTTTCTCTTGCCAAACATTTAATTGTCCTCTCTTCTTTCTCTGTCTCTGGTTTCCTGTCATCCTTCACCTCTCCCCCCCGCTTCATCCATCCTGCCATCTGCTCCTTCATCAACCCTCACCTCTTCTCCTCCGCTTCTCCGTCTTCTCATTCATCTCCACTGCCATGTCCTCCCTCCTGCCTTCATCCCTCCTCCTCATCCCTTCTCCTGACATTTATCTATCTCTTCCATCCATCACATTTTATGATCTATCCCCAAAATCCTGAGCTCATCCTCCTCCTCCCTTTCTGTGTCATCTTTTCCATTCGTCCATTCATCTTCCTTTCAGCCTGTTTGATTTAATTAACAATCCGCTTCTCTTCCTCCATCGTTCCATCGCCTCCTTTCTTATTTCTCACTTTCTGCATTGAGCAGACGCTCTCGTCCACGGGTCACGGCACTCGATGTCAGAGTTTTAATAAACCCCCTCAGACTCATCAACAAACAGCTTCCAACAGCAGAACCTTTCCTCTTGACAAACGACAGGAGGAACTTTTCATCATCTAATCTCTCATTTAAATTCTGTTGCACTTGAAGAAACTTTGTCCGTTGTAGTGAGTAAGAATTAATTAAACACATCTGTTTACTCAGCGCTTTAGCCAGTTCCTGATCAGTAAAACCCTCCCCCAAAAAAAAACAATCTTGGCAGTTGACCATTTTTCAGTTGGTACGAAAGTTAATTTTGGATGCTGGTGGTGGAGCTCTACAGACTGCCGTGATTATAAAGTGAAGAAAACTTGGACTGAAACGTAGCTCATGAATAAAAATTAAATTAAATAAAAAATAGGGACATCTGTTTGTTTTAAGCTGCTGCACATGTTTTATGTTCAAGTATGAGATAGCAGTACATTGTCTAGCAGACAAAGGGGAAAAAAATTTATGTAGTCTGTTCGGTCTGTAATTCAATTTGAAATCAACCTGAGCTTATTATGTTTTTGTCCCTGGACGACGTTCTTTCAAAGATCAATGCAACTTAAATCAGTCAATGAATCCCTGGTGCAAACGTGCAATCAGCTTTACTTCTCATGTGGCAACCATGAAGAAGAAGACGCAGCAGTAGCAGGATGGTAAGGAAATAACAATGAAGTCTTGCCCTTCTCCTTCAATCTAATCTCAAATCAAGTCCTTTATCTACAGAAGCTTTACAAACTCTACCACAAATGAGAGTGCATTACCAACGGGGCCCGCCAGAAGCAAGGTCCTTTACTCTGCGTCAGCTGCTTTGTGCTCATTTAAGTAATTAAGCAAGGTTTATTTATATAGATGCAAATCCACAACGCGCTTAACATTGAGAACAATCACACAATATAAGCAATACAAAAGACAGAAAGCAACAATACACAGCACAGGGCTATCAAGATTGAAATCACCGCAGCATCCTTTATCGGTGACCATCATGTAGAAGAAGTGGGAGGAACAACAGTTTAATGATTACCTCAGTTGTGGCTCAGGGCCAACACGCACGAATAACAACCTCTGTCCATAGACCCTCAATTTAGATAAAAACTCAATAAATGGGAATAGAAAAGCAATGGAAGAAGGATACATCTTTCTTTCTCATCAAAAATTCAACAGGTCCTGCATGTAGAGTGTAGACAGAAGTAGAAGTGGTAGAACTACAATGTAAAAACCCAGAAATATAACATAAAGCCAAGAACTACAAAATAATGGAACTATAAAGCATACAGAATAACAAATTTACAGCATAAGAAGTAGTAGAGAATCACACTATACTGCCAAGTACTTGAGTATATGTAGAAGCAAAATAGTAAAATAAGTTAAGACGTTCCACTCCTCCCTTTGTCCTTCTTTCCTTCCATCCTTCCTTCCTTCCTTCCCGACTTTAATTTAGTCATACGTAATTATACAATGAGCTATAATTGAATTTGTTGCGCTACATCAGTCTTCTTAATTGGCCAGGTCTCCATGTGTCAGTGTGTGTGTGTGTGTGTGTGTGTGTGTGTGTGTGTGTGTGTGTGGCTCTGCATGCAAATGTGAGGTTGAAAGAGTCCTTTAAAAGTATCGGTACGTGTGTGTTTGTAAGTGCATGTTGTGTGACCTTGTTAGACCTCGTATTAAAAGGAGGGAGATACACACACACACACACACACACACACACACACACACACACACACACTTTCCTAAACAGTGATACACTGAGCTATTATCACATCTATGTGAGGCGACTGGGTGTGCACTTTTTGTGTTTGTGTGTGTCAGAAGTAGTAAGGACTCATGGGATTGAAGTTACACATTTAGATTCTCTCTCTCTCTCTCTCTCTCTTTATCTCTCTGCTTAGTCATGACAGAGGGAGACAGAGGATCGCCATGGAAACACTACTTGGAGTCAACCAGTCAGACAGCAGCTGTGGTTCAAGCAGCAGGTTTGTTTGTGTGCTTGATTCTCGCCTCACCGTCCCATAAGACTGTGACGTTTTATCCCAAATTCAGACTTTAGTTTGACATGGGGAAAATATTAAATATTTGGCTTCTAAGAAAAAGCCGCTTCCTTACTCTACGACGACAACAAATCTCAGGATCGGACTGCTAGATCGACACCAAAAGTGAAGCAGCGGAGGCTCTAGGAAGGAGTTGAGCAACCTCAACGTCACAACTGTGCCACACACCATTTACAAAAGCTTGTACGTGGCAACGAGCCACGCCTGATTACAAGCTACTAAACAATAAGGAAAACAATTATCAAGCTACAGAAAAGAGGCCATTCATCATTTCCACATGCTGTACAAAATAAAATATGACAAAGAAGTAAGAAGCTAAAACTGAAGGAGGTTTGGTATTTTTGCTTGAAAGAAATGACTAAAATGATTTAATATGTTTTTATTTTGTAATATGTCATATTTTCTTTTCTTTAAAGATTATTTATTGGGCATTTTAGGCCTTGATTTTCATAGGACAGCTGAAGACATGAAAGGGGAGAGAGAGAGGGGGAATGACATGCAGCGAAGGGCCGCAGGCCGCAGGTTATCTACCAGGTGAGCTACCCAGGCACCCGTAATATGTCATATTTTTAATGGATGTTAACAACAAATTATGTGAAATCATCAACATGTGCAAAGGATGAGCACTGAATTATATCAATATCATAATTAAAACCAAACTGGGGTAGGACCAATAACATAGCAGTATAAATAACAATCAAAGTAGTTTTCAGAGACTGAAAAAAAAAAAACATAAATCAATTTGTTTAATGAAACTTTCTGTTTTGACTTTCTTTCTGCAAATAATGATCACCCTCTCCACCAAAATGACACCTGTTGAGACGAGTTATGTTTACCTTCAACGTCAAAGAATAAAGTGGTGTAATGTTCTTACAGCGCAGTAAAAAGCTGTAGCGTTTCCACTTTTTGAGCTCAACTCTGCAGGACTTTACTTCAGCACCACGGACAGCTCAGCAACATATTTTCGTCTTTATTTATTTTTTTGGCAAGAAAAACGCCACTTTTAAACACACTATGTGGCCGTAAGAAACAAGTCTGTCCACACCCTTTTGTGTACAGCATCAGTTTTTCCACAGGAGAAAATAGGTGGCGTTGTTATAGAGGAAGAGGTCAAGGTGGATGGTTGGATCACCATCAGACTTTAACACAAGAGGCCACTGTGTGTTTCCTGTTTCCAACATACAGTCAACATGGCATTACAGTTACTGTAAATTTAGAGGGGGGATCCGAGCGACCAAACGGCCACTCCCAACTTGGACTGCTCCGCGTATTGTTAAATCTGATTGGCTCAGCCTGACCCTCGGCCGAGTCACTTACTTCCCTCACAGAGGAAACCAAAAATGTCAAAACATCCTGAGTTAAAGATCAGATTATCTTTATACTACAAAGGCTGTTTTAGTATTTTTTAATTTTTTTTATTGTTTTACATCTGTATTATATAGTATTATTACTATTAAAATGACTTCTAAAAAATACGTGCGCTCCTCACAGGCTCTCATAAAAGGCCATTCCATCCCAAAGTCCAGGGCTGAATTTTTGTCCCAGTACATTCCTGTCCCTAACCCTAATAAGTCATTTTAACCCAAAATTAACTCCTTCACATCTTGTCTTTCACCGGCAGTTAACTTTTGTTTATTTTAACTATAAGATGAGCGTTCCTGAACTTGAAAGAAACCGCTAGAGTCTCTTCAACAAATGATCCTTTATTTTGATTTGAGGACAGTTGGGTCATCAATAAGATCAGTGTTGATGTCAGTAGAGAACTCACATGTAGGTTGAATATGTCAGTCACCTTGTTTACACACTCAAAGTGTTGTTATGACTGTGAAAACACACACACACACACACACACACACACACACACACACACAGGCAAGAGTCCATGAAAACAGGCCTTAGGCTAATTAGTCTCCCGTGAACACATTGTGTGTGTGTGTGTGTGTGTGTGTGTGTGTGTGTGTGTGTGTGTGTGTGTGTGTTGGATTAATTAGCCAGGAAGACAGCAGGCAGACGTTAAGATGGCTCCCTTTGATCTGATGCAGCTAAGTACTTCCTGGAGATACACACGCTTTTCCACAGAGATGACAATAGCAGGTACAGTATTATTGTGACATCTGCACTCAAGTCTTGAGTCAACACACACACACACACACACACACACACACACACACACACACACACACACACACACACACACACACACACACTTTTACTGTAACTAACTACTAACAGGCGTTTTTTAAATACTAATCTTCAGACTTTTACTTTAAGATTTGAAGCAAGAGAAATAAGAGGAGACAGGCTGATAACCTAGGGTCAGGGAGGGAGAAATAAAGAGGGAAATAGAAAAAAAGGTAAGAGAAAATGAAGGAATAAGTGAAGAAGAACATTTTGTAAAATGGAGCTAAAGTAGGAAAAAGTGACACCTGGAAGATATTTGACATTTTTAGCGGCTTTGTTCACATAGAGGCAGCTGATCAGCTAAAAGATCCATAATATGAATAATTAGCTCTATACATCATCAACATGAATGTTTCATAAGACTGTGAACAGCCTGTTCCTGTTATAGCGTTACAAGATGGATTTTCTAGACTGTGTCCGTGGTTGTTTTTCATACATTGGTGCGTATCGGCTAAAAGGACTTTTAATGATGTGGGATTTGAAATTAAATTCTCTTTCTCCTCCTGCAAATGTAAAGCAACCTGGTCTCCTCTGTCCATTAAGTAGCTATTAGGCAGGTGGAACTCATTACAGACTCTGCTGGCAGGCAAATGACAAAAAAATTCAAATTATGATCAAAATTGCCCTGGCAAGACAGGAAAAAAAAGCATATCAAGAAATAAAGAAAGCTCAAAAGATATAAATGTGAAAAAAAAACGATTGATAGCTTAAAATGACAAAAATGAAACCATATTTTAAAGAGAGGTTAATGCAAGTCAAATTTTGACAAAGTAATGACATTTTAAAGCTTGTGTTATTGAGAAAATAAATGGGGTTTGAATGTAAAGGAACCTATGCAAAGAAAATGTGATTCTGTCGACGGGGAGCAAGCGAGATTGAAAAACTCACAGAAAAGGAGACAGATGGAGGGGATTCACTTCCTCCTTCGATGTGAAAAACAGTCCTTAATAAGAGCCGTTCCAGCCTCAAACTGTGAATATATCAGCATGTTTTTGCTTCAGTGACATGGAGAGAAAAAAAGTCTAAATATTCATAGTTGGAGGAAGAAACTGCCAGATAAACATCTGAATGCCACCTGAAGAAGAGACACTGAGTCAGTGAGTCATTTCACTTAATTCATTTTCTTCAACTCCTCAGAAATGATCGGTTATACAAAGACATTTTGGGAAAATTGGACGTGTTAATGTAGCAAGTGTAGTGAAAGCTTTGAAGATCAGTGCAATTAATGCAGAGTGAAACCGAGGACAACAGAGAGAGGGAGAGAAAAGAGAAAGAGAGGGAGGAGAAAGAAACAGGAACAGATGAGGAAAATCAAGAAAAGAAGGGAGAAGGAAGTTTATATTCAGTTTTTTCTTATTGTGTGACGCTCTTACAACAAAAATCTGTCTGGAGCCGCAAAACCTATTTGAGCCTTACAATGAAGGTATCACAGTCTATTAAGTCTAAATTAGCGTAGCAACATTTTTAAATTCTAAGAATAGATGCTTTGACATTTTAATGAATGATTCTTTCATATATTCACCGTCCGGTGTAGTGGAGTTTGGAGATTTGATCCAATTCTTAAAAGTACATTTGCTCTGCTCTGCTTTCTGCAGCAGTTCCAAAATCACTCTCTTTTTCGGATACTTTTCAGCAAATGCAGTGTTCTTGTTCTGGACATGTCTTTCAATAGTCCTTTTTTGGAGTTTGCTAATTTCTCTCCGCAGATCAAGCAATAACCATAAGCCAGTAGCATTGGCGGTGAAAGCAAATGAGTCTGTCCTGCACTTTAAATTCCCCATTTTAGTCCGATACTTTGCTTTATTTGGATTTGGAATCCATAGCTAGTCTATAGAAAATGTAAGCTGCTATTGAGGTTACATCAGGCCTATGTAGGCTATACAGACAGACACACACACACACACACACACACACACACACACTGGAGAGGGGCTAGAGAGCCGCAGGATGCCTACCCCTGATCTATTCACAACCATGAGAATAAAAAAAAAAGACTGCTGAGGTTGTGGGACTTGCATCATTATTGCACGCTTTAAGCTCCAACATCAAAAGACAAAATCTGAGTTTTGCAAAAAAAACACAGCAGGCATCGTCTCATCTGTTCAGTGAACATTGGACGCCAAATGTTCCCGCACAGGAGAAACCAAACCACTGCCTTAATACGTCTCTCAGCACTGATGAAGAGTGTATGTGAAAAGATAAAAGGAAGACAAAGGGAAAACATTTTGAGAGAGAGAGAGAGAGAGAGAGAGAGAGAGAGAGAGAGAGAGAGAGAGAGAGAGAGAGAGAGAGAGAGAGAGAGAGAAAGAGAAGAGGAGGATGTGAGATGTGACACTGTCTGCTGTCCCGAGGGCATCAGTCGTTGCCGCCCCAATGACCGTGGCTGTCGTGGTTACCAGTATGACAACAAGCGCAACGTGTCATACAGCACTGTGCCGTCTGGGGACAGTCTGTCTGAGTCTGACACATCTCAAACACACACACACACACACACACACACACACACACACACACACACACACACACACACACACATATACACACACGTACACACAAACACCAAATACCATGCATGCCAAGAGAAATATGCCAACATACACTCACAGACAAGCAAAGGAATGAAGCCCTGAGAACACACAGGAATGTGCACACAAAACAATATCACAGTCACACATTTGTGGTGAACAACTGATGCTGAAACATAAACACAAACATACACAACAAATATAGACTCACAGCACCCGAACACATTAGCATACACAAACACACAGCTTTACATTTTGTACAGCTGACGGGTCATCAGGGAAAAAGCTCTCTCACACACACACACACACACACACACACACACACACACACACACACACACAGGCTTTAGCATGCATTGAAAGGACACACCCACCCACACCCACGCACACACCCACACCTCTGCAGTGCTTGAGTGTGTGCGTAGATATAAACACACAAAAGCATTAATATTAAAACATTCAGAAAAATGCTATCATGGTGGTGGTGCTCTCTCTCTCTCTCTCTCTCTCTCTCTCTCTCTCTCTCTGGTCATTGGATCGAATCAGAGGTAAAGTCTCTATCAGTCAGACACAGACACACTCAAACAAACACTCACTATAATTCTCAAGAGACACAGACATACAAAACAGCAACAACACATAAGATAAACATAATGGGATTGCATGAAAGCGTACACACACACACACACACACACACACACACACACACACACACACACACACACACACACTTTGCTGTGCTGCATAGGTCAATGAGTAGTTAGAGTGATGGAACACTACATGAGGAAACGGAGACATGAAGGAATCGGTGTGTGTCTGTGTGAGAGGGGGGTTATTGCTATTGATCTAATCTCCTTCTCTGCAGCTTTTTCCCTCCTGCAGAGCCACAGCATTTACATTTCAGATGTTGAGTTCAGGGTCTCTCTAAGTCTGGGACAAATCTTTGTATCATCGCTGTGAAATGTATCAGAAGGACTTGTTTTTACTGATGTTCACCACACATATATTTGTTAACGTTGTTGTCATCTGCTGTGAAAAAAACAGTTTATAATAAATGCAATATGTCATTGCTCATGCATTACTTATATACGGTTTTCTATTGACACACTTTGCTGCTTTCTTCTAATTTTTACTTTTATAACCTTGTCATTGTTTTGTGCATGTGTTGCACATTTAAAAAAAAATGCATTATGATTTTATTTATTCAATTATTTAATTTTTTAAGTTTTCTTTTCACCTGGATATTTGTATTATTGGTTTTTTGAAATCTTATTTTCACCCTGTTTATGAATGTTCAGGTTACACTGATAAACGTTTTGCATGATTTATTACAAACTTTACCAAAACCAAACCAACAACGCTCCTTGTTTGTTAATTTTTTTGGTTTAATGAGTCATGTTTTGTTCCCATCAACCTTCCTCTCGTTATTCATAATCATTTGCATGACGATGACATCCATGACCAAATTTAAACAGAGTTGTAGCTAGCTCATAGCTTACTGTTTTCTCCTTTAATCAATTAATAACAGGGTGAGAAGCTGAACATTTTTCTGAAAGAGGAAAAAAAGAGATTGCTTGACCTTTAGCTCCCCTTTAACTGTTCCCCTGAGGCCTGCGTAAATATGATCTGTTACAGGCACAAAACCCATCTCCTCCTTTGACTCATGCACATCCTGCATCTGTAAGGCTAATGTACGTGCTGTCGTTCACTCAGAGACACTGGAACTCAAATCTAATTTCACCGCCGGTGACAGAAGCTGAGGTGCAGAAGAAGAGCTTCTCACAATAATGTGAGAGTGAGATAAAGGAAGGATGTAAAAGAAATGCAGATAACATAATATGCTCCTAGAATCTGAATATCAAGAAAATGCCTATACCTACTTACTGGTTCCATAGTTATATACACACACACACACACACACACACACACACACACACACACACACACACACACACACACACACACACACACACACACACACACACACACACACACACACACACACACACACACACACACACACACACACACACGTGTGTACATAGCCTGCACAAAGCATGCTGTTTAAAAACACAAGTTTAAATATAGCTGTGAGAAATACAGACTTTCTGGATTGAATTATGCATCAGACCCTCGTGAAGATCACATGTGTCTTGGGGGGATTTGTGGTAGAGACGAAGAAACGTTGCAGGATTACACAGTGCAAGACAGATGATGGACAGCAGACAACACACACACACAGCATGCTGCACAGCCCAATCACCATGTGAGGTGCAAGGAGTCGTCAGGGGGGAGGGTGGGGGGGGGTGGAGAAACTGGACACACACATAATACCTCCTAGAAATGGGTTGTTCTGGTTCAGTGGATTCAGTACTCTAATCGTTTAATCCCCTATCTGTGTGTGTGTGTGTGTGTGTGTGTGTGTGTGTGTGTGTGTGTGTGTGTGTGTGTGTTCTTGAGCCCAGATCGATGTATGGATTGGTCCTCAGCAGTTAACCTAACCTCTACATCAGTTTGGGGCTCTGGCTGACCAGCAATAACCCAACACAGACATATTTACGGGCTATGAAGCGCAGTGATGTACATTGTGAAATATCAATACAGAGCAATCAGGGAGGGAGATGGCCATCAGCCTCTGAACAGAAGCTGCCACATTATTACTTTATTATTCACTGCAGGTGGTGAGATTGTGAGAGGAAGAAAAGCAGCCTACACAACAACACTTTGTTTTTGTATTCCACAATGTTCAAAATGACCTACATGGACATGAAATGCTGTTGCTTTCATGTCAATGAAGGAGTCAGTTCTTCCGGCGTCAAATCTCAAAGACCAGGTTAAGTTGAGTCAGTAAATAATTCCAAGTGGAAAGAAATGACATTTTAGACCACAGTTGCACACAGTGAAATCAGCCAATCCTCGAAATTAAATAACTAAATTAAAAATGTATTAAAAAATAAAACACCGTTATTAACTCCCCTCCAGAACAACACATGTACGTCTTTCATTTTCTAAACTGAGGGTCTGCAGGACCAAACCATTTGCCTGTGCCTTCCAAAACCGTTACACATCACTGTTGCAAAAGTAAAAACTGTTCTCTGATCTGACACCACTTATACAACTTGGTTAGGGTTTAGCGCTTTTTATAAATGTGTCGTCAAATGCAGTGCATTGAGCTCTCAGGGCCACCACAGCACATAGACTCAAACAAATCAAAAACTGGACCTTAAAAAGGTTTGTGTTGAATGACTCCGACTGGCTCCAACAGGCTCCGACGGGCTCAGTTCGGGTATGCAGTTCCTCAATTGTGCATTATGCTCACTGAATAAAGCAACTTTAAGATAGATGTGTTTGAACATTGCCTACTCTTTAAAAGGTGTAATAATTGTAAATAAATGCCGACGGTCTTAAAATGATCAAAAGGTAAACTGAATGTCCTTGATTATTTAAAATGTATTTTGAAACAATTGTCAAAGCTGTTTACAACTATTTAATACAACTAAAACATGTGATGAATATTTAATCTAAATGTATTTATTCATTTTGCTTATATTATGAATAAAAACAGAATTTATCTAACTCGCAAAATTATACGAAAATTAAGATAAAGACTACAATTTCATATGAATATGTAGTAGGCTAGTAGTAGTACTGCTGACCAAACCTACCTTAATATTGACATTCAATTTTATGAAAACTTTTATACTTTTATATAATGAACAGTGTTATACATTTGGAACATACATTGGGAACGTGAGTTCATCTGACAGGGCTGTGGGGGTACCTCGGACCCAAAAGGTTGGGAAGCACTGCTGTAGATGATCACATTCCAACCATGACCCATGAAGATTTTATTTAAAGGCCACGCACTTATTTTCACAGATTGGAATTAAATACCGCCCACTTGTGTCGAAACAAATGACACCCTTGGAAATTAAAAGACAAAGTGCTCAACATTCTGAGAGCCCATTAAGCAGAGTAACTGATCTGTGGCTTTTTAATCATGGCTGCCATTGATCTGAACATTTACGACCGAAAGGTTTCATAAATCAGCCTTTTTTCCACTGCTGTCAAATGATGGAACAATACTTCATATTATTGATGATTACCAATGAACGAGTTCACGCACGGCTCACTTTAAAAAATACGCTAACAGACTTCATCATGCAAGTAATGGTAGCAGGTTTAGATATTACACTGGCAGAGGTTTTTTAGGTTTTTATCTTTTTAATTTACGATTTGTTTTAGAAGTATTATAAGTACAGTATACTATGCAATTGGTTTTGTACTTCAGTGGTATTGAAGCCTTTGGTGTCATAAACTTTCCTTCATACCATACAACCAGATAAGTCGCTTGTTCCTACCCTCCAATACGATCCATATCCTTATTCCATCTTGTGAAGGGCTTATCGCAAAGGTAGAATCTGGTTTAAAACAAGAAAAATGCTTCTTCTTCAAAAACAATCCAAAGGAACACTGTAGTGTCACGCCTTTCACAGCAGTCTTTAGTCTGACCATTGGCTTTAATGCATTCAATTGTAGAGGAGTTGAAGAGGCTTTTTTATGTGGTATTGATTTTCCTGACGCTTAAATTAAATGTCAGAGCTCTCTGTGCTTCATTATGATAGACTGCAATGAGCAGCTGCTTACTAAAGCAGTCCATAAGGGGTGAGATGTCACAGAAATTGAAGCGAGTGTGTGATCACAACTGTGAGCAGCTTCAAAGATGACCAGGCGCAGTCGGGTTTCCAAACATGAGCACGCCGTCTTCCATTAAGTGATGGAATCTGCTGCAAGGACAGATTCAAATGTGAGCCCTTCCAGCACTCAGAGTGGGGGGAAAGGGTGACTGATCAGCTGAAGTTTAAAGTTGGACGGCCCTTATAAGCAATAATTCTGACAAACTCTCCTGGATTGAAAAGAAGTGAACTTAAAGTGCATTTAAATGGACCGACAGTAGAGCAGTGCTAGTCAGAGACATTCCTGTGAGCTACTACTTATTCCATGAGGTGCTCCTCATTTTCTGTACAATTAATTACAGCTGACCCTCATAATCTGTCGCTAATTTTAACTGTACAAATGCTTCAGGCTTTTACAACCTGTCCACAGTAAAACCATTGACACAAACATTTACATTTGAAGGTATAACACGTGACATCTCTGCATTAAAATGTCTAAAAACAAGACCTATGTATGTTGTTAAGCTGTGTATTTACATTATCCCAAATGTTTCCAGCAATATTCAAACCCAGAGAAATCTGACACATTTACATTACATTTGGTCGCCTGCCGATGGTGTCATATCCCCTTTGTGCATGCTTGTCTTCCAGAAGGACTTCAGACATTAGATGTCTGGATCTTAAGTGATCAGAGAAACAAGCTGAGCAAACGTTAGCAGAAGCTCGGTTGGCAGCTCCTCCGCCGATGTCTCGAGCAGCGTCAGAGAAACACAGATTTGGTTAAATAACTTTATGCAGTGTTTTTAACGGTTTCATCACCTGGTTTGTTTGTTTTGGAGAGGAGGAGACCTCTGCGGATAATCCGGCTCTTGGTAAAAAAAAAACTCCTGAACGGTCATTGCCTGACAGAAAGTTGCTGCCTGACAGAAAGTTGGCTCACTGAGGGGGATCCTGACTCGCTGGTCGACCTAGAGGGCTACACGCTGGTGAGGATGGATCGTAACCTGAACTCCGGGAAAAGAAAAGGTGGAGGTGTGTGTGCGTTTATCAACAATAAATATTGCAATCCTGGTCATATTACGATGAAGCATCAGATCTGCACGAAGGATATTGAACTACTAGCGCTTTGCCTAAGGCCTTATCATCTGCCTAGGGAAATACACCAAATCAGACTGTTTGTTGTGTATATTGCGCCCTCAGCCGACACATTGGCTGCTGCCACTATGATTCAGGAACTTGTAGCTAAAGCGGAGGAAGAGGCCCCGACGCAGCCAATTTTGTGATGGGTGACTTTAACTTATGCAGCCTAAAGGAACATTTACCTACGTATCAACAATATGTCACCTGTTCCACGCGTAATGAAGCTTGCCTAGACCATTGCTATGGAAACATCCAGGATGCCTTTTACTCTAAGGCTTTGCCTGGTTTAGGAACTCGGACCATAATATGATTAAGCTGATGCCTTCCTATGTGTCCAAACTACGGAGTGAGAAAGCGAAAAAGGTGGAGGTTAAATGCTGGTCTGCTGCTGCGACGGAGACTCTTCAGGACTGCCTGGAGTGCACAGACTGGAACGTAGTTACTGACGGGACTGATAACGTCAATGACGCAGGCGTTCGCTATTTCGGGTATGTGCAATTCTGTGTGGATATGATCATCCCCGAAAGACTATTAAGACGTTTCCTAATAATAAGCCCTGGGTTACTCCAGAGTTAAAGCAATTTCTTAATGAGAAAAAACGTCTGTTTAAATCAGGAGGAAGTAAAGAAGAGAAAAGATAGTACAGAAAAAGATTAAAAGCAAGATCAATGAGTGCAAAGCAGCATACAAACATAAATTAGAAAGCTTTTTTAAAAATGATGTTAGAAGAGCCTGGCAGGGAGTTCAATCTATTACAGGTTACAAGCCCAAGAAGCACCCTATGGTAGCAGACAATGATTTTAACATGGCAAATCAATTAAATGATTTTTACTGTAGATTTGACATATATGATTTTAAAGCAGAACAGAATGAGGCCATTACAGTAGTAAGAGACATGAAAGGTGTGGATATTGACATCTCTATGGATGATGTCAAATCTCATTTTAGACGTGTAAACCCCCACAAAGCTTGTGGACCTGATGGTATCAGCTGTAAGACACTAAAGGTGTGTGCTGATCAGCTGGCACAGCCCTTTCACAGGTTGTTCCAGCTGTCACTACACACTGGTGTTGTTCCTAGTTTATGGAAAAAATCCTTAATAGTGCCGGTGCCTAAAAACAATAGACCTAAGGAACTAAATGATCTGCGCCCTGTTGCCCTTACATCCACAGTTATGAAATGTTTTGAAAAAATAATTCTAAAAGGAACTTCTTCATAAGCTCTCACCTCTTTTAGACCAAAATCAATTTGCTTATCGTGCAGAGAGAGGTGTTGAGGATGCGCTGCTATTGTTGTTGATTAACAGCATTCATGAGCACCTTGAGCATGCTAAGAGCCTGGTAAAGATTGTGTTCATTGACTTTAGCAGCGCTTTTAATACAATCCAACCCCACCTGCTGGTGGAAAAATTGGTGCATTTGGGAGTAAATCCCCAATTGATTATTTGGATCTATAACTTCTTGACGGATCGCAGTCAGCAAGTCAGATTTAATTCACGATATCATCTTTAAAAACTATAAATACAGGGGCACCACAAGGGTGCGTTCTGTCGCCTATTTTATATACATTGTACACTAATAATTGTCAGGCCTCCTCTTCAGCCTACACTTATTTTAAATATGCTGACGATACAGCATTGGTTGGTTTTTTAAAATCTGACATTTCTTCTGTGAATGAATTCCAGAGGGAACTACAGGGTTTCACTCAGTGGTGCTCTGACAATTTTCTTGAAATAAATGTGAAGAAAACAAAAGAGATGGTCATAGATTTTAGCAAAACAGAATTATAGTCCCCCTTCTAAGATCAATGGTGAACTTGTAGAGAGAGTTTCAACCTACAAATATTTGGGAGTTGAAATTGACTCTAAATTATTTTTTAATGACTGTGCATTGAATAAAACTAAGAAAATGCACCAGCGGATGTTTTTCCTTAGGAAACTAAACACTTTCAGACTAGACAGACACATCCTTGTAATGTTTTATAAAAGTATTCTCCAGAGTGTTCTGTCTTTTGGCCTTATCTGCGTGTTTGGTAACATGCATGTTAAGGACCAAAAGAGACTGCAGCGTATGATCAGGATGGCCGGTGGGGTCATAGGACTTGATCAGGTGTCAGCAACTCAGCTGTACAATGAACTTATCCTAAAAAAGACCGACCAGGTCCTTAATGACCCCACTCACCCTCTTCATCATAAATTCGTGAGAAGCAATAGGTCAACTGGTAGAATTTTACAACAGAGAATTAAAACGGAAAGGTACAATAAATCATTTGTGCCTACAGCGATCAGACTGTATAATGACCATGCACATCGCAGGTACTTTGATCCTGCACTGGCACTTTAACTGGATGGTAGATCCAATTTTCCTTTTTTGACAACTACTCCTAGTTATTTTTGTATATTTTTAGTAGTATATTATAGTATTGTTTATTCTTTGTACTGTGATTGTTGACTTCTGTTTTTGTCATTCCCATTGTACTGTTACTTTTTTGTATACATGTTTATTGGTCTGTCTGTGGTGTCTATATGTTTAGAGAATATGTCGTGACAAGAGTGCAAAATGAATGACCACATGAATTTCCCCTTGTGGGAAAATAAAGTTTACCTTAACCTTAACCTTAACACTAGGAATCCTAACCGGAGAAGCTGACTGCAATGACCGCGATGGTGAAGACAACAACTCCCATGATCCTATACATTCACGACTTTACCAAACTCCGTCTTTTGTAGGGCTGCACAATATATCTTGTTTTATCGACATGGCGATATCAACCGGCGCAATGAACACATCGCGAAAGGCTGCGACATATCGCCAAAGACACTCACACACAGAAAAAATAACAGCAGAAAACTCATTCTTTTTCTTTAGTGGTGCCTTTTATATTTAATTCAATGTTCAATTTGTTCAATGAAATAATGCTGGAAATGATTTCCTTATAATGTTTTTTTTAATTCAACAAGCAGTTTGTTGTATTTTAGCAGAATACTGAAAGCAGCAGAAATGCAGAACTGAGTACACTCTAATATTGGTTTATCACAAGTAATATCCTTATAGTGATATTTAAGGTTATTGCATATCGCATATTTTCTGAATATCGTGCAGCCCTATCTTTTCTTATTGTTTTGATGGAGAGACCCCTAGAGGCCAAAAATTACATATTGAACAACAATAACAAAAGACAACAAAAACAAGGCGAAACTGCCTCTTTGTAATAAAAAGACTCAAAAAATGTAAACAAAAAGTGCAGCCATCTTTCATTGGCCATGTCTTTCATATTTTTTAACCTGAAGGTCTTCCTCTTGGTGAAGTGGTTTAATTAGACATTTCTGTAGCCGAAGAATAACGTTGCTTTTTCAAAAGCCAGTCTATCACGCAACTGCAGAGCGTCCTTGAATAACAACCTGTGAACTGTGCTGGATAAGAGCATCAGCTCAATACTTACAACACAATGAGACACATCGGTGTATATCTACAGCACACATATTTTACACTTATTCTCAGTAACCCTTCTGAGCTGTTAAATGATCTCAGGTCTCTGTGTTGTAGCCAACAGTGGTTCTATGAGGAAATGGATACTCTGAATAATTTAACCATGAATCCTTAATTGGCTGAGCTGTCTATAAAAGGTTAAATACAATGTGAATCGATATTATGTCCCTATTACCTCAAGGCAAATGACCAATACAAAGTTGAATTGCTTTGTAAGGGCATCATGTTTCACAATAAGAGTTGGAGCTTCATTCCCTTGAGGTTGGAGTTTGTGTGGAAAAGCACAAAAATGCAAAAAGTATGGACAACAATAAAGCAATCTATCATGAGAGGAATATCGGACTGTACAACATTTTTACACACTGTTTTTTTTAAGTAAACAAACCTGTGAGCCTGTAGCTAAACAACAGATGATGCAAAAACTTAAAGCAGTTTAATGTGATATAAAACATGAGAAAAGTAAGAAATCTCCATATTTGAGAGGAATTTCCTGCCATTTTTCATGAAAAATGGCTTTAATGATTAATGGATCATAGGTTGGAGATAATGTTTCTGTCGATCAACTAACCGATTAGTCACTAATGGAGCTCAGCGCAAATTCTTTCAGGGAGACTTCTAATCACCGCTCTCTTCCTAAAACTATTTGGATGTTTAGAGGCGTTCACTTTTTAGTAAACCAACCAGAAGTGGCCACAAAGTTCATGATCCAATCACAGCATGACATCCTGCTTTAAATGTCTTCTCCGTGCTTCTCTGCAGGCTCTGGCCAGTTCGAAGCGGTCATGGGTACACGGCTGCATGCTGTTGAAAGCAATCTGCTCCCGCTACTGAGAGTCCGTCAGCCCCACGCTAGCTCCCGCGTTACGGCGACGCCTGTTTTCTCAGCCAGCCCCGTCCATGCCGGCCGAGACCTACTATTTTCTGGTCACGCTGTCTCGGCTCCATCCCTGGGTAGGCGTACATCCTAATTCCGCTAATATATCAGCCGCATGCGGCCTAACTTCTGCAATGTCGTTCGGGCTGCGGCTTCAGTGAACCATAGTAAATAGTCTAAACACTGGTTCTGTCACTGCTTCACCTGTGTCTCAGGGGTTTAATTACCGTAACTTCTATATTAGTACAGCCGGCGGGCTTTGTTTTACTTCTAATAAAATGCATCAGGTTTACGTGAGCGCATTGGGCAGGCCACATCTTTTTCTTTAGGGGGCATATTAGGTAAGCTGCTTCTATATTTCAGACATTGCTTATATTTAGCATGCTCAAACTTCTCAACTTTCGTTCTTAAATTTACGCGCGCATTACGGTGGTATACGACACTACGGTTCCTGTTAAACTGAAAGCCCTCTGCCGGTTCACTCTGTCCAAGCTCAGGGGAATCACAGAAAAGCTGCTCTTTAATATCAGTGATATACAGCAGGGGTGTCAAACTCATTTTCACTAAGAGCTACACTGGAAAAGGAGAATCCCACCAAGGGCCAGACATGTAGAGTTTATTGACGTGCTTTTGTTACTGCATGTCACTTTTTAAAAACTTTTTGGTAGTTTTTTTTCCTAATTTTTGTGGTTTTTTTGTGATTTGTCAACATTTTGTAAATTTGTTGTTTTTTCCGACATGTTTTTATGCTTTTTATCGCATTTTTGTTGACATGAAGCCCTACAAAAGTCATCAAAAGAGTTCTTTAGCCATCATAGAATTTAGCAAATCAAGCAAAACAATGCTACCTTTTTTTTTTAAAGCAACATTATATAACTTTTCCCGCTTTGGTCCCCCTACAGGTTGTCTCATTGGAACTACAGCTCGCGCTAAAAGTTACATAGTGTTGCTTTAACAACAACCTGTTTCACAGCTTGAATATGAAAACTCTGCTGCTTTTGGGAGAATTTCTGAGTCTCAATACGGCAAATCTGCCATATTCTGCTTTGAATGTCAGGTAATTGGTGTTTAAAAAACACTTTCCTGTGTTTTTGGTTTGGCGCACAACTAGGTGGGCCAAAATTTATCGTGAACCCAAATTGACATACGGGCCGGATCTAAATCTGCAACGGGCAAGATTTGGCCCGCGGGCCTTGAGTTTGAAGCATGCGATATACAGTAACTGGTATAAGGTTCAGACTCTTCAACATGCTAGTTTTATGCATTATATGTTATTAGGCGATGAGTAGCTTCTTAGGCATTGTCACATACTCATAACATGCGCTGGAGTTAAATCCCTGTTCTAAATACCTGGGCAGGTGTATCATTCTTTTTATAGGGAAACACACGCATGTTTAAAGTTCTCTTCGGAGCTATCACATCATTATCAGTGGTTCATTTATGACGCACGCAGCATGCATGAGGACTATTCTGCATCTGAATATTTATATTCGTTGCTTCTGCTTCCTGCATGTCTTGCTTCGTGCCTCATGCTCACTTCATTGGCAAATGGAGCAATATTTATCATATCTGGTAGGTGGACTATCAATTCAAGAGTATTTTCAGCACTAATTGTGTTTATTATTGTACAATGATGTCATTATTGTTTCCGGCTAATTGACAGTTTACTTGATTATTTGATTTGTCTTGTTAAACAGGCTGCAATCGCTCGCATCAGCTAACTACCTTATTTTATAATGATGGAGTCTAATCTCCAAAGACTCTGTACATTTCATATTATGCATATGTACAATAAATCTTTGCATATCTGCAACAAAGTCTTTCCTGATTGAAATTGTTGCAGCTCTACTCTAAATTATTCAAACTAACCTGTGCAAATCTTGTTTTTTAGGTATCGGTAGTAACAAAGAACATTTACTACAATTTTTAAGCACTTTTACTTCAATTAATTGTTTCCATTTTATGCTACTTTAACACTTTACTTTCCCATCAGGACTACTACGGTATTTATCTTATACTTCTACTCCAGCACATTTATCTGAGAGCTATATTTACTGGTTACACATTTTAATTTTACGCAGAAAAGCTTTAATGACTTTACAAAATGATACAACATTGCAGGTTAGAACTACCAAATGGTTTCTAAAATACCAGTAATTTAGCTCCAATTTGACCTGCCAGAACATTCTGCTTACACCAGTAATAATAACCTCGTAACATTATATGGTCATATTACAATGGCCATTATGCTGCCTAATAAGTACTTTAACGTTTGATCATTTCAATACATTTTGTTGTTAATACTTACATTGTAAACACAGTATTTCTCCAGTGTGGTATTTCTACTTTCACCTAAAAGACTGAAATGTGTTTATAGACTGCTAAAGGCTAAATGAAGAATTGGTACTTTTCTAAAGTTAACTTTATGATTTTATCTTTTGTGTTTCGTATTAACTTTGATGTTTTGGTGTAATTTGAATCCTGTCCGGATCGACATCTGGCGTTTACCTCGACTGCTGAGCTGTGAAACCCGGTGTCTTTGCTCACAGAGGCTGCATTACCAGAGCAACGTCTCTCTTTAGATTAAATTAGGTGAAGCTGTATTGATCCCTGGAGAATAACTGGGTTGTCTTGGGAGCAGCGGTAATAGGATTCAAGAAGGGGAAAAAAACGGGAGGAAAAAAAAGAACAACCAGTATAAAGCACTCAAACAGAATATAAAAAAATCAATAAAGAGGAGAGAGTCATTTCAGCACACTCTTGTGCCAAGATCTAAAAAAAGAGCTGCTTCATGTGACGGGTTTCTGCAGCCCTCGGTTATCATGTTTAAAATGTTTCAGTGTCCAGATAGTGGCTAAAAGTATCGACGTCGACAGCAGAATCTAATTAACTGACCTCACCAGTTGATCCTATTCTATCCTCGGTGGTCACTCTGGACTTACTTCATGATGAAGCCGCATGACAAACAATAACAGATGGATGGATAGCGAATGGAGTTTGCCCAATTGTCATGGAATTGCTGATGGTCAAATTTCCATTTTTCTGAGCACTTTATGACAACTGTGCGAACTCCATTTCCCAGTAGTGCTGCCAAAATTGGCAAAAAATTACATTGGAATATTCTTTCTACAAAAACACATAGGTTTGAATATATTTGAATATCTATTTTTGAGCATTATGTCCATAAGAGGGCAAACCAATACAACGAGAGGCGTAACTACTTGTATAGGTATATTTATTTCAACATAAATGTGTTTAAAAAGATCTGCATACTTACACACTGCAATAATGTCTTATATAATGTTAAACTTAATTTAAGCACTGTCTCTCTGGAGCGTGCAGGAGGCAGTACATGAAGTGCAACACACGATAACATAACTGGTTTGTAATTCATAATAACCCGGGTCTCTTGCCGTTCCTTACTGATTTCTGTGTTGTTCCTTACCGGAAGAAGTTCCAGAATTATTTTTTCAGTCAGACATTTTTTGCGACACCTTTGTGGTGTTTGCTTCAACCTCGTTGTTCGTTTACTTCCGGTAGAGCCGGCTGCATGATAGAAATGTCATCAACACGCCGACTTGCTAGGATTGTGTACCGAAACCCAGTGCTAATACGGCACCAGTGCCTAAACGACCGGTGCCTGAACTGAAATGCCTGCGCATCTCTCTGATGCACCGAAACGGACATTAGAGGCACCAGAAGCATCGCTGCACATGACGCTAGTTAACCATTACACTTGGCAGCAGGTAACGTTAGCCTACCGTTAGCTAGTAGCTGGATTAAACACGGTTAAAATGCTGACAACTAAACGGTGTAAAGTGTGACTGTATTTCACTGTAGAGGATTCCAACACGTTACAGTGTGCAGCTGCTTCTGTCGGAAAAACAACACAGATGGTGCGTTCCCTTGAAACTCGCCAGCCTCATGGTGCATTCAAAGTTATTGTAAAATACCCTTTTCCCATCTGGTGGTATTTTTTGTCATTTAACAGCAATTTACTGGTGAAATAAGTTATTGTTATTACATCATTAATACATAATTTAATTTTTACCATATGGCCTTAGCAATAAACAATTCTTTTTTACTTTAATTTTGGTTCAGGCACAGTTTAGGCACCGACACCGTTTTAAAAGTATTGCTTTAGCACCAGTATCTGAAAATAAACCACAGGATACTCAACCCTACCACCTGCTGGCTGTGGATTCTCTGGGCTCAGTCAGACATTACACAGACAGGGATCTAATCTTTTAGGAAGCTAGAACGTGCGAGGCAGGGAGCTGTGGTAGTGCGGCTACTTTACCCTAGTTTAGCCCCACTTACCGGCAACAGCTCACATTCTTGTTAAACGTCCTCAATCAAGACACGCTGATTGTATGTGTGTCAATTAGTCTGTCAGCTAAATGAGTCAAATGTAAAGCAGAGCCCATCGGGTACAGCGGCTGTGTTAACACCCTGTCTGTCTGCCAGGATCCCTGCTGCGACCATGTTTCCTCTGAAGCTGAGGAGAAGCCCTCCTCCGACAGCATGAAAGTGCTGCTGTTTCACACTCCGTCTGCCCAACAGGGCCAGCTGCTAGATACCTCCACCACAAGTTCCATCCTTTCACTCCTGGAAGAGCAACTGAAAGGTGAAAGTGAGGTTGTTGCCTCCCTGTGGTTGTACGGCCTATAGAGGAGGCGTAACGTTGACTGACAGCTACACAACTAAAGTTAACCTTTAATTCATGGAAATTCTGAGAGTGTAAAGCATGTACGTAGCACTTTGTGCATGTTTTCATGCTTTTATTGTCAGGCGAGACTTTTAAATTGTCTACTGAAGATGTGCACGTGTGAGAGAAACCATGAAATAAAAATGTGTGTGACAGTATGTGCATGTATGTACTGTGAGATTACATTTCATAGTACTCAGTCAGGCATAAAAAAAAAAGATATCACGCAAGCATCTTTTATAAGTTCTGCAACCTCAATTTAATCAATATTTAAAAAGCACATTGGTATTTAAAGATAAGTCTGTCTTCAAAAACCAGAGCTGTTGTGTAATAGATGCCCTTAAGATCACTGCAGACATTTTGTAGAAATATGTAAAAGGCTCATATTTCTTCAATAATACATTCAGTATCTAGTGTCTCCCTATTGTGTTTAACATCTAAAGCACTTAAGGTTACAGTGATGTAAAAGAGAACACATTATTTCTTGATTCAAGTGGTTGAGGAATTTTGAAAAACAAAATGTTATGAATTAGGGCTCAAACAATTCCTTGACTAATTCGATAACTAAAAAAGCATCAAGAACATTATTTGAGTTGCAGCTTCGTTTAACCCCTATAACCATACACAGCCCACATGGATGATTATTACTGTCAAACGACGCACTTTGTGTACATCACAAAGACGGCACGGATTGCAAAATGGAGGAAGAGAGAGAAAACAGCAAGGAGCGAAAAGAGACAAGACAAAGACGAGAGACAGGCCAGAGAATACAACAGA
Organism: Perca flavescens; assembly: GCF_004354835.1. Taxonomy (NCBI): domain Eukaryota; kingdom Metazoa; phylum Chordata; class Actinopteri; order Perciformes; family Percidae; genus Perca; species Perca flavescens. The sequence goes on from NC_041349.1 coordinate 12,727,924, forward strand.
AAGTGTCCAAGGTTTGGGATCCTTTCAAGCTGTATCAAAATAAAAACTCTGTACAGTCAGTCTGTTGTGAAACCGAACGGCAATGCTTCTCAGCATTAAGAATCCAGTCTAACGTTATGCACCCAATGGGACCTGACACAAGGTCAGTTGACGAGTTTAACGTTGACTGTTTAGACATTTACTAGAAATGTAATTTCCGGTTTTCGGTGATTGTCAAGATAAAATAATGTTGTTACGGATCCCCAGAGAGGCCAAAATCGGTGGCAGTGAGCCAATGAGAAATGAGGAGGTGCATTCACGAGAGAAGGTGGGAAAAAAACAAAACGGAAAAAAGGAGTGAAATGTTGCTGTAGTGCCACCAAAATCAGGTGATAGCGTGCCAAGACAAACCATTAAATGTGGTAAACAACAATGACTTCCCCCCCACACACACACACACACACAGTTAATTTTTAATCCTATTTGCAGGATACAGACGGCCAGGAGGAGAGTGAGCAGAGAAAACAGCAGAGAGAGAGGGAAGGGGAGATATATATCGAGGGAGATGGGAAATTATGAGAAAGACACACACACACACACACACACACACACACACACACACACACACACACACACACACACACACACACACACACACACACACACACACACACACACACACACACACACACACACACACACACACACACACACACACACACACGGGAGAGGTGATAAGAAGGGTGAGAACATGTCTTCCCTGAAGACATGTGCTGTTGCTGTTGCTGCTGTTACTTTAGGGAGATTTCACCAAATATTTTAATAAAACTCACCCGACGTAAAACAAATACATGTTTGTGTGTTCTCTCTCTCGGTTTATAACTGTGGGTTGTGTTTGTACTTACAACTCACACTCAACCTCCTTCTGATGATACGGTGTAAAGATGTCAGCGTGGTGTAAGTGAATGGAAATGTCCCTGTGCTTATTCACAGTGGAGGTGAAACTATTATTATAATATATTATATAAATAAATTACCAACAAGTATACAAACTTTTGATTGTTTAAGTCATTTATCAAGCAAATATGCCACATATTCTCTGGCTACAGCTTCAAGACAAATCAAGACATTATTCTGTCACTTTTCTATACATTTCATAGAAAAAATAGATTAATGAGTAAATAACATGTAACTACATCAGACAAAACTCACAATTTAGTTGAAATAGTTATTTTTGTTTAGAGCGGAAAAGTGTATGTGGTATTTATGCTTAAAAACGACAATAATCAAAATAGTTGCAGATTAATTTTATGTCAATCTAGTAATCCATTACTTGACTAAACAGTGCAGCTCTAAGTGAACCCGCTAACCTTCCTGAGGAAAACCCTGCTGCTTTACAGTACAGAAACACGTGGAGTCTAATAACCCATCGCAATTAATTAAAGGGCAAAATTAGACTATACATCTCAACTTTAAAGTGCACTGAGATGGCTGAGCTGCACATCACTGAAGGAGGAGGGTAGCGACATATGTGCCAGTTGAGATTTTCCCATTAAACATCTCTGACATCTTGTTGTGTTATACAAAAATCGCATTTTAAGGGAGGTATAAAACAACGTTTACATTTCAAGTAGTTTGCCGATTTGAATCCCACAAGCGGCTGGGACAAAAGGGCAAAAAGTGTGACGCCTGTCAAGCTGCTCAGTGTCAGTTGGAACGCTGCGGGAATGTGTCAGCAGAGCTGAGGCTAAGCGTGCAGCGTGAATTGGATAAAGATTTCAAATAAACGCTTGCTTCTCAAAGGAAGGTCTTTAAAGGTCCCTGTCCCGGTGAGAAGCTGGCTCTGTTGACTGGTTTTCGGTGAAGCCTCTTTAAACGCCAGTGGAAGACGCCGGAGATTTAGATTGTTCCTGTGATCAATTCCACCGCGGACCTGAAGACCGAGCTCAACTTAATGCTGCTTTTCAGTTGCTCTGCGTTATTGATCTTCGACAAAGCTACTGGAGATATTGTAATGGGAGTCATCCTTCATTTTGGTTTCTAAACTTTCATTATTGTAACTACTGTAGCTCAGGCACAGAAATGCCTGGCCTCTAATTTATAGCTGTACTCATATTATGGGTAAAGGTGCCTTGCTCATGGACACTGTAACAACATTTATCAAGTGGGGTACGACAAGGACATTTAAAGCAGCTACAATGGTATTATTTGTGATGTTATATTTTGTGGTTCTCGCTGATGCTGGGGCAGGATCAGCAAAAAGAAAAAGAAAAGAATTGACCGAAGAACAAAAAAAAAAGCTAAAAGCGACAGTAATAGAGCACGGGTGAAAACACGGGTCAACCTTGGTCGATCATTCAACAGATGGAGAGAATTCAAAACAGAAACTGATTGGCCCCAGAGGCAGATTGGCCATCTGGCAAATCTGCCAAATGCCAGAGGGGCCGGACCATTTTTTTAAAAATGTGGGCCGGTCAGATTTCTTTTTTTTAAATATACAAATAAATTGTCTTTACAGGCCGACAGCACATAGGACGGGTTTTTATCACTTGCGCGATTTCACAATGGTCATAATAATAATAATAATAATAATAATAATAATAATTATTATCATTATTATTATTTATTGTTCCCTCAAATGCCAATTATGAGCAAGGAGAAACCCTGAAGTATAATCACAGACAGCCAAAGCCAGAGTAAGAGAGTTAAAAAAGATGACAGAACTAGACAGACAATGTGTGCAGTGTCAACAGAGAGAAACACGGACAGACAGTGAAAAAAAAACATACTGTAGAGAATGAAAGTAACAGCATAGAAAACGGCATAAATAGGCAGTATGTGTAAATTTGTTATAAACGTGTGCTCTTTAAAAAGTAGAAAGCATTGTTTGCCAGTTACTTACATTAAGTGTTTAAAAATGTGTTACATAAGGTACTTCTTATATTATTTCACCATCTGTACACAAATGTAATTAGTGAATGCACGTGTCCGTGGGTGGGGATGCATGGGCGTGGTGATGTGGGCTGGTGTGGCTACAGTGCCAGGGCTGAATTTTTGTCCCAGTCCGTCCCTGATTGGCCCTGTTCCTCCTAGACAGGTATGCAATAGGTCTATTGAATGTATGAAAGTTAGTTTAACCTTCTGCTTTTGTAAAGATCTTGTCAACCAAAAGGCCTCATCTCAAGCTACATGAAGCGAGGGACAAAAATATATATACTGTATAAATAGCAGCATAAATAATGGGTGACCAGCTCTGTTAGTGTACCTGTGGGTTATCTAATAATTAAATATCTTACTTAAAAAGCCTCAGGTCCAGGAGTGTTGTGTCTCTCTTATCTCTTCACTCCACATTTGGCCTGATTTGTTATTTCTGTCCTCTCTCACACTAAATCCCCTCTAGCAGTATCCTTTAATTTAAATTTTCAACCAGTCTACATTTTGATATGAGTTGCCTCTCTTTCTTTCCATCTCCTCACCCAAATATCTCTCTCTCTCCCTCTCTCTCTCTCACTCTCTCTCTCTCTCTCATCCACATTTACCTTGCAGAACACAGGAGGCATTAGTCCCTCCTGATAACCTGCACACAGTATACACACTAACAGATACTGACACACACTAACAGGAGAAGCACACGCAGATCAATAAAAGACAGGTATGCTCTCCTAAACACATGCATATACAATTCAGCTCATTATCTCTAAAAGTAATTGCTTTGTTTTTATTATGGCCCTGCGTTCATTTTTTGTCAGAACACGGATGACTGCTTTTCATGCGCATTAAGGCTAAAATAAATTGCTTTACTTCAACAACGAGACACTCATTGCCCTGCTGCTGGTTTGTCTGTGTCAAGTAATGGATTGGGGATGTGTATTAGATTTAAACATGAGTCTTTGCACTTAAGAGGATCATGTCTGGGAATGTGGTGCCCCGTTTTCCTACAGGTATTATTAGGTCAATGTCGGCTGCAGCTGGGGCCCATACTGCAAGAGGCTGAGGGTTTTGTTTTCCCTCAAAGAGAGGGGTTCACATATGTTGCATTTTAGAGAAGCGAGCTTGTGACCGGGAGGTCGTCGGTTCAATCCCCAGACCGACAGGATACAATCTGGGTGGGGAAAGTGAAAGAGCAGCGCTTGTCCCTCCCTCATTACCACCACTGAGGTGCCCTTGAGCAAGGCCCTTAACCTCCAACCGCTCCAGTGGAGCTGCTCAGTGGCCAGCAGATCAGACGGTTGTTGTACCGGGTAGCTTCCAGGTATGAATGTGTAACTGTGTGACTATGATCAGGGCGTTTCTGCAAAAGAGAGGCTGCCTCTCAGTGAACCTTCCCTGAGGTTAAATAAATAAAATAAACTACAACTTGCTGCAGTGGCTGTAATGCTCATTACACACTGGAAAACTAAATAGTTGGATGGCTAGAAAATAGACTTTGTTTGTCCTGAAGGTGGTACCATTTTATTTGACACCTGGTTAGTCTATGCTTAGTCCATCCACACACATAGCGGAGGAGGGACTGGATAGTCCACACAGCATTCCGGGATGGGAGGAAAACATGCTCTGGTTCATTGGCATTTCTTTAAACCAATCAGGATCGTCATTGGCGACGCTAAGCTCCCCACAGTGCAGATAGTCTAGCTAGCTGTCTGGATTTACCCTGCAGAGATCTGAGGAGCAGTTAACCATAGTCATCATAAATCCACCAGAGTTTAAAATTTCAACACAAAGAAAGTGGAAGGAAACGGACAGCGGCGAAAATACATGCATCCGGCAGAATTTCCTGCGGCACCAGAGCAATCCTGGAAGTAGAACGTCAAGGATATAGACTAGTCTATGCTGAACTTTGCTGAAGGCTAACATTAACATGTTAAAATATAAACATATAAGCAGCTATTCGATGTTTGGTTTCTATTTTTAGAGATAATTTGAGTTCCCGCAAAACGCCACTACTGCACCTAATGTCTGTAGCACACACTTTTTGAGCATCAGCTGAAGGTCTCAGATGTCAAGATATGTCCGAACACACCTATTCAATATTTGGTTTTATGAGCTACTTATTTTTGCTTTCACACTCCTAGAAAAATGAGTTGCCCTCTTCATGCATCTTGTATTCCAACACTAACAGCACACTCTTTGCATCTCCAGTCCCATTGTGGTTGACTGTTTTACAATCACAAAGGTCACAATCTGATTCTGACTTGCTAGCTTACCCTGTAGACATGAGGGGGGTGTCACGGTTGTCCAACAGAGACAGCAATGCCACAATAAGAGCCTAGGAGAACAGAAGCGTACTTTACAGTACACTAACAGTTTGAGTTTCTTAAGAGTTTTTAGAGGTGCAATTGAAAGCACCATTAGTTTATCATGGTGCACATGAAGGTTGGCGCCCACTTGCTTTAACTTCGTTGTTTGGTTACATAACTCACTCACAGGGAAGACAAAATTGTTGCCCCACCGCTAGCTTTAGGGAAGCCGGGGGATTTTACAGTTCAGTTGTTTCTTCAGTTGTTGCCATCTACTCGGGCAGTGGCCATGGTGTCTGGAAAAGTCAAGCTGCAGGCTACCAGTTAGTTAACATTACCCTGTTTCTTTACCTGCATGCTAACATTAGCCTGCCTGGCTACATCTGGGGTCCCACCACTGTCAACAGCACTATCTGCGCTGACTCATTCAGTGTGTTGTGGAAAGCAGTAGGGCTGGGACTAGATGCTTTTGTCCCGATTTAATTCTTTCACGATAAATGGGTGCCGATTCGATTTGTATTGCGATTTTCTTTTATTGCGATTCTAGAAGTATTGCGATGTTCTTTTCCTTCTTTAACAAACCCAAAAGTTGAATAATACACTTCTAGAGACAATATATCATGAGACATTTCTAAAAAAACTAAATTGTTTTCTAAAAAGAATGCACATCACATGTCAGTCAGTCAGTCTGACAATTATAACATGGATTTTCTGCATTTTCTGCTTTCCGTCTGTTTTGCTGGAAACGGATATGATGTAGTCGGCATTAGCGGTATACCGTATAAACAGAAAATATTTAGGTCAATCATTAGCAAAAAAAAATAAAATCAATAAAAAAAATAGCGATTCCAGGGCAAAAAAACATATTCTAAAAATCGGCGCAAAAAAATAATAACAATACATACGTACGTTTTCCGATTTTTTCCCCCACCCCTAGAAAGCAGGTTGCCACGATGTCTCGGGCAGTAAGATGTAGAGTTATACTTTTCTTGTCTTATCAATTAAGTTAAGCCATTGATTAACAGCCAATTAGCCAATCTTGGGATTTGTGTTCCACTCAAGCAAACCAAAGAGAAGCTTGTTGTGTGTTGCTTAACATTTTGACCAAGGAAGCTAATGAGAAAAGCCCGTGGGCTTCAAAGAGAAGCCACATCTTAGTTTCTCTTCAACGCAAACGCGTTGTTCCAACACGAGTCTGTGGATTCTCAGTGATTGAGGAGAGCTGCGTGTTTACTACATGATCACACAGATGCATGTATGAATATATTAACACGCCTGAACATACTGAGAAAAACATACAAAACACATGTGCAAAACAGATGCACACGTGTTAAAAAAGCCATGCAAACATAAACACATAGAGCAAACACAAGGAGGATGGATATTGACAGCGAGAGGTCAATAAGTTCACGTCAGCCGGTCACGCTTAGGTTTGTCAGGGTCGATGTGTAGAGGAGACGGCGTATTATAAGTCCCCTGCCTCGTGAACTCCATGAACCTCGGTCAAAACATTCAGGTGTGTGTGTGTGTGTGTGTGTGTGTGTGTGTGTGTGTGTGTGTGTGTGTGTGTGTGGCCATTTCCACCAGGTCGTAATTGTTCTATTTTATTGTGTCTTTGTTACTGTTTTTTATTTACAGATAAAAAACCATTATCATAATGGAAATTATCTTTGGTGGCAGCCTAGTCTGGATCAACAACAGTTCATTTCCAGAATAATTTGCTAGAACATCCATCTACAGCTAAAAAGACGAGGCAAATGTGAAGGAGTGTCACTGGCAGGTTGTCCTCGAGCAAGACACTGAAAGCCATCTGCTCATTGTCCATCACTCTGGATAAACAGGGCATACATGCCAGAAACATAAAACCTGATGTACAGCCTGTGTCCACTGGGAACCTCCCTTTTACAACCCTGGCTTCATTTCCTTGTTATCTTAATGGAAAGGATTTTTTTTTTTTTTTTTTTAATAAATAAGTGTATTTCTGCAGCTCTGCAGATTGTCTGTAATGGGCAGAGGATGCAGTGACCTGCTGAAGTGAACAAACTGACAAACTCTCCGTGCCCTCTCTGCCTTTCTCATTCTCTCAACAGCTGGCCTTTTACAATTCTTCCATTACATCAAGTCTATCTAATGGTATCAATGCTTTGAATATATCAGACGTCTTTTGTACTCGGTTATATAATCAAGGTGGGGAAAGGAAGTTACATTTACTCTGAAATTCATGAGCAACTCCCAATTTCCCTCCTCCGTCTCTTTCTTTTTCTCACTGCAGAGGGGTCGTTCAGAACCAGCAGCTTTGGAGACACTTATTTAATTTTCAAAAGGCAGTGTTTTCTGGTTTGTTTTAGAAGGCAACATAATGTGAGCCAGTTAAAAGAAACAGTCACAAAATGTAAGTAAATGTATGATCATTGTGATTTATGATCAGGGCTGGGTGATTTAACACAGATCGTGAAAGAAGTCAACTTCAATATTCTGACAATATATTTGAGCAGAACCTAAAGGTTATTTTTTAGGTCTTTTTAATGCCTTTTTGTTATTAGAGCAGCTGGAGAATGACTGGAAAGAGGTGGAGGCAGAGGGGATGACACGCAGGAAAGGGCCACTAGTCAGAGTTGGACCCCGTCCGCCGCCAAAGACTCAACCCACATGGGGCGCACGCTCTACCAGGGGGAACCAGAAGTCGCCCCAATAATCAATATTTGTATCAAATCGTATCAAATGACAATGTGAAAACAATGTGACAATGTTAACATAGTGGTGAACATAGTGGAGCATTTAGCAGCTAAATAGCCAAATATTTCCCTCAGGAGTGGGTAGAGACTAAAGACAGAGCTCAGAGAGAGAATATTGGAATTACAGTCATCAGGTGAACACAAACACAAAAACTCCTAATGAATCACATTGTTGCTCTGTGTCGGTGGATAATCACATGTCAACGTTTTTCTAAACCCCTAAGAAATGTGATAAACTATCATAGAAGACCACAAAATCATCATTGTCACACACACACACACACACACACACACACACACACACACACACACACACACACACACACACACACATCCAACCTATCAACACACACACCTCCAAAGCCTAGATGACTAAGCTACAGGTCAAAGGCTGCACATCAGATGTCTAGACAGCATTCTCCAGACAATTTGACATTACACCCCTTCATGATGTTATTACAGGGGTGTGTGTGTGTGTGTGTGTGTGTGTGTGTGTGTGTGTGTGTGTGTGTGTGTGTGTGTCGAATAGAGGGAGAAAGTGTGTGTGTAATAAAACTGTGACAGTGATTGATCTGTTAGAAGAACTTTCTGTGGTGCCAGTTTTCAGCCTGTTGTGATGTAACAACAACAAACCTGGAGACATTAAAACCAACCTGCTCAAGTAATTCTTCTGATAATAGAAATATTCAGGGTCGGAAATCCAGGGCAACTAGCTACAGGGAAAGAGACAAGAGCTTTCCAGAAAGCCTCATTTGTTTGTTTTTTGTCTGTATAAATGTATATTTCCCTGCGTATTTAGGGTCCTGAAAAAATAAGCTACAACCCTGGCTTAATTTCCTTGTTATCTTAATGGAAAGGATTTTTTTTTAAACTTTTAATAAATAAGTGTATTCCTGCAGCTCTGCAGATTGTCTGTAATGGGCAGAGGATGCAGTGACCTGCTGAAGTGAACAAACTGACAAACTCTCCGTGCCCTCTCTGCCTTTCTCATTCTCTCAACAGCTGGCCTTTTACAATTCTTCCATTACATCAAGTCTATCTAATGGTATCAATGCTTTGAATATATCAGACGTCTTTTGTACTCGGTTATATAATCAAGGTGGGGAAAAGAAGTTACATTTACTCTGAAATTCATGAGCAACTCCCAATTTCCTTCCTCTGTCTCTTTCTTTTACGCATAACCTTCTTTTACATATAACCTTAATAAAAAACCTGTTTTCTCTGTCCATTAAAAATGCTAATTTTAAACCCAAACAGAACTGGAAAGTAAATTAAAAGCCACTGGAACTGTTTAAATATGTATCAAACAAAAATACACCTTTGTAGATCTGTCTTCCTGAATAGGACCATCAGTTTTTTATAGGGTATGGTACAGAACAAATATGGTTTTGATTGGTTCAGGGCTACAGCTAAAGATTGAGATATGCAGATTACTTTCTTGATTAGTCAATTAACACCAGACAAAAATTCCATTCTCAAATTTGAATGTAACACTACTACTCTAATAAAGTCTCTAACCAGTACACAGCACTTACACAAAGCACAGAAAAACACACTTTTACAGCTAGCTCACCTGTTACTCTTGTTATTCCCTTCTTCCAAAACTGCCAGAAGTTTTCATTTCACAAATTATGACTGGTGTGATAATTGCATGCCAAATTAACCAGAGCACACAAGGCCAAATTGCCCACTAAGTTATCACATTGCCAAGGCTAATTTTAAACGGAGTCCGACACAGTCAGTCCACATAAAAAACACACCGGAGCACCATTCGGAATTCACATCCAGCTAACTCCACAGAGAACATTCGGCATCACCGATCTGTTCTAACCGAATACTCTCTGTCTCGGCTGTTTGTAACTGCAACGTGATATTCACCTGTTCAACTGACTTCAACAGATAGTAGGCTACGCGACTGATCCTGCTATTTTTACAGACATGTGAACTCACCACAGACAGTTGCCTTGTTCATGGACTCACGGCTGAGAGTCAATAGTGGAAACACTGGAATGGATATTTGCCGTTATTTTAAAAGAACGGGAAATACTGATGTATGAAAATCTTAAAAAGAGATTGAAACTTGACTTTGGAGCCCATGTGGACACCAGTGCATGCACTAACAAGTGGGATTTCTTAAATGGTTACCTCACCAATAGAAAGGAGCACTGCTTGATTACAGAAGTCCATTAACTCCATTTGCAGGAATATAAACCAATGTGGTTTCCACAAAACCATAAAAAACCATCCACAAAACCCTTCGTAAAAAGAACACAATCATTCCTAATCAATACTATCCAAAATTCTACTTCTGGTGTTGGATTGTGGGGAAACATTATCTCATTAATTGCCTGCACAGGACGTACTGGGACCCCTGAGGTCCTTCTCACGGTGCCACTCTTTCTAGAATAATGGCTGCAGCTGGCTGTTGGACGCGGCGGGTTGATTTGCGTCTTTATGGAAAGGCAGGCGAGACAAAGAGCAGCAGATTTTGAGGATAACAAGAACATCTCATGCATTTCAAATTAGCGTTTTAGTTTCAAGAACAGAATGAGGGAACAGAAAAAGAAAGCGTCAGACAGCATTAATGCTTTTCCTCTACCAATTTGCAGCACACCATTTTTATGTCGCCAATGTGGGAGCTTGGCCTCAGCCTGTCCTGGTTCTACTGTGTTCCAGTAAATGGACATGACACCACTAAACCCTGCCCATCGGAGACCAGGGAGGCGCCCTGTCATCCCTCGTGCTTCCTGATAAAATGTTTAATTAGCTAATGCTTTCAGACAACGACAACTGAGACGACTCTGTCGGGAATCAGGGTGAGGTAAGGGAAAGAAATGTCCAGATTCATGACAGGTACATTATCAAGATCACAAATACGGTATCAAGTCCAGTGAACTTACATTTAAGGGTGCTTTCACACCTATAGTTTGTTGGACTCGGTGCGATTTGGGGGGTTGAAAGTGCAACATTGTTGCATTTTTCATTTGAAACGGTTTGCTTTCACATTGTACTGTGTCAAATGCACCAAACACTAGCTAAGTTTCCATCCACTGTCAATCGAATTATCGGTAAAAAAGTTCGGTAAAAAAAACTCATGCGAATAAAGCTGGTGAAAATGTGTTTCCATCCAACAGCTTTAAAGCGAATAAAAACCTGTGCATAATCACGTCACGTGCTGTTTTGCGATTAAATTGGTATATCTAATTGATTTGAGACATTTTAAGGTGTTTCCATTCATTTTTGCACTGAATCACACAACATTCAAGCAAACATTTGCGAACAAAGTTTTGCTAGACAGAAGTAGTTGTTGTTGTTAATATTAGAAGCCAAGGAAGCTACGATGGATCTGATCCAGCTCATCAAAAAGGTGGAACTTGCCTTTTATTTTCCCTCCGGCACCGCTGCGAGACAACTCTCTTTTTTGAGACATGTATCGCTGTTTGAGCGCCTTCCATTTACTACAGAGGACGTCCCACCGCTTGTCGTAACCTTTGTTGGTCATTTCCTTCGCGAGTTCCTGATAAATTATTTTTGCTATCTAAAATAGCCGTTATATTTTGCTCGTAAATTAAATACAAAAAGTCTCTTGTCTCCTCGTTCGTCCACTTATATCTACTTACATCTACTACTTTCGTCTTTGTTGACACCTGTCTGTGTGCAAACAGAGCAGAAATACTGGGCGGAAATTAACTAAAACCTAAAACTTAATCGCAATTCATTAATTTATTCGGCAAATAACGTCAGCGTTTATCGCATAAGCCGTATATCGATCAAGGGAAAATCCGATGAGACCGAACGTATTTCCTTTGAGTCGATATTCATTAAATTCTATCAAATTTTACTGTTTCCATAAGGCATTTTTCATTCAATATCACTTAATTTGGACAAAAACGTGTGGATGCAAACATAGCTACTGTAAACACAGGTCACGCGATCGAATCGGTCGCTTGTTCATTGGACAGAATATCCGAAACTCGCCTATACTTCTAGTCTCAGAAATAATGAAGAAACACCAAATTGATAACCTCTTGGGTTTTCTGGTTCTGCTTTAGTGTTTCTAATATTTTAGAAGAAGGCGAACAATGAGCAGCTGGTGAAGGAGAGGGAGAGAGAGGATGTCACACAGACGACCAGCGACGTGTGCTCAGAAGAGCTGATGGATCTAAAAGTTATCATCACTTAAATCATATATAAAGTCCGTAAATTGTGTGCAGGGTTGAAACTGCAGGCTGGTAAATGCTCCGTTTTTCGTCCACTTCCTTCGTTTGGGTCAGGCCGCGTTCTCACCTGAAGTGAACCGAACTCTAGTTCACTTGGAAGCGGACCGAGACCCTCGTTTCCAAGTAGACCAGAGTTCATTTGTTTGATCCAAACCAGAGTTGGGATGAGCTTTCACACCACCCCAAACCAACCGGACTATCCGGCCAAAACGCTCCAGGGTTAGTTTTAAACGGAACAAACGAGGCAGGTGTGAAAGCAACCTAACATCATGTTTGAGTCAGAGGTACATTACACACATTTACTCCAAAATACAAAGTGAACTTGTTTTTACATGACATGATTGTTTTATTTTGTGTATACTTCGCTGATTTATGTACTTATATAGTCACTTAGATGTTCTAATGGATCTAGATCTAATTGCTTGACAAAATGTGCACACATTTATGCGTTTCTCTGAGCATCGTTCAGTTTCGAGATTAGATTCAACTGTATTGTCAAAACACAAAGTATAGGTACTGAGACAACAAAATGACGTTTAGCATTAAACCAAATGTTGATGATGATGAAGGATATTCTCCTGTGTGAAAACAAATTGATATTATATTGTATCAGATCATTGGCATCATATAGTATGAACAAAAACAGAGCTGCAACAGACGTGTGATCAGTGATGTGACTGTGATTAATAGAGATACCGCTTCCTGCGCCATCAAAACAGCTGCATTGCTCAGTGTGTGTGTGGGTGTGTGTATATCTACGTGTGTGTGCATGCGTGCATGTGTGTTAAGTAATCCATCATGGTAATGGTTGCAATCATTTGCCTCCTGAGTGGTTTGTTGTGACTGTTAGTATAGCAGAGGAGAGAGGGGATAAAGGAAGGAATAGAAGGTGAGGAAAAAGAAAGAAAGGAGAGGAAGAAGGAAAGGAGGAGAGGGGAGAAGGAGTAGAGGAAAGAGAGGAGACAAGAAGAGGAAACAAGGAAAAGAGAGCAGAAGAAACTAGAGGAGATGGACAAAAGTAGGGGGAAGAGAGGAGACAAGGAATGACGAGGAAACAAGAAGGAGATTGGAGGAAAAGAGAGGAGATGGGGGGAGATGGAGATGAGACAAGGTGAGGAAAAAAGGAGGAGATGAAGAAAAGGAACGGAGAGGGGACAAGAGAGAGAAGCGGAAAGGAGAAGAAGAACATACAGTAAAACAGATTGAGAGGCAACAAGGTGTGGAATAAAGGAGAGAGGAGAGGAGAGAAACAAAAGGAGAAAAGGAAAGAAGGATGTAAGATGAATTATGACCGAATAAGTGGTGGGTGGGGAAAAGGGGAGGTCGGAAAAGGTGAGAAAACAGGGAATACAAGGAGACAAAGAGAAGATGATGAAAGAAACGTCGACAAGAGCAGAGAGAAGAGGAGGAGAGAAGAATAGAAAAGAATAAGAGAAGTGAAGTAGCCTGTGGTTGTAAAAGAGAAGGGAGAATGAAGAGGTGAGGAAAGGGGAGAAAAAGGGGAAGAGGGAGAAGATCTTAACAAGAAAAGTAATCAGAACAGAAACAGGAAACCAATCAGCGAGAAACGAGAGGGAGGTGAAGGAGGTTTGCGTGAGAAGGACGAGATACTTAAGTAGAGCGATGAGAGAACAAGAAGTAGAGGAGGAAGGAAAGGAGGGGAAGGAGAAAGGGAGAAGAAAGAGAAAGGGGAAGAGATTAGAAAATGCGGAGGATGAGAAGAACAGAAGAATCAAAGGCAGTGAAAAGGGAAACAAGGGAATGACAGAATAAAGATGTGAGGATGGAGAAAGACGAGCTGCGTGCGGAGAGAACAACGGTGGGAAGGTAAAAATGGAGAAATGAGGGAAAGAGAAATGATGGAGGGATGGCGTAAGATGGAAGAGGGAGCAGTATGAAAACACAATCATCAGTGAGCGATGAGAAGAGAAAGATGGAGAAAAATAAAGAGAAGAGCGGCCACAGTGGGATGAAGTGCACACTGCCCGCGTTTCACTCTGCTGCACAAAACAATCACAAGCCAGGCACCCCTCTCTCTCTCTCTCTCTCTCTCTCTCTCTCTCTCTCTCTCTCTCTCTCTCTCTCTCTCTCTCTCTCTCTCTCTCTCTCTCTCTCTCTCTCTCACTACTGGAGAATAAAAAGTGGAGGAGGAAGAAAGAGGGAGAGAGAGGAAGGGAGGAGTGATGAAAAGAGAAAGAGAGAGAGAGAGGCTTGTGATAGTTTAAAAAAGGCCTCTCCTACACAGGTCAGAGCCGAGCAAAATCACAAACCAAAAAAAGCAAAAAAGGATTTTCAACTTCCTGGGAGCCCAAACCCTGCTGATCAACACATGCAGACACATGCAATATACACCCCACTAGAGCTCTAACAATTCCAAAAGTTACTGTATGTAATATAAGTGTGTCTTTCAGTCAAATTTAAAAATAATTATCTATTAATTACTGTAAAAACTACTGAAAACTGGCTACTGAAACACCGCTGTAGGGTGTCCGGTAAGAACTTGAACCAGAGAGGTCTGACTTTGAGACCCAGAAAGATTTATTTATGACTTGAACATGTTAAGGTAACTATGAGGCGTTACGTGTGAAGTTGGATATGGTTCTGAAACATAAGCAAATAATAATGCACATTTAATAGCCAAGCACGTGGCTCCACAGCGCCAGTCGGTCCACTGGTGATCGCTCATTACTATCCCTAACACAACCTGAATATCCACGCGTGGCTGCACAAGTAATACCAAACCATCTGCACATCTTATCAGCTATGCAACAAGAAACACAGCAACATTATCAAGGCGATAATATCTCTCTCTCTCTCTCTCCAAATAAATGTCACGTCGTAACACGGGCTAAACCCATCACCATTGCAGCAGAACACTTATTGAAACATGAATAAACATAGCTTTAACGTTTACACAGCCAATGAGGCAGTAAAACCCATGACAGTTTAACAAGCTACAGAATATGTTTAACTTACATTCTGGGCTACTACACACATCACTTCAACAAGTCCGAAAACGGGAAAGGAAAGATAAAGAATTTTTTTTTTTTTTATAGCTGCTGCGTTCTGTCCCCTTCTCCTGTCCGAGCGCGAGTGATTGGCAGAAGATCAAAGCGATGACTCTCGTCACTGATTGGTCAATCATCTCAGGAGCGAGAGCAAGTGTTACTATGGCCTTTTTTAATTTAATTACTTTTTAAACAAATTAAAGTTTTGAATGAATTCCTCGAAACATATTTTGGTTGTATCACTGTCATGTGACCCACATAATATAATAACACAAATGCACGGCCTATGAAGTAAACAAGGCCTCTGTATAATCAGAAAACATTTTTTCTAACTGTATCCCCCATTGTCATTTTTGTTGCTGTGAACGTGTATAGGGCCAAGTGGCAACAACTAACAATTGAAAATATTTAGTTCGACCAATAATCACTTGTATATTACAATTTTGGCATATCTAAACAAAATCAAGAAAGACCTTGACCTCGACCCTCAAGACCTAAGCTAATGTTAGCATTTAATTGTAGTTAAACAAAGAAACTGTGATTATGTAATAATTGTTTCAGGCCTACAAAC
This sequence comes from Perca flavescens, assembly GCF_004354835.1. NCBI lineage: Eukaryota > Metazoa > Chordata > Actinopteri > Perciformes > Percidae > Perca > Perca flavescens. The sequence continues at coordinate 12,743,674 of NC_041349.1, forward strand.
CACTCTTAACCCAAGACTAATAAAGCTCAACTGTGTGGTTACGGAACCGAAAATCCCATTTATTTTCTTCATAAGGATTTTGATTATTAATCATAATGTCTGGGGTCAAATAAGGGTCTGACGTTACATCAATATGGATCGATATATTAATTCAATAATCCACAATCCAATATTATCGATGCAAAGTGAAAATATCAATACTTATTGTCTGTAAGATGCCCCGTTATTTTAGATTCTTATTAAAAATAATTATTTTTTAGTTTAAATGTCTGGAAAAGCTCAGAAATAAAATGGTCAAATCATAATTTAGTTGCTGTTTTGAGTTGCTATAAATATAACTCTGTTTAATGGGCATTCATGATATTGTCTCATATCGATCGCAGGCCCCTGAATTGAATCAAATTCATATTGTGACAGACTCTAAGATATCAACAAATATCGTACTGTCCAAATAGTGGATATAATATCGTATCGTGATACAACTTGTGATTTACAACCTTAATAGTGTCTAAACCATACATTACCATGCACATTCCTGTTGCCTGTTTCACACTCTTCCACTGATCGACAATTGGCAATGGTGACACCGAAAAGCAACTTAGCAATATGCAAAAAAGCAAAAGGGACTGCAAGCTCGGAAACACGGCTGTAAACAATGTACCATTGGAAATATTTAAAAGCAAACGGCTTTGCAAATATTTTAAGAGGAAAGAAAAATGCATTCAACAGACATAGAATGTGTTTCGGTGAAAAAAATGTGAAGTTAACTGTGTTTGTCCACTTCACAGGGCACCTCTACTGTAACTAACCTGACGCGCCAGATGGTTTGTTAACACAGAACCATCTGAGAAGCCCTCACTGAAAACCGTTTGGAAAGGGTTAAACCTCTAACCAGATGTTAACCAGATGTTAACCAGATGTTAACCATAGGTGGATTTGGTCACTCAGGCATGAGCACTTGTTTTTTAAGAGCTATATGCAGTATACCACATAGAGTGAGGATCGGGCCGCATTTTTCTGTCCGAGCCCGGCCTGCGTCCGACAGAGCAGTAAACAAACCCGGCCCAATCCGACAGGCATTAAGATATTTATCTCAATGCGTCCAACCCGAGCCCGACACAGTTAAAATCTAATTTGTTTTCTCATACTAATGACACATACGTTTGTTTGTGTGGAAAGCCCGCTTTTATTAAGCAACTGTAGGAAGGAATTCGGAAATGTCACCAGATGAGAGCATCAGCATCAACACAGGCGCGCACCTACATAATAAGCTTTTATAAATTTAAAATGTTCAGTTCCTTTTTGCGCTGGTGTGACCAAGCCCGACCCGAACCAGAACATCATTTCTAAATATCTGTCCGAACCCGGCCCATCGGGTACCGTCGTGTCCCGACGGGCTCGGTTCGGGTATCCATCCTCTAATACCACACACACTGGGCTCCAGGTGTTCTTATTTCACCTCTCTATATTTCAGATTAGCAGTGAAGCTGCGGCCATCTGCTAAAAACGTTCATGCTGCAAAGATATAGTGAGAGACACCACTTATTCTCTTAGCACTGACGTTTTCCATCCTGAGGAACAAACTGGTGAGAAATATCTGATACTGGAGATCAGTCCGAAGACAGTTTTAAATCTATTATTCTGGGGGTGGAGCTCAGATATGATCCATTGTTTGCTTCTGTCTGACAGCTGAAACTCTTGCTCATCTATACACTCCACTGAGCTAAGCCACAGGCTTGGGTTAAAGCCCTCCTTTAAACACACATTCATGTTAAAGCCCAGTGCTCCAGTTTTGTTCTGTTTCATCACTTGGTTCCGCATCTTGTTCCAGCACTCTTGTTGACTATGTGCTTAAGGAATGTTGTGCGGTTGTTTTGCAAGATAAAATAAACTATCTATTGTGTGCTTTAGGAGGAAGAAGGCACACTGACACAAACATGGCTACATTAGAAGTCATACCAGATTGGCACTAGCTGCATCCATCTCTGCAGCTGCTGAGGTAACGTTTGGATGGAGCACAAAAAAGATGAGACTGAGGGACGAGGGATCACTTAAGTGTGAACTGTTAAGTAATCAACACCATCAGGACAAACATCAGTGGTGAAAAACAAGAAAAATCCAAAGATATTTCATGTCTTGGAGAGTCATAGAAATATAAAGGTGAATCAGCCGACTCCCAGTCTGTTCCTCTGAGATGATTTGATGCATGTTCTAATTATTCACGGCTTTGTGCTCTTCTCGAAGTAGGTTGTTTTGTTGATTAGTACTGCGTCTAACTATTTTGATTATCAACAGACGATTTTTCAATTAGTTGTTTACCCTAAATAGTGTGAGAAAAAAATTAATTCAGAAAGCCCAATGTGATGTCTTTAAATAGCCTGTTTTGTTCAACCAACAGTCCAAAACTCAAAACGTATAGTTTAAAATGATAGAAAGCAGAGAAAAGCAGCAAATTCTTCACATTTTCAAAGCTGGAACCAGCAACTGTTTGGTAAGTTTGCTTGAAAAATGACTTAAAACTGTTGCTGATTTATTTTCAATTCATCATATAATCATTTCAAACCAGTAAAAACTCTGCCCAAGACCTGAACTGAATTGGCTTCACAAATGCCCAACAATGACTAAAATCATCACCTTATCAGCAACTGATCATTTCGTTTTGCTATCTCTTATTAACGTGTTGTTGGGTTTCTTTCACAAAAGCAGGAAAACCCGAATGTTTCAAAACTGCTGATGAGCTCATGTTTCATAATTAATAAAATCTCAAGACACAATAGGCACAATTATTGGCCATCCACTGCTGGATGCTCATATTGTGTGTGTGTGTGTGTGTGTGTGTGTGTGTGTTGCAGCAGCAGCAGAAACTTTATGTTTTGCCTGATATTTAAAAGAAAGGAGGCTGTAGGCTACTTTCCGCAGGTGGACCGGGGAAACACTTAAGAGGGCTGACAAAGGGTTTAATATGCAGGGAAAACCCTTTGGACCGCGCCGACGTGCACACACATACAACCACAGCACACACACACACACACACACACACACACACACACACACACACACACACATCATGCAGCTCCATCCATCTCTCTGTTCTGTATTCCTGTTAAGCGCGCATATAGCCTACGCTACGCAGAGGCATGCACGCACACACTCACGCGCGCGCACACACGCACACACGTATGTAGTCTATGTCAACACAGAGAACAGCCCTCTCCATCACACACACATGCACGCACCACCATCTAATGCGCACACCAAACGTATGAACGCCACCCTGCAGAGACCCACACAAACTATGCAACCCGCATCTCTATCTCCCTCACACACACACACACACACACACACTCGCTGCACCCCCTCTTTCCAGCATTAGTCAATAGAGTCAGGATACATAAACCACCCACCAGTCACCCAAAGCATCTCCCAACTACCCCCCCCCCCCCCCTTATCTCTCTCTGCAACAGCACATAGCATATAAAGCCTGCAGCAGCTTCAACACAGCTACAGCAACTACCATCACAGTCTGTCTAATTGACCATCAAATCATACGAAACATCTACAATTTGCTAAGGCAGATCAATCACATAGGATTCTGGGTAAACAACATATCCAGATAGCTCACGTAGGCTAGAAGAGCAGTTCCAGCTCAAGTGTTGGCTATAAGAAGGTGTAATACAGTCAGGACATGTGGGAGGGATATTCTATCGGTTATAAACCCATCTGACAGACAGCTGAAATAAACCCATAGCACTTAATTGAGACAGATTTTAGTTTAAGACAACAACAACAAAAAACGCAGCAAAGTGTCAAAAATCTGATTTTGCCACAGACACAGCTCCATGAGCCCGTTTCTTCTTTGCAAACACGTTCCTGTTCTCTCAAAACTGATATTCCACATTATGGCCGACGTTTAGTTTTTTTTTTTTTTTTTTTTTTGAAAAAGCGGGGTTCAAATGATTAGAGGTGAGCACTGACGCCGTTTCAGTCCCATCTTAACGGTCACAGCTGTTGTTAGGCCTAATTAATCAATTATGGATGCTTGCAGGTGTTAATTCGCACAGTTTGCAGGTTAAATTCGGATTGAAAAACTAAAGAAAGAGAAACCAGTCGCTGTTTGGTGTTTCTTACCTTTTTCGGAGACCCTTTCTCTCCGTCTGCGTAGAGAAAACAAAAACAAAAATTAACCGTCTCTCCTCCAAATTAACGATTATAGTCCCCTCTCCCCGGGGGGTCTCGCACACCTCACGTGCAGCGGGTTTTCACTCTTTTCTATCTCTCTCTCTCTCTCTCTCTCTCTCTGAGTGTATCTGCGTCTGTCTCTCTTCTTTTCTTTTTCTTTTCTCGCGGGATTTCCTCCTCCGCCTTCCTCCTGGCTTCTCCTCGGTCTTCTGCTCCGCGAGATCAGCTCGTCCTCCTCGCGCCACCTGGACGGAAACGGAGCGGCTCGCGACGCTTCTGCTCGTGGTGCTGCTGCTGCTTCTTCTCCGCGCGACCCATCCTGGTGAGAGCGGCTTCTGCTGCGGCGGAGGAGAGGAAGGAAACGATCTCTCTCTCTTTCTTTCTCTCTCTCTCTCTCTCTCTCTCTCTCTCTCTCTCTCTCTCTCTCTCTCTCTCTCTCTCTCTCTCTCTCTCTCTCTCCTCAGAAAACACAAACCTGAAGCTACAGGTGATGAAGAAATGTTAAAATCCTAAACTGACGGCTGGCGCAGCTCACAGCTGCGTATTCCCCCCTGGTTCCTGCGCATCGGTCACTTCGACCTCGCTGGTTTAAAACCGCAGAGACCACATAGCTATATATCCTCTCTCCCCATGTCCTCTCTCTCTCTATTAAATCAAATAAATTGGCATTATGTAGGCTAGGCTATAGTCTACATTTGATACAGCATTTCAGTGGGAAGGTAGCCTACTTTCAACTCCCTTAGGCTACATGTATTTAACCGTTAGATTAGCAGTAAGCTAACATTTCTGGACAAACACAATAAGTTGTATGTAAGTTAGTGGTGAAATGCAACTACATTTACTCATAGCCTACCCTACTGTACTTAATTTGAGGTAGGCCTACTTGTACTTCATTTGGTTTTCACTACTTCATGCTACTTTATACTATATTATTATTATTATTATTATTATTATTATTATTATTATTATATTATATAATATTGTATTAGGTTTTTATCACTAACGAAAACATGGAATAGCATTTTAATGTCAGAGTTGGTCAATGTATAGCCAATTTTAGGTACTTTGTATACTAATGGGTAGACTTGTACAGTACTAGTACAGCATCATATCATAAAGCCTATCTTTTTTATGTAAAAAGTGTCAAACAAATGTAGTGGAGTAAAAAGAACCAAACAAAAGACTTTCACCCAGGAAACGCGTGTTCGTTCCTCAGGAGTGTTTAAATCGAAATCACAATTTATTTTCCCCGAAACGTAACTGTTGTCTCCGGATGATGCTTACTTTTTATCAGCTAAACTCAACTGCCACGGCCCCTGAAAGGACTGCCATATGGTGGTCACTCGCGGTGCACTGTAGCCTGCTCCCAGTAACCTTTCGTCAGCTAAACTCAACTACCAGCTGCTGCTGATATGGAGGATATCATGCAAGTGTGTGTGTGTGTGTGTGTGTGTGTGTGTGTGTGCAGCAGCAGCAGAAATGTAATGTTTTGCCTGACATTTAAAAATAAGGAGGCTGTAGGCTACTTTCCGCATGTGGACCGGAGAAACACTTAAGAGTGCTGACAAAGGGTTTAATATGCAGGGAAAACCTTTTGGGCCAGCAAGCATGCCGACGTGCACGCACACACATACAACCACAGCACACGCACTCTCACACACACACACACACACACACACACACATTCTGCAGCTCCATCCATCTTCCTCCTTGTGTGTTTTTCGTAGGATTTCATACGAATTGGTGTGCATACATTTTCGTACGATATCGTACGAACCCGTTCATGACAATGCGTTTCAATGCTACTTACACATGAAGGCATCAGTAATAGTAAGGTCTATTTAAATGCTATATTCCATCACTGACTATAGTGTCTTAGACTTGTATCCTGCCTCTCTTGCTAATTAGAGCTGTCAATCACTGCCAGAGGGTGGGTCGCAGGTGCACAGGCCAGCTGGAAAACGGAGGGTGCAGTCTGAATGCTGAGGAGGCTTTGAAGCAAAGGTCCAGTCAGACCTGCACTGAAAGTAAATAATGACCTGAAGTACTTGATGAAGGGAAGGTTGAGGCGCAGCAGCGTTCTGACTTTCAAGTAGCAGGCGGGTGGACAGAAGTTTACTATAGGTTCAGTCTTTAAAGCGACAATATGTAACTTTTAAATGTTTCTAAATGTTTTTAAATGACCTGTAACAGCAAACGAGACTAAAAGTGAAAAGAACGCTATTTATATATTGTTTTTTAGTAAAGCCTCTGCCCAGGTCTACAGCGCTACAGAGCACACATTCTGACAGGTCACAGATTTCGGCTGAACACTGGAAAAACCTCTGCTTTTGAGCCAGGTAAAAGGTAGAAGGATATTTCTTTATATAGGCCTAATTGTATTTTAATGTTATTTTAGAAGTTATCTGCCATATTATGGTTGACACTGGGGCAGGGCCATCACAGAAAAGAAGGAATTAAACAAAGAACAACTAAAAGCTCAAATTGAAAGACAATGGGCAAAAACGCGTGTCAATCTCGGTCGGGCTTTCAAAAGATGGAGCCAATTACGGGATTGTAAATGATTCAAAACCGACCCAGAATTGGCCCTCAGGTATGTCATATGTCTATTTCATTCATAAAATAACTTAACTTCATAACAGTAGCAGACATTAAATTACGTCCCCCTTCCATTTAGCGCGGATGTGTTACTCCTTTTAGTCCATGCTTGTGTTGGCCTACTATTTTTTTTTCCCTTGTCCCCCTGTAACATTACTTGTGTAATGTGTCCTTGGGTTTCATGAAATGCGCTATATGAATCTAAGGGTGTTTTAGGGCGTGGCTACGCTGTGAGTGCCAGTGAAAGTGTGTAACGTAACGTAGAGTGTAAGCAGCTCCTCCCTCACTCCTCCTTCTCGTCTAAAATCGTCACATCCGCAACCAGGATGGCTGCGCCTGTAACAGCAAACTCGACGACGCAGCAGATCTCCACAAACCAATGGGTGACGTCACACATGCGCTTTCCGTTAATATACAGTCTATTGTCTGAGCAAAACATTCATTGCAACTATGTGACCTCCCTAACTCCTAGACCTTTACGACAGTAGAGTTAATTTTGTCACCTATTTTTAATTTAGTCTTAGTCTTAGTCTTGTGCCAAAAAATGTTGTTAGTCAAGTTTTAGTTGACTAAAAGTCTCGTCATTTTAGTCTAGTTTTAGACAAAAGAGAACTCAAGGTATCTCAGTCAAGTTTTAGTCGACTAAAAGTCTCACCATTTTAGTCAAGTTTTAGTCAACTAAAAGTCTCACCATTTTAGTCAAAACATTTTAGTCTTTTTTTTAAATAAATTATTTCTGATAACCATTTCAGTCAAATAGTTATAAAAATAAATAAATTATATAAAGTTATATAAATATTGAGCCTCTTCCTTATTTCACCAGTAAACGACAAAAACAACCACTGCATGGCAAAGGGATATTTTACACTAAAATAAATGCAGCAAGAAACTGGCGAGGCGTATTTCAAGTGAACGCAACATATGTGTTGTTTTTCAGACAACAGCAGCTGCAGACTGTCGTACGTCTCGTGTTGGAAATAGAGACAAACCTTTACACCGTTTAGCTGTCAACATTGTAACCGTGTTTACTCCAGCTGCTAGCTAACGGTATGCCAATGTTACCTGCTGCCAGGTGTAGTGTTAACTAGCGCCCCGTGCAGCGATGTTTCGGTTCCCTCTAACGTCCGTTTAGGAGCATCAGAGAGAAGCGCAGGCTATTCGGTCCGGTAGATAACGGTCGTTAGGGCACCTGTCGGTGCCGTAGCACCGGGTCTCGGTAACAGCTGAATATTCTATCTCATGATGAAAAAGTAGAGACGATTGTAGACCAAAATGAAGAGAGATTTTATCTTAGTTTTTATTTTATGCAAAACATTTTAGTCTCGTCTTTTTTTCGTCAACAATAATGCATGTTAATTTAGTCTTAGTCAGCGTTTTTGGACATCGGCGCAGTCTCGTCATCGTCTCGTCTTAGTCTGACGAAATTAACACTATACGACAGCAGGTGTGGTAAAACACTGCTGCTTTTGTCCAAAGGGACCTTCTGAAACCAACACAAACTGAACGTTACTCATAGCCAATATAGGAAGCAATCAGGATAGAAAAACAAGAAGCTTTTGGCTCTCCAACTACTGCTGACCAGGGCTGTTTCTAAGACCGGACCAGTGCAGTTTTTTTTAGTTAGTCAGTTAAACGCGTTATTAACGATGTTAACGCAAACCCATTTTAACGGCGTACATTTTTTTATCGCAAGATTAACGTTCTTTTTGGCCTAGCAAACTTTGTAGTTTATTTCACATGCTGTTGCAACAACTAGTAACGTTAGAAAAACTACAACACCACACCGGATCTAGCTAGACTGGAAACAAACCAACAGGCACGGCGCACACACTTGTTTGGGCTTGCGAGCCGGCCAAAGAGTAGTAGGCTAACGTTACGTTTTGAGTGGATGGCGAGCGCGAGACGCCAAAATGGATGCCAATAAGATTCTGAATGGAAAGTTTACTTTTAAAAAGTTTCCAAATGGTTCCATTGACAAGACCAAAGTGATCTGTGTGTTTTGTCGTTGTGAACTGAGCTATCATCGCAGCACGTCCAGTCTGAAATACCACTTGATGATGGCCAAGCACACAGCTGACGCCAATTCTCCGCCCCCTCATCAAAGCCAGGTGACAAAAGATAAGAGCATTAAAATGAGAAAAAATAATGAGACAAAAAGAAATCAAGGGACATTTAGAATAGATAAAAATGTGCGATTAATTGCGAGTTAACTATGACACTAATGCGATTAATCGCGATTAAATATTTTAAGTACTAGTGATAAACAAACTTTATTTTCTTTTGTACACTCTGGCACCTTATTTACATTCAAAGCAAATGCCTTATTGAAAAATTTAAATGTGTACCCTTAAAAAACTGTTGGTTACTTTTTTGTGATTTAAAAAAGTAGTTTGAATTGTAATGTTAAAATATGAGTAGTTGTAGCTATAAGTATTTCAACTGAGTAGAACCAGAATACCTAACTGCTACCATTTAACATGTATAGACTAAAGTTGGGAAAACAGTCATTAAATGTATTTATGTTAACAGTGGTAAAATTAGGGCGCCTGGTTAGCTCACCTGGTAGAGCAGGCGCCCATATATAGAGGTTTACTCATCGACACAGCGGCCGCATGCCATCCCCCCCCCCCCCTCTCCCTTTTCAAGTCTTAGCTGTCCTATAGAAATAAATATATTCTTAAAAAAAAAACAGTGGTAAAAAGGACAATTACTCAAGGCCAACTTAATTAGCATTCTGTATCCCTTTAGCCACCTGAATTAAATCACGTGCATAATGACATAATGTCTGTACGCACGGAAGTGAAGTACTGTAACAATGACCATTCACTGATTTTAATCCAAACCACAATCTTTTTCTAAACTTAACTAAGTAGTTTTGTTGCCTAAACCTTACCAAGTTGCAACTGTTTTACAACCTTAACAAAGTACATGAAACCACGACCGTTACCTATTATGAGGACGGAACATTTTCCCGTGGGTTGCATTTCCTGCCATTGCTATGGGGCCGCTAATTTATGAAATGCTCCTATAGATTGTATTAGAGGGTTGGAACAAATGACCTATTTGGTCGTATGGTTTGGAGGACTTGTTGTCTCAAAAACTAAATGTAATCTGATGAGAAAAACTCACTTTTCAGCTAAAAGGTTTAAACCGATCTTAAAAGGAAATTCAAGACTTTAATTGCATGCACAAATGTATTAAGCTCAATGGAAGTAACACAGATTTGAATTTTTACAAACTGTTTAACAAATTGAAATATGATATGCTCTGGTATAGAAGATACTTTTATCAAGAGGTATGATATTACATTAATACAGTATGTAACTATAATGGGACATTCAGATATTCCCAACACAATGTGCACTGCACACAGCATGTACTAATCTTGTCTGGCGCTAACTGTTCCACCTGGAATGAATGAGAGTGTGTGTGTGTGTGTGTGTGTGTGTGTGTGTGTGTGTGTGTGTGTGTGTGTGTGTGTGGACACGTATAATCCATCATAACGCAGACACCTGGTGCCTCTGCCATTACTCCTGCCATGGTCTGGACACTGTGTGTGTGTGTGTGTGTGTGTGTGTGTGTGTGTGTGTGTGTGTGTGTGTGTGTGTGTGTGTGTGTGTGTGTGTGTGTGCGTTTGTTTTGCCCAGAGTTTGGGAGTCGGTCTCCATGGTACACACTGATTCAATTACAGGATCATCATGAGGAGATGAATGGAAAGGTAGACAGGGGAGGAAAGAGACAGGAAAGAGATGGAGAGAGGAACACGAGAGGAATAAAGGAGTGGACAGAGGAGGGCAAGGAAAGATTGAAGACAGAGGAGGGAATTACTAAGAGAGAGAGGGGAGAAAGTAAAAATGGGGAGAGGAAAGGAAGGAGGCACAGAACTGACAAGGAGGAGAAAAGAGTAGATGGAGTAGGAGAAGAGGAGATGAAAAGAGAGATGTATGAGAGAGAAAAGATAGAAGAGATAGAAGGTTGTTCATCTGTTTGAGTGTGACATTTTCCAGAACAGCCAGTGTGTAAAATTTGCTCGAATGGATTAGTCTGAGCTTAAGCAGTGTTTACATGCACAGCAGCACACACACACACACACACACACACACACACACACACACACACACACACACACACACACACACACACACACACACACACACACACACAGAACATTTGTGGTATGCTACCATATAAGCAGAAGCCAAGAAGACAACCGGTGTTTTCATTATGAATGGTGCAGTAAGAAGAAGTGTGTGTCTCTATCTATCTCAGCTTTTTTTACTTTTATGTTTTCTTTAACTTAAAAAATAACTGTATTTCTACTAAAGTTTGCTGTTTAGACTTCCTTATTCACTGTTACAGACATCTGCACACATTTTAAGACATGAATATTCTCTGTTTAAAAAAAAATACTTGTGTCTGATAAATTCTTTTTCCACATAAAATGTTAAATTACAGTGTAATTCTTGAAATTCCACCAACAGCACACTTGTGCAAGTTGCATACTGGATCACGGCTACAAACTAGTTGTGATGTCACAAAGTCGGGCTGGAGCTTCCAGGTGAGATTTAAATTGAGATTTTAGATGATTGAAGGTGGTAAATCAAGATTTTAAATGAGATATAATGGTTGAGGGCATTAAACCAAAACTTTAAAACCAAATAATTTAAAAATTATTCAATTCAATAAACCTAGATTTAAAATGAGATTAAAGATGATAGAAGCATGTCAGGTGATTCAAGGTGGGCACAGAGAAACTTTTCCTCCTTCATCATTCTGCACATCTATCTTTCTATCTTTCTATCTATCTATCTATCTATCTATCTATCTATCTATCTAGTCATTGAATTATCTGAGCCTTCATCTCCCCCTGCTGGTTAATTTCCGTACTTCATCACAAAAAACATCTTTCCACATCTTAAAATGTTTCTATTCATATGTGTGTGTGTGTGTGTGTGTGTGTGTGTGTGTGTGTGTGTGTGTGTGTGTGTGTGTGTGTGCATTAGCATTCAACCACATCTAATGTTCATGGCAAATACACATTTCTGCCTTTCTCTGGGTGTTCTCTTTTCTTTTTCACCTTCTTTAATGTATCTCCCTTTTTATTTTCATTTTAACAAATCATACTTGTCATCAGCCCAACGACTGAACATTTAAACACTGCCTGCTTTGCTTTGCTGGTAATCTCTCTTTCTCTCTCTCTCTCTCTCTCTCTCTCTCTCTCTCTCTCTATATAGTATATATATATATATATATATATATATATATATATATATATATATATATATATATATATATATTAGGGCTGTCAATCGATTAAAAAAAATTAACTAATTAATTGCACATTTTGCTGTAATTAATCGCGATTAATCGCTTTTTTTAAATTGAGACTGAAGCTTATAATAATAGATATTTAAATGCTAAATCACTTAACTTTGCAAATATGAAGGAAAAACCAAACAAGGAAAGGTTCTGCTAAGTTCAGAATGTTTAATATCTTTCAGAACAACAGCAGCAACAATTTGGCTTATTTAGTCCTGCTGAAGGCTGCTGGAAACGGCTAGAAACTGTCTGACTTGAGAGCAGATTTTTGTCACCGTCCCCGGCTGCTGTCGCCTGCTCTCGTCTACTTTACAGGCGAGGCGCAGTTCATCTCCAACAAGCCGAGAGTTCAGTCGGCGGCAGGGCAGTCGGGACTCACCCGGAAATGGCGAGCGGAATGAGGTGACTAGTCTCTCAAAATCTGACGAAAATCTTCTAAACTGACCTTTGTTGAGCTCAAATGAAGACAGATTCAGCAACTGCACGGCCTATTTCTCGCTTAAAATGTTTTCAGAAACATGTTTCAGTGAACTATTTTAGTACAATATGAGATCGTATTCTGAACGGCTGCCATGACAGTCTGGCTTTGGATTTCCGGAGAAAACAAACCCATGTGACGCGTTCGTCCAATCAGCTGCCGGTTTTCATTACTTGGGCAACAATACAGAGTAGCGCCGCCTGCTGTTATGGAGGCGTATTACGTTTCTCAGCCGCCACATGAAGTAAACAAACACAGCTGCGTTAATTTTGTTAATTTTTTTTTAACGAGTTAAATATTAAAAAATGAACGCAAAAATGAACGCGTTAATTTTGACAGCCCTAATATATATATATATATGTATGTTGCTTTCTCTCTCTCACACACATGATGATAACTGACAGCACATCTCTTAGCGGTGGTGCTGAGATAAATTGTCTGGTACATTTTGATTTAGCTTCTCCTCTTCTCTTTCTCCTTTATTCCTTCCTTCCCCCCTTTTGGCTTCACTTGCATGATAACCAGAATAATAATAATAAATAACAATAACACTTTTTAACACTTCATCACTGAGTGTTAGATAAGACTTGTATATATCACTACTGCACTAAGTGCAACTTGCACAAACAGATTTACTTATCTTTATTAAGCAGTTGTAGATTTTCATTCCTAACTTGTACATATATGTTGTACATTTTCCACTTCGTATCTTTTATCTTCATTTTTTTTAAATATTTGTTCTTGTAGTCTATCCTATTTATTGTTTCATGTATATTGTATCCTATTATTTCATGTATGTGTGCTATGTGTCTAATCTTTGCTCCTGGAACACTATAATTTCCCATTTTTGTACAGAGAGTCTGGCCACTCTCCATTGACAACATAGACAATACAAGAAATGGACCAACAGATCCCGTTGCTCTGGACGGAGACCAGTGAAGGATATTAGAAGCACTTTTCCGGTGAGCGCTGAGCGTTACTGCGCAGCCTCCAACTGGGCTTGAAGACGTAGATGTGACGTGAGCAACCTGTCTGAAAGTTGTAAGTGTTCTGGTAGCTGTGCCAAGAGAAATCTCAATCATTCCCAATTTTGCAGAGGCAGAGAGCATAGGTATATGTAAGGAGATAACATGGGCACAGGCTAATTATTGCTAACTAAAATGCTAGTTAACATTAGTAATTAAACCTAAACAGCTCATGTAAGTCGAAACTGCCTGCGAACTTTTCCTGTACTATACGGTAATTCCTCTACTATGCGACAGTAAGTTGCGTGGTTATGACACATTTGTTAGCATATTTTTATAAAAACTTCTACTACGGAGCCATAATGTGAGATACAAGGTAATTTGAACCTTTTATACATTGTTGTATTTCTTTAGAAATGAACAATGGACAAATAGAGTCTTTAAACGCTTCAGATGTAAAGTTATTCGCTCAGTCAGTCAGTCAGTCAATGGAATGCTAACGGCGGGTGATGGCTTGTTAGCGTCAAAATGGCGCCATAGGAGCTACGGGTTGTGGAGAGAGACTTACCCCCTTGGTTGACAAGTGTTAACTTCCTTGAAGGCGGGTACTTTGTTGAAGTTTAAAACTATTGGATCTGTCCAGAGCCACTCTGGATCTGCCAGACATACGTCGTGACGTATGTCATGCGCATGTGCAACAAGTGGGGAGACCGACAACAACTATTGGCTTATATTTAGCATTAGCATCGCTAGTGTTAGCCTTAGCCAACTCCTTTACCACTAACAGAGTGAGATGGAAAATCTATCTTTTCCCAAACCCTGTTTGGAGGAGGGCCACAATATCATGGCCACCAACACAACTCAGCAAAGATTGTTCTTGCTCGGGCTTTAACTTCTAGATATTCGGCAGTGTTCCCACAACGGACGGAATGGCTTCGCTCGCATCTTTCTAGTGCACGTCCTCAACGTCATCGTTCTCAGCCACTCCCTCGGTTCGCTGATTGGACCGCCAAATATTTGGTCAGAGAAAACCCAAGAATATACTGCAAATCCAGACGAAGTACTGAAGGAAAATTTAAATTTAGCAGAAGTACGTAAGAGGGCAATCAAAGTTGTACAGTACTTGAATAAATGTTAGTTACTTTCATCCATTGCTCCATTTATTTACTTCCTCTTTGTCTGTTCCCGCTCCCAGCTCAATCAGCTGACTAAGGGGCGTGCACTCTTCCAGTTAAACCAATCAGATTCTGCCAAAACCTCTAAACTCCAATCATGCTGCTGCTGTCAAATTTCAAACTGTTTTGTTTTCTGCTGTTGTCATCTGTCATTTCCCAAAGTTCACATTATCACATTATTATTCCTTGTCTGCTGTTCTGTTCTTTACATAATACGAAATAAAATCAATCAATCACATTACCTTTTTTACTTTTCTGTTGGTAGCAAGCTGTCCTCGTGAAAGAAAATCTTGCCACAACAACAAATATTCAAAACTCTTCTCATAAGTGTTCAAAGACCTCCTTTCTCATGCATTTCTGGTCAAGCTGCATATTGAACCCGTCAGAAGCTACTTGTCCAAACTGCAACATTTCGTCTCTGGGCATCCTATTACCATAATTACTCTAATAGAGGCCGGGGCCTTTAGTTACCTCACCTGCAAAAGGGACCATGCCATATTTCAAACAGGCATATATTCTGTTTGCCCAGTTACATTTATGTCATGCTGTTAATACAAGCTCAACTTCCTGTGTCCGTTTCAAAGCAAAAGCCTCTAGCATTCAATGGACAGGATCCCTTCATTTCTGAACAAGGCTTTATTGTGAAACATTTGCAGGAATGTGTTGTGGGACATTTAGTGACTTGCACAGTTTCCATACAATACCTCAATGAAGCTATTTCCTTCTGCCCTCACTGTAATTGTCAGATTCCGATCATGCATTGAACTGGTGGTAGTGTTTTGGTTTCACGGCTAACTTGCTACTGTCCCCTTTTAGATTTTATTTTATTTGTTATTTCCCGTCACAGCTGACCTTGACATTACTTTCACACATCAATTATTTCAGATGAAGGGCTGGAGTCAAATTTTATAACCCAGCCCTATTCAGATCATACATATAATAATAATAATAATAATAATAATAATAATAATAATAATAATAATAATAATAATAATAATAATAATAATTTATTTTTCAGTCACTGATGACAGGTTGGCATATCACCGTCACGTTCATATTTGTTGCATTCTGCTAATGAATCTGAAATCTCCATCCTTTCTCATAGCCACCTCTGTTTCCACATCTTCATCCACATCCGTCCCATTTCTCTCTCGATAACGAGTCAGCGTCAGCCGTGACATTCAGGTTAAACTGAGATTTGCCTCGCTAACCGATTCGATTTGGTCCAACAGGCAGCAAATTAGGCCTGCACGTGTGTGTGTGTCTTGTATACATGCATGAGTGTGTCTCCCTGTGTTGCATGAGGAGTGTTTCCACAAGTGTATGGGCTCAGTTATAATATGTTTATGTGTATTAATGTGGCTGGATGTTTTATATATGCATGTACTTTTTCCTTTGTGCGTGAGAGAAAGTGTGTTTTACTTTCTGTCATCACAAAGATCCCAAATCAAGGAGAGGTGAATCCAGAAAGCCTGACAGATGTCAAGAGAAAAACTGAATAAGACAAACACATATCCAACAAAATAATAAACGTTAAAAAGAAGAAAGACAATGTCACACGTTTGTGTGAGGTCCTGTTTTACCAGCAAAAAAGTGTTTCCACTATTTAAAAAAAAAACTTCCAAGGATGATTCTTCAATAATGTATTTAAAATAAAACAGGTTACTTCTATACAGCATAAAAAGTACTAAAAACAAAACTCTCCTCCAGCCAAACCTGTGATTCTTGTTCTCTGTCCTCTTTCTCCTCTGCACCTTTTTCACATCCATCTTTAACAAGCACATCATACTGTCCATTTGCCAATCCTGAGCTGTGGAGGGGGTGTGGTCCAGGCAATCACAGCTGCTTCTCATAATCTAGATTCCCAGTCCAACAAACAAGAAAACAAAACGCAGCAAATCCCCCAAACAATGCAAATAATAACAGTTAAAACATGCAACACATCTACCAATAAAACCAAATGCAAGATACACACTGCTAAAACTCAAACTGGGCGATTAACCAAAACATCAAAATGAAAGCTGCCTAAAGTCACATTCTGACAACATCATGACATATAGAGAAAGCATTCCTCATCTGTAAAATGATCTGTGTCAGCACTGGAAATCATTTCAGCGATGTTGAAAATGGTTTGGCGTGGACTGGAGGGAGCAGATGGACTGCCAGGAAGAGATGAGCCAAAAGTGATAGCTATCATCTGCTGCAGTTAGTTTGGGCACAACTCGCTCTCCCCAAAATACTGTCCTGACGAGACACATTTACTTTATGCTCCTGTCATCGTTTTTTTCAGATAGCACAAACTGCCCTGTACACATTTTAGAAAAGGCATGCAGATAAATATAGATGATCTGTTCATTTATGACTTTGCCTTGTTTGTCTGGGGGCCCAGTTTAGTGATTCAAGGTGTATTGCTCCAATTGGGTCAAACAGAATTGTGGCGATAGCAGGAACATTTTCAATAAATGAAAACTTCTTTTTGGTAACACAGGGCATGTACACTGCAGTTAAAAAGTTTGTAATCTCCAAAAAAAAAAGTTTGATGGTGTCCAGTCAGATGTCTGAGAGGACTACTTTATACGTTTGATTGTCTTCAATTCATTTAGGTTGTAGAAAGTCCTCTTCATAAATTGATGTTATTTTGTTTTGTAGTGTACATAGAGAAACACTGTACAATCGTTCAACCGCACTGGCAATTGAAAGAGACAAAGATCCCTCTGAGCAACAGTTAAATAAGAGGAGAAGAAATCAGCAGTCATTGGTAAAAGAAACTGGGAGATTAGCATCAGAATGTGTGCAATTGTAAAGGTGCAATATGTGATACTGACAGCTAGTGTTTAAAATAGTTAGTGCAGTACAAATTCAAAATACTGAGTCGTCTCCCCCGCCCCCTCCTCCCCAGACTAGAAGTTCACGGAGGTTACCAGGCTGAGACCGCAGCGTCCCCAACAATGTTGTTAGACGCTTGTCTCGCATAGCCAGACATTACTTCACAGCACAGCGGAGTAGCTAACGTTAGATACTGGCTATATTGACATAAAATTGTCATAAACTGTAATAAAAATTGTCATAAAAGCCCGTACTCACGTGGAGCTCTGTACCCAACTGACAGACACACTTTTTCGGCTTTGAATTATGGTAGGAATTGCTAAAAACACAACAACCTCGCTGTCCTCTCCACCCGACGGGTGTGTATTTGGTTGTGTTGTGTGTATTTGCAGCGCGTTTGCTAAATGCTGTGCATGTGTTGTCACATTTATGAAGATGTTTTCTTAATTTGCTTGTGTTTTGTTTATTTGCGTGTGTTTCATGTGTAAGTTGCAGTGCGTTTGCCCCTGTCACGACACCGTAGTTTAAACGTCTCCAATCCAACAACTGCATAGACTGCAAAGGGCCCCAAAGAAAAACACAATGCTTTAATAATGATCGAGGGGGAATGGAGTCGCAAATGCACGATGAAGGCCGAGATCCAAAACCAGAAGACAAAGCAGGGATGGAAAAACTCACTGGAAGCACACGGGGAAACCAGAGTGGACCGCTGACACAAACAGTACAAGACGTCGAACTGGCACAAGATTGAGGAAAGGGGCAGGTTTATATACACTGACATAGGGGAGACAATTAGACACGGGTGCCGCATATCAGGGATCGGGCAGTAGGCCTAATCACACATAGCGGCAAGGTAGAAAAAAAACAGGAAGTGAAGTGACCTGAAAAGAGACCAAATAAAACAGGAAGTGGCAAAAACATACAGAAATAAACATGAAACGAAAACATGACCTTATGAGAGGAAGGTAGACATCACAAAAATGCAGGGAAAAAGCTATGTTTTAAGAAAATACCTTTGTGCGTGTGGACTAGGCCTAAGTCTTACTTGAATATATCTGACTATTCTGTGTTATCGAATAAGTTGCATATTTCTGTGTTAATACCAGCTCCAGTCTGACACTGTCTGTATCGCAGTATATTCATAATCTTCTTACTGAAGGGCCTCTGGGGTGTTCTCAAATGGACATGAGCTAGATATCTTCAGCAGAGGGCAGAGGTTGAAGGACATGGCTCTTAACTCCATGACGTCCTTACATAACACAATAAAGCTGGTCTCTTGTGAATAAAAGACTTTAATTCAGCTGGCTGGAGGATTACATACAGCTTTTTCCCTTCTTCTTTAAGATCTTTTCTCTCCCCATGCCAGTTCTGTCATTCCTCCACTTCTTCCTCCTCCTTCATCCTTTGTGTGTAAAAAACCAAATTGCTGGATTACGCCAGAGTCACCTTGCCTTCGCACTTGAGCTCTCAGACGGGGGACAAATACACTTTGCACTGTCTTTGCACTCGGTCTCACAACATACATTTCAGTGTTTCTAACACACTCTCCCTTCTTTTTCTCTCAAACACACAGACACACTTGTAGGGACCTGAGGAGGCTTCATGAGTTAAGTATGACCCTGATGGAGGAAAATATATGCAAAGGTTTATTTGTACATATACATAATGAAAGAGTCTTTGGAGATTAGACTCCATTGTTATAAAAATTATTTGTAAAGGGGTAGAGAAGCCAAGATATATCCCCCCGATTGAGTCTAGATGAGGTGATGGTGGTGAAGGAGCCCGAAGACCGGACCGAAGGAGCCGACGGGAGCAGTCTGCTGGAGGAGGACCCAGGGTGCCGTGGGTGATGATGACTGGAGGTGGAAGGGGAGGCGGAGGGTTGCACGCTTTGCCTGAAATGACAACTGACAGCAGCAGAGAGAAGAACAGATTTAAAGAAGGGATGTCATGCTGTGATTGGCTCGTGAAATTCATGGCCAATTCTGGGTGGTTTAACTGAAAAGTGAACGCCTCGAAACAGCTGATTAGTTTTAGGAAGAGAGAGAGGTGATTGAAGTTTTAGAAGTCTTCCTGAAGGAATTTATGCTGATCTTCATTAGAGATGTAATTCCACCAAATTTTGTAAGTTTTTATCACAAATCATTTGGTTTTCACATTTCTCTGAACAAGTTCATGATCCACTTAACCCACAGATAATTATCAACCAACTCTGCACTGTTTTCAGCTAATTGTGTTGGTTTTACAGCAATCACAACTTACAACTTCACTGTCTCTCTACATTATGGGAAGATGGTGAAGTCTCGTTTTAAGATCTCAGGAGGTGACTTGCCGGCCGACGTTGTAGAACACGAGTGGGTAGAAAGGAGCTCCGGGGACTTTGTTGTTTTGGAGTACAGAAAGTAGATTTAAACGCTTCAGACAATACATTTTAGACACCTTGCTTTTAACAGAATTGATTTGCTGACGATGAGCATCAATTCATTGTACAGAATGTGCAGATGTACTAACATGTAAAGATGAATTACAGAACCAAAAAACACACACATTTAAATTGTAATATTGCCTTTTCATTTAAATCCTGTTAGACTAGAAATTCCATCATTCACAAAGTCTTCCAAAAATATAAAAGAAGAAATTAATTATCTGAAGATGACAATATTTACAACTATTACCATAAACATTTGACAGGAATTAAGTGACTTGTGTTTATCCAATTTAAAAAGAGCTACTTAGCCCACAGTACCTGTCAAAAACTTGAGATCCTGCTGGGAATTGTGTAACTAATATCATCAAATCATACCTAGTCTACTAAAACCAAATCCAATCTACTGGTTTCAGATATAGTCATACACATACAGTATATCTATATACACAAATTAGGAAATAATTTGCCTTTGTGTAATAATGCCTATAGAGTATGTACATTTAAGGCTTTATTGAGATGTATAATTCAATATCATCAGCAAAGCAGTGATGCTTATTATTTGCATTTGCAACAAGGACCCAGGACAGAACCTTGGGGCACACCACAATAATGAGTTTCACTTGGATGGGTTGGTCATAAAAAACAAGGCTTTCAATTTTGTTTCTCAGGGAAAATAAAATACGTTCACCCAGGAAATGTGTGTTCGTTCTTCGGGGGGTGTTTTAATCCAAACCATAATCTTTTTCCTAAACTTAACTAGTTGTTTTGTTGCCCAAACTTGCTGCATGAAGCTCACTTTTTCTTGGCTAAACTCAACTGCCATGGCCCCTGAAGGGAACGTCATCTGGCAGTAACTGTACCAGGCTCACAGTCAATTATTGGCGGTTTAACACATCTACCAACTGCAGCTGATACGACAGAGCTCTGTAGCCGGCATCACAGAGCTCTGTATCGGCTAGCTCTGTGCTTTTTGTGACATAGGTGGCCTAGTTTTGTAGGGTAACATAAGAATTCTTGTGGATACATTTTAGTACTATATTGTATGAACCTGTTCATGAGAATGCGTTGACCAGTGAGCATGTATAGGTGTTTGCAATTTAAGTTTAGTTATCTTTTATTAGTGCATTTGGAAAGGTGTAACAAAATGAGCCTACAGTTGATAACACAAAATAGTAACACATAAATTATTATTTGTATTGGATTATAAGCTTGATATATTTTGATATTGATACATATTGTTTATGTTAAAGGCTTGAACTACGCATAGACGTTTGGTATTTGTATGTGCTTCTGTGCATATGTGAATACTCATGAGTTGTAGATATTTATATCAGTATTTGTATAAACAGAACTAACAACACTTTTTCATCAGCTCGACAGGATTCAAATGACCTGTAACTAAATCTGATGCTTATTCAAATCCAATAGTGTCATGCAGCGCAGCACATCTGCCTGGTCTGTGAATCTGTGTGTGTGAGCTCATACTTCAACTTTGTAAGTGAGTACATTTTTGGAAAGTGTGAAAATTTTCTTATGTCCTAGATAAAGTTAGCGTAAGTGTTGGGGTAAGGCATGCACATCCTGTGTGGAGCGCTACCTGGCTGTCGTTCATCCCGTCACCTACCTGAGTCTGAGGAGAGAGAGAGAGAGAGAGGGATCAGAATCAGAAATATCAACATTGGCTGTGTTTGGCTGCTTTCCTTTGGAACAGCAGGTCTTGTTGACATTTTTGATAAAGTATCGTTAATTGTGGACTTCTGCCTCTTGATTTTCTCCTTATTCATAATTTCCTTCTGCAGTATTTCTGTCCTCTGTGTTCTGATTCGTCCAGGGCCAGGGGAACAGGGCGGAGCCAGGGAAAGAGTTGACCAATCAAAGAAGAGGGCTTTCATCACCATTGTGGCCATACTGGCAGTGCTGTTGTAGAGATGCTCTGCAAGTCTGGTTTTGGCTGTTGTTGAAGTGTTGAGGGAAAGTGTGATGGTGACAGCTGAAGCCTGGTTTAATCTCCCCAGCAGTCTGGTGTTACCTCTGCTGTTTCTACACAGAGCCGTAACATTGGCGTGACGTAAGAACAACACCTAATGATGATAAGGATTAGATTTGAGTTACTAAAATAAAATGAACAAATGAAATCACTTCAGATACAAGCAAACCATTGCCTATTTATACATCTTCAGGTTTGGTCTGCTCCTGAGAAAAAAAATATCTGGTGTGATTTTGTTATGTCCATCTGGTATGTATACTGTATGCATATACTGTATGTATCTGGTCACTATCAAATCACTATCATAACTAATCACATCTTATTTATCAATGTTAACGATGAACCAGATCAGCACCTTATTTGAAGGGCCCCAAACATGATGAAGTAATGAAGAAGTAATGTTTAGTTAATCATGATTACAACACTACAATTCAGTTTCTTTAGCCTGTCACTTTAACTACAGATTTACCTATGAAGAAGACATGAACATCATTAATAAATCAGAAATCATGATGACTTAAATACCTTATGATTTTGTTTGGATGAATGTTAATCACTGGATGGTGCACACCTGATTACTGACCTTAGTGGTCATCTGATTGGGCAGTTTGAACTGGAGAGGGTAGAATGTGTGAGTAGAATGTGAAAGTTGTTTTCTTTTGACTGTTTTTTTTTTTTAGGTGCAGCACATAGACTGCATATTAGTAATTAGTAATATTAATATTAATAATATACATTTTATGTTGCAGCACTATATATATATTTTTTTTATTAAATACAATCAATTTTAAATTTAATTTGTCTGATGGTGTGATTATACAAAAATCTAGGAACCATATAAAGCTGAGTGAAATGTATAGGTACTTTTAAGTTTTTTGTATGAATGTGTCCATGTCAACGTATTCACTTAAGGACAACTGAGCCTCATCGAGTCTCTTCTATTAGTGATCAAATTACAGATTGACCACAAGTACACACATTAGATGTGTTGTTGAAACATGTAAAGGTCCCATGTTGTATAAAGTGAGATTATTGTCTTTTTTGATTAGGTGCTAAATAAATATCAAAACGCAAAATCTACAAAGAAATGCACACAGCCTGCCCTGTTTTCAAAAACTGTGCATTTAAACAAACCGTCAAGGCTTCCGTACGTTTGTGATGCTACAACTAGTATATGGGTAGAAAGTGCAGCTACAGTGACATTACACTCATTCCCCGGCTGCAATAGGAGTGCAGATGCAGAAGACCTGGAAATGCTGACCAGTCAGAGCAGACATAGATTTTTTTGGTAGGGGGGCTTGAAAAGATAGGTGTTAAAATTTGAGCTTTTTAAAACAGATGGTGAATACAGGTATATTTTGATATAAAGTATGAGAAATTACCTGTAAAAAAAAAAGCATATAAACATGTTCTAGTAGAAACCCAAAATACTAATTTGAATCTGAATATGAACATAATATGGGACCTTTACAAACTGACACCAATGACTTGTTTGATGTTAGAACTACTTTTACAAGACATCTGTTTAAAATGTTTTAAGATATTATAGCTGGACACAAATAGTATGTAGTGGTTTCTATGCACTAATCAACAATGCAACAATATAATAATATACTCAAGTCAAATAAAGGAATGAATGTAAGATACTAAGGACATTAGGATTATTGATGCAGCTGAGGTCTGTCTATGTTCAATCCTCAGGTTCTTTGTATATATGTGGTTTTATTCAAATAAAAACAGAGAGAGATAGAAAAGATAGATAGATAGAGAGAGAGAGAGAGAGAGAGAGAGAGAGAGAGAGAGAGAGAGAGAGAGAGAGAGAGAGGTAAAGAGGCCAGTCCAATTTTGGTCAGATACAGGAGTCCACAAAGGGAGAAAGACGAGCAAGAAATACTGATAAGGTTAGTGTTCCTTTTTACTTTTTAATCATATCACCTTTAAACTGTATCATACTGTTTGGACACTTTCAAAGTTGTTACTCACTAGACTAACTACAGAAAATGTAAAGGGGCACTACACTGATTCTCTGTTTGATTGTCTTTTTCTCTTCCAGATATGGCAGTAAACTCTTCCTCCTCCAATGACTCCCTTCTTCACCCTAACCTCCTTTTTGGCATGTATTGCTACATCACCAGACCAAGCTCCTTAATCTTCATGGCATACAACATTACAAAGATCCTCTTCCTCCTCCCTCTCTGCATCCTCGTCCTCTACCTGGGTCTCCAACGATGGCAGCGACATCGCTCCACTTCTGCAGCAGCAACGATGAGTCACTCAGACAGCTTCACCTACCACATGGTCGCCATGGAGCTGATTGGCCTCTTTGGGTGCACCCTCTGCTGCTGGGGTATCTTTGACAATCGTGGTGATTTATTTTATGGGGGGTTCTTCCTTTTGAATGTCACCTGGTATGGAGTGATGTTCTTTCACATCCTGACTTGTGTGGAGCGCTACCTGGCTGTCGTTCATCCCGTCACCTACCTGAGTCTGAGGAGAGAGAGAGGGATCAGAATCAGAAATGTCAGCATTGCTTGTGTTTGGCTGCTTTCCTTTGGAACGGCAAGTCTGATGACTTTAGAAAAAAATAATTTTATCGGGGACTTCTGCCTCTTAATTGTCTCCTTGATCATCATTTCCTTCTGCAGTCTTTCTGTTCTCTGTGTTCTGATTCATCCAAGGCCAGGGGAACAGGGCCGGGACAGGGAAAGAGTTGACCAATCAAAGAAGAGGGCTTTCTATACCATCATGGCCATACTGGTAGTGCTGCTGTTCAGATGTTTTGGGAATCTGGTTTGGCTTGTTCTTTTTATATTGAGTGAAGTTATTAACTGTAAGCTGATGATGTCTTTATTCTGGATAAATGTCCCCAGCAGTCTGGTGTTACCTCTCTTGTTTCTACTCAGAGCAGGGATATTAGCGTGTTCTAAAAACAACCCCTAATGAGGATCATGATTAGGTTTGCATTTGGATACAAGTAAACCATTGCCTATTCAAACATCTCTGGTTTGATCTCCACCTGCTCCTAAGAAATATATATCTGCCTCTTTAGCTGCTCGATGCTCAAATGTCTTCTCCAGCTTGTCTCTTTCTGTGTCTGTCTGCTGTTTGATGATGGGCAGGCAGAGTACACTGGGTAGAAAAGAGCTGTCTGCTGTTTGAGACGTAATCACACAGTTTTGGTTTTACAGTAAAAGTGTAAATTCTGAAACAGAGATAAAAAAAAAATTTTAAATTCAGAAGCTGGGCAAAGCTGCCGAGTTGGCTGATAATCCTTTCCAAGTCATTTTAATCATTATTGATATTAGTGGAGCTTTTATATTTTTGGTATTTTATATCAGACTCCCTGCTAGGCTCATATACTGTATCTGTACTAATGAATTGGTTTCTTGGTTGGCCTTTTTTTTTTATTTTGTGGAGTTTCATAATTGTGAATAAGCTATGATCATCGCATGGCACAATCAAATTGTGAGTTTTTGTAGTTTCTGAACAAACTGTCCCACCACATCAGAGCTGCGTTAATCGGTGTTTTAAGCCCCCAATGTCTCCTTCGTCTTAGGGTTAGGTGCCTTGAAGTCAATGGTCGCAGCGCTGCCTGGAAGGAGACATTGGGGGTTTAAAACAACATTGAGCCATTGAGCTCAAGGCCCACCTATTTTCTCTGGCTTTTGAATGTACTTAAATTGCCACTACTAATGGGGCCTTTTATGATGGTTGTCTATATGTTTTCATTAGTCACGGATTTTATCTTGATCTCTGCTTGGGTACTGTATACTGTATGTGTAACATAGTTGAATGGGTTCAGGTTAAATTCTATTAAATTGGCACAACTACGCCATCAACTGTTAAAGGCCGTACCTGCTTTGAGTAGTTGTAGCGCAGCATTATGGGAAATTCCCAGAGATGTCAAGTATTCACATTCATTACTCAAGTAGAAGTATAGATATTAGGGTTTGAAAAGACTTTTGTAGAAGTTGAAATATCAACTCAAGCTTTTACTTAAGTAAAAGTTTAAAAGTACTGGTTTTAAAACTACTTAAAATATTAAAGTAATGTAAGGCAGAGATCTTCAAAAGGGGGTCTTCAGAGTCATTGCAGGGGGGCCTCCAAATTATTGTAAATTTTTGAGTATTTAAACATTTAAAATCAAATTCACTCTCGATTTGGATAGGTTTTATTTGTTTGTGTGTTTTTGAACGATGACGAGCCGGAATGAAAACAAGCCAAACTGAAATAGGAGTAACAAAGTTATTTTTAAAATGTAAGGAGTAGAAAGTACAGATAATTGCGTGAAAATGTAAGGAGTAGAAGTAAAAAGTATGCTGTAAAATAATTACTCCAGTAAAGTATAGATACCCAAAATTTCTACTTAAGTAAGGTAATGACGTATTTGTACTTCGTTACTTGACACCTCTGGAAATTCCTCACAGCAAACGGAGGATTTCCAATGACATAACATGTCTGTGAATGCTTGTGGACAATATAGTGTTAACTACTTGAAAAGCACTTAAAAGTTGACCCAGTTTGTTTGGTTAGATATAATAATTGTCTTAAGTTAATTTGGCAATGGTTGTATTTAGTTACCAGCCGTTTTATTCATGTTTAACCACTTGAAAAATATTTTCTGCATGCTAACTAGAACCCACTGTCTTTCCAGACAGAGCATGCTAGCTGTTGTCCTTTGAGATGAGCATCCACACACTGTTGTCTTCCATTGTAAATGCAGGCACGTTGCAGTATGTTGTATGTTGCTGTAGTCAGTGGTGAAATGTTTTGTATTGAGATATTTTATGTTGTTTTATACTGTGGGAAAAGTCCAGCACATAATTATTATTGTTAACGGTTAAAATACTGAAAAGGATATAAAAAAAAAGTAACAGTATGAAGAAGCCATATTGTAATTTTGTTTATTTATTTCAATTACATTTATTATTCATGTATATTGCTTTGCTAAAGTAAGTGTCAAAGTTTTGCACAGAGAAAATTAGGTTGTAGAGATGGGAAATTCCTCACAGCAACAGAGGATTTCCAACGAGACAGAGCATGCTAGCTTTTGTCCTTTGAAATGAGCATTCACATACTGTTGTCTTCCATTGTAAATGCAGGCAGAGGCTGAATAAACTGTCTGTTACCAACTCGACTGGCTCCAAGTGATATAAGAGACATCTCACATAGGTCACATATGCATGTTTGTGTTGTCTGCTGTTGATCTATTTTATTTTGCTGAATTTTGTAAAGCACTTGGGTCAGCTCATGTTTTAAATATAGAAGCATTGCTATAGAAATGCATTTCACTTGACTTGATGTACTTCTGGTAAATTATGTAAGTAAACATGATGTTTTCTCTTTAAAGGTCACATATTAAGCTTTTCAGTGTTTTCTGTCATATCTACAATGGTATAATGTTGGATTTTCATGCTAATTGTGGCCAAAACAAATAATGAAGTAAACATATATTAGACAAATCCCTGTGAGCCAAAACGTTCAGATTTCCAACTATTCTGAACACTGTGGTTTCAACAGTTTTTTCTACTCTCGACTAAGTGTTACACAACTCTAAGCTGGCCTTCTATGATTAGTCATCTGCTCCAAGCATTGACTGTAAATATTAATATTAACAGTCTATGCCTCCAAGTAGGCAGGACTGGAGTGTTTCTTTTAAGCCACTGCGGTGTTAACATTATCCCATGTAACTAAATGCTAATGGCAGTAAACAATGTCACCTTGGCTGTCAATGTTGTTAAATTCTCCCCAATTCCTGGTTGCATTACTGCTGAAATGTCCGATTGGGTAGTGTTTGGTTCAGATGCCTTTATCTGCGATAAGTTCCACTACAATCTCAGAGTGACATAGCTGTGATCTCGGCCAATGCTGGTCATTTCTGAAGATGGAATAGAAGTTAGATGCCTCACTCGGTAGCTAAAACAAAGAGCTCAACACTCGGTGAAAAGAGGAGTTGCAGCAAGAACGAAAAAAAATATAGTATTTTTTGAAAATCAAATCAAATAAACCATGTAAACCTATTCTGGTACAACCTCTAAATACAATATTGAACCTGTAAATGAGCATAATATAAGGTCTTTAAAAAAAGACAAAAGGTTTATATCTCATATAGAATCCAGTTGTTGGAGAGTTTTGTGAAAAAAAGTCCTTTAAAGTTCTCGCATTTTATGGTAAACAAAACAGTTACATAACCTATATAAGTGTACCTGGCAGTCAAATGTGTACTAAATAGGGTACTTATTCAAATCAGCTCAGCACACCTGTTTTCTTATTTAAAACAGCCAAACCTTTTCAAACAGGGAGGAAAAATTCTAGTTTTCTAGAGTTTTCAAATACACCAAATATGTTGTGCTGAATTTTGAGGAAATGTGTTTAAAATGGCGCTCAAGACATCAGATCGAATGGTGCAGCATAAATCATATTGCTTCAATAAAGTCCGACAGACATCACATATGGACGCTTGAAGAGGAAGATGCAGAGGGGCGGAGATGGAGAGGAAAGAGAGATAAATAAAACCAACAAGACATCTTGTTGGGTCAATCGTAAGTGGGATAGATAAGCACATAAGAAGCTGGGTCCAGACTAGTTTAATGGTAGCCAGACAGATTATTTTAATGGGATGGAAGAAGGAAGGGGTGCCGTCAATCCAGGAGTGGGCTTGTGAGATGGCGTTTGAAAAAATGTCACATAAACAGTTTGCCAGATTGGATGATTATATGAGAAAATGGGGAAAGTACCTGAACGTTCTGGAGGGCTCCTAAGAAGCTTTGTGCTGGGGAGAGACGTTTATGATGGACTCATGGTGTTGTCATTTATACATATATATTATATTTTTAACATGTATCTCTAGTTGTTATTAATGGTTTTATACTGATCTTTCTATTGTTTTTCTTTGTTTTCACCTTGTAAAGTGCAGAAATCATGTAATCATGTAAAGCGCTGTACAAAATAAATGTATTATTATTATTATTTATTATTATGGTTTGTTGTATATTTTGTCACTATTTTGTTGAATGGTCTGGAATATTGTAGTTACTGTCATCTTTTCTTTATTTTTGTCTGGGTGGGTGGTAATGATGGAAGGGGGTGGGGGGTATTTGTTCATGTTGGGAGTTTTGTTGGAAAAGTGAAAATAAAAAATTATTAATAACGAAATAACAAGACATCTAGGCACATTTTTTGTAAATTTAAAAAACACATCTGACAATTAGCCAGATGTGCGGAGGAGGAGCATTCTTTATTTTTTTTTTACCCGGATAATTGCAACAAAAATGAGACAGTTCAGTATCAGAATGTACAAAAGTGTAAAATGATACCACCTTTACACGTACATGGTTATTTTGAAAAACTGGGACATTTCCCTTTGTTTGTGCCCTTTGTTTTTACACAAACGGAGAATTTGCCTCTGAAAACTATTCTTCTAAAACCTCCGGCCAGAGTGGAGATTTTGGAAAACTTTATTTGCATGTTTGCATGTAAACTGAGAAAGAGGAAGTGATTTGTTGCTGTTCTTGCTATTTTCGGGATTCTGATTGGCTACCGTGGGCTTGAGCTTCTTGTTACACTGCCACCTACAGGTTTGGCATGCTCTTGACGGCATTGACGGCATATATACACGGGTACGTGTAAACAAACACTTTTCTGAAAACTGACAGCTGTGCACAATGTTATTTTTGAAAACGGAGAGTTTGAAATGTCCGTTTATAAAAATAGCTGGCCACGTGTAAACGTAGCATGAGACTGTTAAGTGTGCCGACCCCTGAGGCCCGTTCCAGAAAGCAGATTTAGTGAAAACTCTGAGTTGGTTAACCCTGAGATGAGGAAAACTCTGAGTTTTCCGTTTCAGAAAGAGAGGTAACTTAACCTCAGAGTCAGTTACAATTGGTAACTAAGTCTGTGAACCTGACCTGGTCGGGAGCAGGTTTTCTTCAAGAAACCTCGGGTTTCTCCCTCTGAGAGGGAGGAGACTGAGACAAACTGAGAAATAAAAAAAAAATGTCCTCATTCATTCATTCATTCAGTCTGTATCAGGCGTATTTTAATGCAGTTTGTTATCTGCATGAATAAAAAAACGTATTGGTTTATGTTAGGCAGACTATAAAACGTTTTTTTCTCAAACATGTCATGTCCTTTTGTTGACGATCCCGTTGATGAAAAAGCTGTATTAATTCACAGAGAGTTTACGTCGGTATTGAGTCCCGACTATAGATGTATTTTCATTTCCACATAGGCTAACCGATTTGAGAGGTATTTTTTAATCACAGTCCATACAGATATGTAAATACTTTATCCGTCCTCATATCACTAACATCAACAATCGTGGACAGGCTTTAACATCCAAGCAGATTCTTTGTGTCGCATTACGTTTTTCTTTATAATATAGTGTAGCGGATTATACTGTAACAGTAAAGCCACTGTATGCAGAGCTGTCAGAAAAGTGATTCACTCTGAAACATTTTTTGAACGTTTTTGTAGTGTTCCCTGGACACAAACTAGTGAGAGCCATTAAAAACAAATAAATGATTATACATTATAGTTCTGTTAATGATCATAGTGCTGCAGCCTCAGAATGGGATTAGTAGCCTATAGTTTGACCGCAGGATTGCACCTAAAATTATAGGTGTAATAAAATTCCAGTTTTCACCAGTAATATTATAAGTTAAGTTAAGTTAACTGTGATTAAATATGAAATGAATACACTGTTAATGCGTACACATTGACTCAAGCAGCAATTTTCTCCTACACCAATTCTCTCTCTTTTGCAGCAGCAGCCGCTGTCTTACTTTTTTTAACGAAATGCATGTTCAAACCATAGACAGTATAGGTTCAAACCATAGACAGTATATAATGGACCAATAGACCCCGTTGCTCTGGACGGAGACCAGTGAAGGCTATTAGAAGCACTTTTCCGGTGATGGCCGGCTTTACTGCGCAGCCTCCAACTGAGAGAATGTGACGTGAGCAACGTGTCTAAAAGTTGTAAGTCTTCTGGTAGCTGTGCCAAGAGAAATCTCAATCATTCCCAATCTTACAGATACAGAGACTGTAGGTGTATGTAAGGAGATAACATGGGCACAGGCTAATTATTGATCACTAACATGCTAGTTAACATTAGTAATTAAACCTAAACAGCTCATGTAAGTCAAAACTGCCTGCGAGCTTCTCCTGTACTATACGGTAATTCCTCTACTATGCGACAGTAAGTCACTTGGTTATGACACAATCGTTAGCTTATATTTACAAAAACGTTTGCTACGGAGCCATAACGTGAGGTACAAGGTAATGGAGCCTTTTATACATTGTCGTGTTTCTTTGGGACTAAACAACGGACAAATAGAGCCTTCAAACATTTCTGATGTAAAGTTATTCGCAGTCAAGTGACGTAAAAAAAAAATGGCGATCAGCGGAATGCTAACAGGAGGTGATGGCCAGTTAGCAACAAAATGGCGCCATGATGGCTCGAGTTCTGAAGCGAAGCTTACCCCCTTGGTTCAAACCCGCTGTTTGTGCGCATGAGTATTTCCGCCGACCCGTTTGTTTGTGGTTGTTGCCATGGTGAATCGTAGAATCATGGCTCCATTCATGCTGCCTTTTTATAGTGGTTGTGCACGCGCGTAACCCCGAGTGAACCTTACTCCGAGTTGATTGAACCAACTCAAATCAGCTGTTCTGGAACTGAAAACTCAGAGTTTCCCATCTCAGAGTAAATCAACTCAGAGATCAGGGTTAGACTCAGAGTTTGTTAAACCTCCTTCCTGGAACGGACCCCTGATGCGTCATCTTGAGTTGTGTGTGATTCTCTGCCAGGGGTCGTTAGAGTAAGTGGAAACACCTGAGGGTAATTCCACAGTGGATGCAGCTGACAGCTCTCTCTTCTCTCTGATTGGCTGTCTGTGGTCCCTCTCTTCTCTCTACAGGTGCTGTTTGTTTGGTTTAGTATGCTGCCCTAAGTATGTTTGAAATGAAGCTGTTCATGGTGCCTTAAAATAATGCATCAATTTAATCTTTTAAGTAGGGACGTGTGTAGAATTGCAAACATATTTACCCATTTTTACTTTATTGAAACAAAGCAAGCATCCAACATGTAAAAAAAAGAAAAGAAAAAAAAGAAAAGTAGACCACACAAATTATTTAAAGGCATAATTTACTGTTATGGTTGATCTTGAGTGATTAGTGCACAAATAACCTGACCTTGATGCAGAGATGTAAATTGAAGTGCTGCACTAAGTATTGTTTTCAGATACTTGTACTTTACTTAATATTTTCATTGTATGCTACTTTATACTTCTACTCCATGACATTTCAGAGGGAGATATTATTTGACTTTTTTCGATTACAACTAAAGTTACTAAATTTATAAACTTTTACATACAATTTTACATTTAAAAAAATGACACATGATGACTTTAGAAAGTACAAATTTATTTTTGAGGCCCCAAAAAGGTAAAATTATCCCACAATTCACAAACGAGAAAGTTAAAAAGCAAACAGACTTATTTGAACACCAACCATGATCTTTTCCAACACCTTACCAAGTGGTTTTGTTACTAAACTTACTATAACTAAATGTTATACCACCAGAATACCAAGCTATTAAAATATGAATTGTTGGCATCATTTTATAAATCAAGTTTTAATGTTAAACTTACATGTGACACAGCAAATCCTTATGATTAACTGTATCTATGGATGGATACATTACCTATAGTCCAGTAGGCCTATCATCCATGTTTTCTGCACAAAAAATATAAAATATAATAATAATAATAATAATAATAATAATAATAATAAATAAATAAATAATAAATTCATCTCAATACGAGCTTCAGATAAGAAGGATTACATGCTCCAGAATGAGAAATGAGAAATTATTGTCAGAAAGTTTAGACAAGGCATTTTATAGACGTATACACATTTTAGACGTTGGGAGCGAAGGTAACAACAGGCTACACTTCAGGGCCAATTCAGGATGAACAACCTCTTATTACCACTGCAGACAATTCTAGTGCCAGAGATAAACACTGTGGAAATAAAAAGTCAATCAAATTTTAAAGGAATTATTTCTCTTTTCGATACAGTGAATACATGTGGTGTGTAAAACCAACATTGTCATTATTCTTGTCTCCATCCGTCCTTTAAAGTGGATTCAAATGAGCTGTAACTTCAAACAGGTGCTTATTCAAATCAATCACAGTCATTAGGACCAGAACACATTCTGCTCTGCCTCACTGTGTATAATGTATAATACAAATAACTGGATGCATTGACAAACGTTTTAGCATAAGGACTTCTTGGTGTAATTATTTAGCCATCAGCGTGTCACTTGACCCAGTCCAGACTCTAAGTACAAAAAGGAAAACAGACTACATCTCCCAGCATGCAGCTGGGTCTGTGCGTGCTGACTGAACTTCTTCAGGTGAAGCTCTAGCTGCACTAGCACTAGATTTTGGATTACTTCAGGTGAAATCACGTTCCGACCCAAATACAGGAAGTGAACTAAAAATCTGTGCATTTCATAGCCTGCAATTTCAACCTTGCGCTAGAGCCCTGCACGGGCCAAAAACTCCAGCCCTAACCCGGCCCTGGCCCGTGGTGTTCAAGCCCTACTCGACCCCAGCCCGACAACGCCTGCAATTTTTTCAGCCCGAACCCGGTCCGACCCTAGACCAACATCAATCACTTTAAGCTCTCTCTGACGCGCGCTCTTTGACGCGCTCTCTCTCTCTCTCTCTCTGACGCGCGTTCTCTGATGCGCTCTGTCACTGCTACACACGCAAACACACACACGTCACACCTTCTCCATAAACAACATGAAATCAAGGAGAGGGCCAACTTTTCCTGCTATAGATTCCCCACCGTGGTCAGAAAACACAGGGGAGACACTTTGTTTCTGTCACTATGACTCTAGAGTCACTACTCGCTCCAATCGCCGGCACTCTCTCACTTCTCACTCTACCACACACTCCCCACACACACACACGCATGCGGCTCGACGCACACACCAGCGCACAAGTATAAACATCAGGCCACTGACATAGGCTACGGCGAGAGCTCTGCGTGGAGCCTCCGCGCAACTGTAAAACGGCCTTAAGATGGGCACAATGAGGAGAGAAGCTAAAATAAGCCCGAGTCCGACCGAGCCCGATCTGTAAAAAAAAAAAACGGCCCATGTCGGGCCCCGACGGGCTTGCAGGGCTCTACCTTGCGCACACCCCCCCACCTTAACTGAGCTACTACCATACCAAACTAT
Source organism: Perca flavescens (assembly GCF_004354835.1). NCBI lineage: Eukaryota > Metazoa > Chordata > Actinopteri > Perciformes > Percidae > Perca > Perca flavescens. Next base: position 12,777,879 of record NC_041349.1, read on the forward strand.
AGGTGTTAAAGGCCCCCTTCCATGAAATCTGTCTGTACTTTAGTCTCACCTTATCCTTGTCCTGACTCAGTGTTGTTCTAGTTTTCCTGCTCTGTGCAGAAACAGCAGAGGTAACACCAGACTGCTGGGCAGACCCAGCCACATCATAGACAAAAACACAATACACTTTTCATCCCCCTCCTGCTGTTCTGAGTTAAACAGAGCATTGCAAACCACAACCCCTACAAATCTCATCAATAGCGCTCCCAGTATGGCCATGATGGTGTAGAACGCCCTCTGCTTTGATTGGTCAACTCTTTCCCTGTCCCCGCCCTGTTCCCCTGGCCCCCGGCGAATCAGAACACGGAGAACAGTAAGACTGCAGAAAGAGACGACAATCAAAATGAAGGCTAAGAGACAATAAGAGGTGATGTTGATGGCTTTGACCCCGGTCGTGGACATTAGACCTGCCGCTGTAAAGCACTGCAGCCAAACACATCCAACAGTGATGTTTCTGATTCTGATCCCCTTTGCCTTCTTCAGGCCGAGGTAGGTGACGGGGTGAACGACAGCCAGGTAGCGCTCCACACAGGTCAGGATGTGAAAGAACTGCTGTCCCGCTGTGTTGATGGAGAAAAGGTATATACCCAGCGTTGCCATTACTGGGAGATGAGTAACGATACCACAACAGCAGAGAATGGAAGCTAAGACACAAATCAGCTCCATGGCGACCATGTGGTAGGTAAAGATGTCGGAGTGACTCATTGCCGCGCCGGAGCGCTGACACTGCCATCGTTGGAGACCCAGGTAGATGACCTGGATGCAGAGAGGGAGGATGAGGAGGATGTCGGTGACGGTGAAGGCAGTGAGGCTGACAGCGCCGGCTGTGGAGTCCATGCATTTCTGATAAATGGAGACCAACGAATAAGGAAGATAGGCATTGGAGGAGGAAGATGAGTTGACTGACATAACTGTACGGCAAAGGTGGAAAAGACAGAAAGATGGGAGAGTGAAAAACAAAATCAAAAAGTGGAAATTGGGACTGAGAATTTGAGCAATTCTATGAGGTTAATGATAGCATGCAAACATCCCCACAAAAAACGTACAGATATGCTAATGTTTAATGTTTACCATGGTCTTAGTTTAGCATGTTAGCATGCTAACATTAGCTAATTAGCAGTAACAAAAAAGTGCAGCTGATTTTAAAGTATTGGATCAATTCATTCAATGGTAACACGTTATAATGGCATGACTTCATGCATGAAAAAGCAGGCATGTAATACTTTATGAACTATCAGTAATGTACAAGGATTAATAGTATCTCATCTATGACTTAATGCAGAAACATTACGTTAATTAATGCATCAGTTAATGTATTTCCATCATCATAATTTCTGATATATTAATGATGTTAATGTCTTCTTCATAGGTAAATCTGTAGTTAAAACGACTTTTTTTGAATTGTAGTGTTGTATTAATGATTAACTAAACATTACTTCTTCATTACTTCATCATGTTTGGGGCAATACAAGTAAAGTGCTGACCTATATCATTAACATTGATAAATAACTTATGATTAATGGTGCAATCATCGTTGTGACCCTTCCAATAAAAAAAGACATTTCTTGTGTTCATTCACTTAGAAGTTAGTAAAAAGTAATATTCATAATCCTACTTGGGTGAGCATTGTTCTCAGGCATTACTGTTTAGGTGCCTTATGTAGCCGTGAATAAAGCAACTATAAAAATGTATCTGCAATATACTATATTTTGTGTCAATGTAGTGACCTCAGTTTGCCAACCCATTCTTAATACATTTAATTTCATACCACCATTAATCAGATCTTATTTATCAATATCAAATATGGACCAGGTCCGCACTTTATTTGGTAATCTTGTTGTTTGTTTAAATTGTGCTATATAAGTAAAGTGGATTGGATTGGATTGAATGATTAAAACACTACAATTCTCCAGAATATATCCATTGCACACTATATATGACTGGTCAGTTTTCTTGTAGATGACATGGACATTATTAATAAATCAGAAATCATGATGATTCAAAAACCTTAATTGATGCATTAATTCATGTATTCAGTCCTTCCAGAAGTTTTATTGTGATTGTTGCGGGCAAAAATCCTTGATTATGCGGCACATTTTCTTAAAAAATGCGATGGAATATGCGGGATATTTATGCAATTTTATGCGATGAAATTGCAGGAACTGGCAAAAATTGCGGGAACTTGCAAAAACTGCGCTTTAATGAAAAAGAGAAGAAAAAGTGATTCCCTCAACACCCTGCTTTTTTTAAACTTAATTTCCAAAAATAGGTTACAGATATTAAGGCATTGAAATAAGTAAACAAATAAGATACAAAAATATATACAAATAAAATAATATTAAAGTAAAAATAAAATTAATAGTCTAAACAGAGGGAAATAAAAGATACAAAAGAGACAGACTTTCAAAAATCATTAATAATATAGACAGCAGGAGCACTTAAACAAAGAAATTTGAGTAGACATCAGATATTAAGATGATGATATTTCGATGATGTTCACGTCGCGTAATTACGTCACTTCATAGCGTCACTTCATAACGTCACTTCATAACGTCACTTCATAACGTTCCCATGGCAACGGGGGATTATGAAATCATGCAAGCACCGCATATTTTGCACGGAAATCTGCAATTTATGCGGCGAAAGTGCGGCATATTTGAAAAAATGCGGCCCCCGCATGAATATGCAGACTTTGGCTGATTATGCATTGACTTATGCAATCGCATAATCGCGTTTTTCTGGAGGGACTGTGTATTGTTCCTGCAGTAAGTCATGCATGAGATACTATTAATCCTTGTACATTACTTATAGTTCAAAAATAAATCATGCTTTTTCACGCATGAGGTCATGCATGAAATCATCATAATTCATGTAGCATTATTATAAAGTGTTACCAAATCAATCTTTGACCCGCTGGTAGAACTAGATGAAAAGCCAAAGGATCACCTAAGTTATTGGAATTCATCCTTCATTTACATTTCCATCTTTCCATCTAATGGTTATTGAGATATTCCACATTGGATCAAATTGGTAATCTAACTTTGCCAATCCCAAAAGCCGTGATGTTAGCGTTGCTAAAAATACAGCTTCCTGTCTCCAAGAAGGTACATGTACTGTATAGAGCACTACATTGTTTTCCCAATTGTGCTTCAAGTGATTTTTGACTTTTTTGGATTAAACCATAATCTTTCCCTAACCTTAGCCAAGTGCTACCTGTGCCTAAATATGACCCTGAAGAAGTTTAACATTTGCTACAGGCAGATATTGTATTGCAGGAATCGGATATTTTGACAGAAAATAAATAAAATATCTGCTATCAAAACTATAAAACACAAACACATAAAATGACAACATCTCTCCTGTAAAGTCACTTATTAAAAAACTCTAAAAAAAACCCACAACATTAAAAACACTATGGAGTAACATGGACAACTTTCTCTAATAAACCTGACATAAGTCTGTACAATCTATTTCCTTAAATTGACCCCCAAAAGCCCTTTTAACACCCAACACGTTGTTAGAGAAATTGTCCAGTCAGGCTGCATTTTAAATATCAAAACAACTGAAAAACACATTGAATACATTTCACTGTCAAAGGAAGAGTGTTAAGTAACAGGCATTTAGTTATTACATGTCACTTTAATATAAATAATAATATAAAAACATTAAATTACATCTATCATAAGATCATTAAAAGACACTCACTCTGTCCGTTTTTGATTCTGATCTTTCTGATCTTCTGTCCGCTGTGTGTCTGGACTGTAATCTGGTGTGTTGTCCATACAGATATAATGGGAATCTGTGTGTGTGTGTGTGTGTGTGTGTGTGTGTGTGTGTGTGTGTGTGTGTGTGTGTGTGTGTGTTCCATGTAACCCATGAAAATCACTTTGCATAAATCATAGATGCAAAATAGCACCATGCCACGGTTTGCCCAAAGACACTTCATCATAAACTTCAGGACCTCATTAAGTACAGATCAATCTTCCTCCATAATCAAAAGTTCTAAAAGCACAGACTGCACACAAACACATTTGAGAGTCATTATTCATTACATTTATTCCATTGTTTAAAGCCATACATATATCATTATTCTGGAAATGTATTGATGGTGCACATACAGTATATAAACAGTTCTGCAGTTGAGGGAAACTTGTACCCCAACTTCCTGAGCGACTGATCCTACTTAAATACCTTAAATACATAAATATTGCTATGAAATATCCTGAAATGAATAAATGAGGCAATACATATAAAGATATAAATTAGTCAATATAGTTCAATATCCTAAATGCATGCAAATGTTTTACTTTTATTTATTTCAGGGGACTTTATTTTATATGTAATGTTACACATTTAATTCCCTATTTGCATAATTAAATTAAGTTTGGTTATCTTACAGACTGAGACTAAAAGCAACTAGCTAGCCTCCCTGGCACAGTGCATCAAACCAAATCACTATCTGCCAAAGCTCGGCAGATTCGTCTGATACCCAGCTAATGTTAGCTAGTGCGGGTCACACTAGCTTCACACACGGGGACCCGGGTCACAACCTATGGTCACAACGGGCTGATGGCTAGCTGCTAGCTAGCTGTTACTTGAAGAAAATGGCAGCAGCTAATATTAGACCCAGCACCGGAGGTCTGATCCCCATGATCTGATCCCGAACTCAATGGCAGCAACAAAAAGTTTGCTGGGATCAGACCTTGGCGATGTAACAGTAACGGTAATGTAACAGTAACGTTACAGCTGTGAACTGAAATTCTATGATTTCCTGAGCTGGTATCGACTCTTTTCACAGCGAAGTTGTCTCTCAGTGGGAGGGGGGGAATAAAAGTCTGCTCAAGCACCATCAGAGTAGGGTTCCAAAGCATAGACCGTAAATATTAATATTAACAGTCTATGTTCCAATGTTATTTTAGCCTGTGCTGAAAGCAACACTGGAAAAAACGCCTTGTATTAAAATTTTCAAATGTTGTATTTTAAAACGAAAATCAAACAACCATTAGCTTTTTGTTTTTGATACCTGTTTATGAAAGGAAAATTGAATGACCAAATGATACACTAACTCTCTTTAAGCCCCGCTACTGAAAAGGGAAATTCCTTTTTGATTGGCGAGCATTTACGCATCTGCTGTCTCGCTGTCTCTGCACTGTCACTTGTAATGGGAAAAATTACATTTAAGCATAATTCCTTATATTTTTATGTTTATTTCTACTTTAATTCTCTCACATTATTGAAAGACAGTTTATCTCAGTTTCTGCTTAAACTGCTGAGGTGTCCAGTCTGGAACATAATGTGAGCACTGTTTGTCTGAACAGATAAAGGTACAAGGTCACCCTAAAACTCTCTAGTTTTCCCATGCCAGTTAAGATGTAACTGGGGGGTGAAAGTCGTACAGGGAGCAGGAGGCGAAATGGCTTCGAGATGTCTGCATGTGTATCAGATTGCCTGTAAGAATTGTAGCGTCATAATAATCCAAGTGCATGTGTGCTGTCACTCTGAAGATGCATAAAAGCCTAGTGGTTCTGTTCACTCATTTGAGAAACTGACTCCACACTGGGCTGCGGCCTTTTGTGAAATCATGTTGCTCCTATATTTGCAAATATATATGTTTTTAATAAAATATAAAAACCCAACTTGGTTTTGGTCTCAGTCTGTCCTATTTGTTTCATTTTACTAAACTCTGAAAACGCTTCCCCCTGCTGCAAAGGAAACTTCCACGACACACTGCAGCCGGGGAATGACTATAACTGTAGTGGCACATTCCTACCTATATATATATATATATATATATATATATATATATATTGTGACATCACAATGGAAGTCCTGACGGTTTGATTAACCCTTGTATTGTCCTTTGTGTCACGGGAACTTGTTTAGTTTATTCACTTTTTGTATTAGCCTCGCGGCCTCTGTCCTTCGGGTCCCAGGGACCCTCAAGGTCAAGGTCAAGGTCAAGGTAAACTTTATTATCCACAAGTAGGAAATTCATGTGGTCACCATTACATGCTCCAACGTTATACAGCCTACTACATAACATTAAAAAACATAAATACAAATCATTTAACAAAACAGACAAGACAATAGAAGCATTAAGAAAACATGACAAACATGTATTTAAGAGTTAAATGTTGGTGTATATAGTACAGTATACCTGTAGTTTAAAGTAGTAGTTTTAAAAAAAGTAGTTTTTAAAAGTAGTTTAAAAATGCCTAAGCGTTTTTAAGTCTATTGTTGTGCAGTCTAATTGCTGTAGGCACAAAAGATTTGCTGTACCTTGTAGTCCTAGTTTTCCTTTGCAGGAGTCTGCCACTTGACCTGTTGCTTCTTAAAATAATCTGATGAAGAGGATGGGTTGAATCATTTAGAATTTGTTCTGTCTTTTTTAAACTAAGGTCATTGTACAGTTGAGCTACAGGTACCTGATCAACTCCAATGATCTTACTCGCTGTTTTAACTATTCATTGCAGTTTCTTTTGGTCCTTGATATACATGTTACCAAAGGCACAGATAAGGCCAAAAGATAAAACACTCTGCAAGAGAGCTTTGTAAAACATCTGAAGAATACAGCTATCTATTCTAAAATTATTAAGTTTCCTTAGAAAAAACATCCTCTTCTGTAACTTTTTGCACTTGTTTTGTGCACATTCATTAAATGTCAGTTTATTATCTATTTCAACACCCTAATATGTATATGTTGTAACCCGCTCTACCACTACACCATTTATATTTGAGGAAGGAACTATAATTCCCTTTTTATTGAAATCTATGGTCATCTCCTTTGTTTTTTTTGCATTAACCACAAGGAAATCATCTGTACACCATTTAGAAAAACCCTGCACCTCCCTCTCAAAACCCTCTAGGGATGCAGTATTAGACCTTAAAAACCACACTAATGCTGTATCATCAGCATATTTAAAATAAGTGTGGTTCGAGGAGGTTGCTTGGCAGTAATTGCAGTATAAGGTGTATAGAATAGGGGACAGGACGCACCCTTGTGGTGCCCCTGTATTTACGACTTTTAACGATGAGACACATGAGTTGAATTTGACTTGTTGACTACGGTTCGTTAAAAAGTTAAAAATCCACCGAAGTAATCTTGGATTAACACCCAGCTGTACCAGTTTTTTTTACCATCAGGTGTGGTTGGATTGTATTAAAGGCACTGCTGAAATCTATGAACACAATCTTGACAAGACTCTTTGCCTGTTCAAGGTGCTCGTATATTCTATTCCTCGCTTATTCTATGTTATTCCATGTCACACGCTCGCCTCTTCCTTCGGGTCCCCGGGACCCTGGCCTACTATTTGACCGCTTTGCCACGTCAACTACCGCGGTGGCAACTATTTGGCCCTTGGGGTCTCCGGGACCCTCGCCTAGTCAATGACATTTTTGTCTCTCGCTACTGTCCTTGTGGTGGCTTGTGTCCCTTGGGTCCCCGGGACCCTTGTTGCATTGGAAAGTTGATGTCGCTGTTTTTTTTTGTGCAGCGTAAAGGCAAAGACAAAGCTCAAACCGCTGCGTGAGCCAAGAGGCTACTGTCTCACGCAGTCCGCGCAGTAGGGCTGTGTGCTCCCGCAGACGTATCTCTGGCAGCCACCGCACACGGTGTGTGTCTTGCGGTCCTTTTTCTTTGGACAGAGCTGACACCTCTTTCGCTTGCTGGGCACTCTCGGCGCTCTCGGTTCTGCTTCCTCCTCGTCGTCTTCCTCGTCGTTTTTGTCCTCCTCCTCGTCTTCGTCCTCCTCGTCTTCCTCCTCGTCTCCTCGCTGGTCTTGTCGGGCTCGCCTGACACCAGCGCCTGACCTCGGCGCGCCTGACCTCGGCGCGCCTGACCTCGGCGCGCCTGACCTCGGCGCGCCTGACCTCGCCGCCACGACTTTGACGAGCGCGGCGGACGCTTGCATGCGAGGGAGACGCGAGCGTCTCTCGATGAGCGGAGTGACGAGCGCCCTGCCCAGCTGCTCGAGGAAAGCCCCGCGCCTGTTGATCTTGCCGCGCAGACACTCGGGCCTGAGCTCTTGCCAGAGCACAAAGGCGTTGTAGGCGGACACGTCGAAGATGTTGTGGAACAGGGCGAGGGGCCAGCGCGCCGTCTTCCTGCGGCAGCTGTACGTGCCGACGAGCTTGTCCAGTTTGACCACGCCGCCCCTGGTGCTGTTGTAGTGCATGATGATGTCGGGCTTGGCGGCCCTGGAGGCGCTGACCCGCACGTCCCCCGTGTGCCGCGTGCTCAGCAGCACCACGTTCCTCTTGGGCACGTATGGACACCAGAGTGATGGTGGGCGTGAAGGCGAACCTGGACGACTCAACCTGGCAGCTCGAGCTTGTTTTTGCGCATCGTGCCCACCACGGTGAGGCGTCGGTGGAGGAGCCGCCGGGCCAGCTCGTAGGAGGTGAAAAAGTTGTCGCACGTGACGTTGCGCAGGTCCCGCAGGCCCTCGGTCAGGTCCATCACCACTCGGGCGCCCTGATTCCTCTCAGGCTCGCCGCTCACAGACTTGCCCGTGTAGACCTGCATGTTCCACGCGTAGCTGGAGCCGGCGTCGCAGGCCACCCACGACTTGAGTCCGTACTTGGCGGGCTTGCTGGGCATGTACTGGCGGAAGGAGCATTGACCTTGGTGGACGTGACGGACAACGAGGAGAACGATAAGCATGGGAGGAGAAGAGTGACGATGAAAAAGTTACAAAAACATACAAAAACACACACATATACATACATACACATACATACATACATACACACACACACACACACACACACACACACACACACACACACACCGCGAAAGGGAACCAGCTGCTTGTCCACGGTCACGTCGGGGCCCAGGTTGTAGAGGCGAGGCAGCCGCCGCACCCAGGCATTCCACACTTCTCGTATGGCTGCCAGTTTGTCCGAGGCTCGTCTGGCGCCTCTCGTCTCGCGGTCGTCGAATCGCAGCACTCGCAAGAGCGCGTGGAATCGCTTGAGCGACATTGTGCCGCGGAAAATGGCCCTGCCGCTCTCCTCGTGCCACAGGCTCTCCAGGGCCTCGTTTCGGGACCTGTACATGCCGGCGAGGAGCAGCAGCCCGAGGTAGCCGCGCAGCTCCGTGACGTCCGTCATTTTCCAGTCGGCATTTCCTCAGGCCCTCGAGGTTCGTGGCGGTCACCACGATCTCTAGTATGCGCCGCGTGACCAACAGGTCGAACGTGGAGAGTATGTCGCGGACGCGTGTGGCCGCGTACTCTGTGGGTCCCGGGCTCTCTGGAGCGTTAGCGCATCTTTGGTCTTGTTCTTGTTCTTGGTCTTGTTCTGCTTCTCGTTCTTGTGCTGTGCCACGGAAATGAGGTCGAGGGCGACTGAGATGATACGTCGTCGAGGACCATTCGATTTCGCCGTTTCTCGACACGAACCTTTCGCTCTCCTCCTCGTCATGCTCATCCTGCCCGTCGTCTTGGCCTTCTTCTTCTTCTTCTTCTTCTTCTTCTTCTTCTTCTGCTTCTTCTGCTTCTTCTTCTCCCCTTTGCCGTACACCCTCTTGGGCTGCTGCAGCTATGTCTGCTCCTCGTTCTTGTCCTTATTCTTGTCCTTGTTCTTGTCCTCGTTCATCTCGGTTGTCGGCGGCGTCGTAGTCCTCTTCTCCCGCGTCGTGGTTGACGGCGTCGCGGCAGTCCTTTTCTCTGCGGCAGTCTTTTTCTCCGTCTGCTGCATCGTGTTTGTCTCTGTCGTCTTCTGACGCACACCCGCCGGATGACCATTCGTCTTCCTCGTCAGAGTCGCTCTGGTCATCATCATCAACATCTTTTTCTTCCTCTTCTTCTTCTTCCTCTTCTTCTTCTTCCTCTTCTTCCACTTCTGTGTTTTTGTCTTCCATCTCTTCCAATTGGGGGACATTGCGTGTTACGCGTGCTATGCGTGCTATGCGTGCCGCGCGTGCCTCGCGTGCTACGCGTGCTGCGTGTACTGCGCGTGCTGAGCATGCCTCTTGTTCCGCGCGTTTGACAAAACGATGCAGCTCCAAATTTAGAGTCACACAGCGGGCCATGCTGGCGTCGTAACCGGCTGCTCAACCGAGTACAAAGAGTACAAAGGTCCAAACGAAGAAGAAGAACAAGACGAAGCAAAGATGACATAAACGAGAAGATAAATGTCAACAGTGTGTGTGTGTGTGTGTGTGTGTGTATAAAAGTGTTTAGTAGGACGAGAACAAGGTGTGTTTCTTACCCCTTTCCCTACCCTTTCTGTGTTACTACTACAAGCTAGGCCGGGGTCCCCCAAATACCATGGAATAACGTACGGGTCCCAGAGACCCGAAGGCCAGGGCCTCGGTAGCATAGAAATACCATGGAAAAACGTATGGGTCCCATAGACCCATGGCCAGGGCTGCGGTAGCAGAGAAATACCAATGAATAACGTACGGGTCACAGAGACCTGAAGGCCAGTGCCGCGGTAGCAGAGAAATACCATGGAATAGCGTATGGGTCCCAGAGACCCGAAGGCCAGGGCCGTGGTTGCGGAGAAATACCATGGAAAACGTATGGGTCACAGAGACCCGAAGGCCAGTGGCGCGGTAGCAGAGAAATACCATGGAATAGCGTATGGGTCTCTGTGACCCGAAGGCCAGGGCCACGGTAGCAGAGAAATACCATCAAATAACGTACGGGTCCCAGAGACCCGAAGGCCAGGGCCGTGGTAGCATAGAAATACCATGGAAAAACGTATGGGTCACAGAGACCCGAAGGCCAGCGCCGCGGTAGCAGGGAAATACCACTGAACACTGGCCAGGGTCACAGAGACCCGAAGCGCAATGCCAGGCCAATACAAAAAGTCAAATAAACTGAACGGGTCCCTGTGACCCAGAAGGACAACACAAGGGTTAAAGGCCCAGTTTCTGAATAAAGACTCAGCATTTCTCTGTGGGAGCATTTTGACACCTTAATCTGCTGTATAATCAAAAAACACATGAAATCTCACTTTATATGGGACCTTTAAACATGTAAAAGAGTTTAGTGCTGCCAAATTATGTATATAGTGAAATATTACATATGTTTTACAGAATCAAAGACAAAGAAAAGAATGGGTTTAAAAAAACACTCACTCACTTTTTCAGTAGTGTTTCTTCTTGAACTTCTCCTGCTGTGTCTTCAATCAATAATGCAACAATATAATAATATACTCTGATCAAATAAAAGAATGACTTAAGATACTAAGGACATTAGGATTATTGAGGTCTTTCTATGTTCAGTCCTCAGGTTCTTTGTATGTAGATGTTTTTTATTCAAATAAAAACAGAGAGCAAGAGAGAGAAAGAGAGAGAGAGAGAGGGAGAGAGAGAGAGAGAGAGACACCCAGTACTCAGACACAGGAATCCACAGAGGGAGGAAGACCAGAAACAAAAACTGATAAGGTTGGTGTTCTTTTAATATCATGATAATGTATGTATAATACATAATGTATGTAATAAATAAATAAATGTTCTTCCTTAAAATACAGGGGGCATAAGTAAGTACACCCCTATGTAAAATTCCGATAGAGGCAGGCAGATTTTTATTTTTTAGGCCAGTTATTTCATGGATGGTTTTATTTTAGTTAACCTAATAGCTGGTTTGATTTGCATTGAGAGATGATTTTATAGAAAGTACCCCATGCCAATCTGTATGGGTATGGTGAAGGGTATGTGATGTATGTGATGATGTGGGGCTATTTTAATTCCAAAGGCCAAGGGAACTTTATCAGGATACATAGTATCCTGGATCCATGAAATAACTGGCCTTTAAAAATAAAAATCTGCCTGTCTCTATGGGAATTTTACATAGGGGTGTACTTACTTATGCCCCCTGTATTTTAAGGAAGAACATTTATTTATTCACTATACATTATTCATTCACAAAGAAAATTGGTGTCCTTAAAGATTGGATAATTCCTCACTTTTTTAATTACGATAAATTTCCAAAAGATGATTTTTTTATTCCTCTTTTTAGTCAACTTTAGCATGGGTTCAAAAACGTATGAGTGCCACTGTACATAGGTGAGTAAGAGAGGAAGAAACCATTCAAATATTTAGACCAGCAGCTCCACACAACTCTCTCTGTATTTCTTAGTATGGTTATGTTCAGGGGCGATTCTAGGATCTGACCTTTGGGGGGGCTCAGCCCCTAAGCTAGGGGGGTTCGGGGGCATGCCCCCGTAAGATTCTTTTTTTTTTTTAAATCCTTAAATCATGACTTCTGGTGAGTTTTGGGGAAAGAAATATACAGATTGAGACATGCAATTATGACAAACTATCAACAGATTCAAGGCATCTGCTGTGAAAAAAGATGGAAACTACAAAGCATGATTATTGCAGCACACACACCCAGGGGCGTCGGACTGGGGGGAATAAGGGGACTGAGTACCCAGAGCCCTCATGTGAGGAGGGCCCAAAAATATGCTAGCATTAATAGCTTTGGATGCAGGGAGGGGCCCATAGAAAATGCTTTTCTAACGGACCCAGAATTTTGAGCTACACCCCTGCACATACCTTGAACTGGTAAAATAAGCCTTAACATATTTTTAGACAGGATTATTCATGTTTCTTTTCTGCTGTTAATTTTCAACTTTTTCATTTACACAATTGATAGAAACTGATATGGTTATACAGCTACATGATGAATAATCTAATCTAATAATGCCTCTGAACCAGATGGGGAAAATCCAACATCTCTTTTTCTTAAGAGCCTAGTCCTCCATGAAATGCATATGTAAATATAATGTGAATGGAATATTTTTGTTTTTGCCCATATAATATTTGTTCACTTTCTCACCTGGTTCTTCCAGGTCCCTCTCTTTGTCCACTCTCTCTCCATCCTTCTCTCTCTCTCCATCCTCCTCTCTTCCTCTATCCCCCTCCTTCCGTCATATCACTGACAATCACATACAAAACATTTTGGAATCAACTAGAAAATAATCTTCAATGAATAGATGATTTTCAATTCATACATTTTCTCTGTTTGATTGTCTTTTTCTCTTCCAGATATGGCAGTAAACTCTTCCTCCTCCAATGACTCCCTTCTTCACCCTGACCTCCTTTTTGGCCTGTATTGCTTCGTCACCAAACCAAGCTCCTTAATCTTCACAGCATACAACATTACAAAGATCCTCTTCCTCCTCCCTCTCTGCAGCCTCGTCCTCTACCTGGGTCGATGGCAGCGACATTGCTCCACTTCTGCAGCAGCAACGATGAGTCACTCAGACAGCTTCACCTACCACATGGTCGCCATGGAGCTGATTGGCCTCTTTGGGTGCACCCTCTGCTGCTGGGGTATCTTTGACGATCGTGTTGATTTATTTTATGGGGGGTTCTTTCTTTGCAACGTCACCTGGTATGGAGAGATGTTTTTTCACATCCTGACTTGTGTGGAGCGCTACCTGGCTGTTGTTCATCCTGTCACCTACCTGAGTCTGAGGAGAGAGAGAGGGATCAAAATCAGAAATGTCAGCCTTGGCTGTGTTTGGCTGCTTTCCTTTGGAACAGCAAGTCTGATTCTTTTAAATAGCATCTTCATTTTCGTGGATTTCACCCTCTCGATTGTCTCCTTGATCATCATTTCCTTCTGCAGTCTTTCTGTTCTCTGTGTTCTGATTCGTCCAGGGCCAGGGGAACAGGGCCGGGACAGGGAAAGAGTTGACCAATCAAAGAAGAGGGCTTTCTACACCATCATGGCCATACTGGTAGTGCTGCTGTTCAGATGTTTTGGGAATCTGGTTTGGCTTGTTCTTTTTATATTGAGTGAAGTTGGTAACTGTAAACTGATGATGTGTTTATTCTGGATAAATGTCCCCAGCAGTCTGGTGTTACCTCTGCTGTTTCTACTCAGAGCAGGGACATTAGTGTGTTCTAAAAGCAACACCTAATGAGCAACATGATTAGGTTTGGAATAGTCTTTATCCACTACATTCCACTTCCGGTATTGCTCCGTTGGAAATTCCGTTGGATTTCACTATTTTCGGCCAGATGTCCGTTATCTTCTGCTTTCTTTGTGTTGGTCATTATTATTATTGTTATTATTATTATTATTATGTTTGTTAAAACAGAGATCTTCAACAGGGGGTCCGGGACCTCTAGGGGATCCTCTGAGTTACTGCAGGGGGGCCACCAAATTATTCTTTTTTTGAAAAGATTTTAAAAAATAAAATAAAATGTCTTAATGTTTAATAAAATAAAATTTAATTCAATTCAATTCAATTCAATTCAATTCAATTCAATTCAATTCAATTCAATTCACTTTATTTGTCCCAGAGGGGCAATTCAAAATGTATTACCTTAAATCTAGTCTATATCCACGACGTTACACTTCCAGGATTTCTCTGGTGCTGCAGGAAATTCTGCTGGATGTATCTCTTTTCGCTGATGTCCGTTTCCTTCTGCTTTCTTTGTGGTGGATTTCTGAGGACTATAATGGTTAACTGCTCCTCAGATCTCTGCAGGGTAAATCCAGACAGCTAGCTAGACTATCTGTCTAATCTGAGTTTTCTGTTGCACGACTAAAACAACTTTTTAACGTACACCTGTTCCACCAAAACAAGTTCCTTCCAAGGCTATTTTTAGCACCGCCAAAAAAGATTGTAATATGTTGTGGAAATACCCATAAACCAGAACACGCTTTTCTCACATCCCGGAATGCGGTGTGGACTAGCCAGACCCTCCTCCGTGGCGCTGTGGAGGAAGGGGTAGCAAAGCGTGACTAGGTTTGGAATAAATCACTTTAGATACAAGTAAACCATTGCCAAATCAAACATCTTCTGGTTTGATCTCCACCTGCTCCTGAGAAATATATATCTGCCTCTTTAGCTGCTCGATGCTCAAATGTCTTCTCCAGCTCGTCTCTTTCTGTGTCTGTCTGCTGTTTGATGTTGGGCAGGCAGAGTACACTGGGTAGAACAGAGCTGTCTGCTGTTTGAGACTAAAACACAGTTTTGGTTTTACAGTAAAAGTGTAAAATCGCCCAGCGCCCGTTAAGTTAAGTTTAGCTAAAAAGGTGACTGTCCTGCAGCGACAACAGTTAAGTTTAGGCCCTAAAATGACTAGTTAAGATTAGAAACAAGTTTGTGGTTTGGGTTAATCCACCAATTTTAGCAGTCTTTTAAAAAAAGAATTTACACAGGTTTATGTATCATATAGAACAGGGGTCTTCAACGTTTTTTAAGCCAAGGACTGCTTAACTGAAAGAGAGACGGTGCAGGGACCCCCCTACTACATATATGTGTAAAATGAAGTTGCATATTAAACTGGGCCTACAATAACGTGTAAGGCAGCCTAAAACCTGTATACATACCTGCCTGGAAAACTGAGCTATTAGAATAATAATTTTTGGCATGATTTTATAAATCATCTTTTAATGTTAAACATGCATGTGGCAGAGTGAATCCTTTGCATGAACTGTGGATGGCTATATTAGTGACTACCTTACCTATAGGCCAGTAAGCCTATCGTCAATGTGTTGTTTTTTTTCACAAATAGGCTGATTTATATTTGCCAAAAATATGTTGGATTCATGATCATTTTTGATACATTTTTTACAATAATTTGGTGGCCCCCTTACAGTTACTCTGAGGAACCCTTGTTGAAGATCTCTGATATAGAATTCAGTTGTTGGAGAGTTTTGTGTGAGAACGCATTTAAAGTTCATTTTATGGTAAACAAAACATTTTCATAACCTATATAAGTGTAGTCAAATGTATACAAAAAAGGGTACTTATTCAAATCAGCTCAGCACACCTGTGTACGCGGTTTTCTTATTTAAAATCTTTTCAAATGGGGAGGAAAAATTCTAGTTTTCTAGAGTTTTCAAATATTGAGGAAATGTGTTTAAAATGGCGCTCAAGACATCTGGAGTATTTCCAGCAGATTGAATGGTGAAGCATAAATCATATTGCTTCAATAAAGTCCGACTGACATCACATATGGACGCTTGAAGAGGAAAATGCAGAGGGGCGGAGATGAAGAGGAAAGAGAGATAAATAAAACCAACAAGACATCTAGTTGGGTCAATCATAAGTGGGATAGATAAGCACATAAGAAGCTGGGTCCAGACTAGTTTAATGGTAGCCGGACAGATTATTTTAATGGGATGGAAGAAGGAAGGAGTGCCGTCAATCCAGGAGTGGGCTTGTAAAATGGCATTTGAAAAGAAATGTCATATAAAAGTTTGCCAGATTGGATGATTATATGAGAAAATGGGGAAAGTACCTAAACGTTCTGGAGGGCTCCTAAGAAGCTTTGTGCTGGGGAGAGACGTGTATGATGGGCTCATAGTGTTTTGATTTATACATATATATTATATTTTTAACATGTATCTCTAATTGTTATTAATGGTTTTATACTGCTCTTGCTATTGTTTTTCTTTGTTTTCACCTTGTAAAGTGCAGAAATCATGTAATCATGTAAAGCACTGTACAAAATAAATGTATTATTATTATTTATTATTATGGTTTGTTGTATATTTTGTCACTATTTTGTTGAATTGTCTGGAATATTGTAGTTACTGTCATCTTTTCTTGATTTTTGTCTGGGTGGGTGGTAATGATGGAAGGGGGTGGGGGGTATTTGTTCATGTTGGGAGTTTTGTTGGAAAAGTAAAAATAAAAAATTATTAAACACGAAATAACAAGACATCTAGGCACATTTTTTGTAAATTTAAAAAACAGATCTGACAATTAGCCAGATTGTGCAATTAGCCAGATGTGCTTTGGTCCCTTTCTTCTCTCAGACTGGCTGTCTTTGGTCCCTCTCTTCTCTCTGACTGGCTGTCTGTGGTCCCTCTCTTCTCCCTACAGGTGCTGTTTTTTTGGTTTAGTATGCTGCCCTAAGTATGTTTGAAATGAAGCTGTTCATGGTGCCTTAAAATAATGCATCAATTTAATCATTTAAGTAGGGACGTGTGTAGAATTGCGAACATATTTACACATTTTGACTTTATTAAAACAAAGCAAGCATCCAACATGTAAAAAAAAAAAAAGTAGACCACACAAATTATTTAAAGACATAATTTACTGTTATATTTGATCTTGATTGATTAGTGAACAAATAACCTGACCTTTATGCAGAGATGTAAATTGAAGTGCTGCACTAAGTATAGTTATCAGATACTTGTACTTTACTTTAAGTATTTCCATTGTATGCTACTTTATACTTCTACTCCATGACATTTCAGAGGGAGATATTATTTATTTGACAACTAAAGTTACTATACTTATAAACTTTTACATACAATTTTACATTTAAAAAAATGACACATGATGACTTCAGAAAGTACAAATTTATTTTTGAGGCCCCAAAAAGGTAGCCTCGTGAGACTGTCCTGATCTCGCGAGCTCCAGTTTTCCACTCGCAGATCAGTCTGGCATCTTGGGGCAGAGAAAATTTGGAGCCGTTAGCCAAACGACCGGGCCAATCAGCGTTGGTTTTGAGGTGGGTTAGGTGGTGATAGACAGATGGTTTATCCAATCAGCTAACCAGTATTTTCAGACAGCGGTAGCCGCTCGCTAATGCTTTTTTTCTCTTGGATCCTTCTTTTGGAATATGGTCCGTGAACCTGAAATGGTGCCTTTTATTCCTAAATTCTCGTTACACAAACGGCAAATATCCTTTACCGACATGTTTGCATGCTGAGCTAACGAGCTATGCTTTGCCTGCAGCAGTAAATGCGAAGCAATCCATCTGGCGGAGTCAGGTTACCAAAAAGGTAGAATTATCCCACAATTCACAAAAGAGAAAGTTAAAAAGCAAACCGACTTATTTGAACATCAACCATGATCTTTTCCAACACCTTACCAAGTAGTTTTGTTAAACCTTACTAAACTGCAATAGTTATACCACAAGAATACCAAGCTATTAAAATATTAATTGTTGGCATCATTTTATAAATCAAGTTTTAATGTTAAACTTACATGTGACACAGTAAATCATTATGATTAACTGTATCTATGGATGGATACATTACCTATAGTCCAGTAGGCCTATCATCCATGTTTTTTGCACAGAAAATATAAAATATAATAATAATAATAATAATAATAATAATAATAATAATAATAATAATAATAATAAATAAATAAATAATAAATTAATCTCAATACGAGCTTCAGATAAGAAGAAGGATTACATGCTCCAGATGAGAAATGAGAAATTATTGTCAGAAAGTTTAGACAAGGCATTTTATAGACGTATACACATTTTAGACGTTGGGAGCGAAGGTAACAACAGGCTACACTTCAGGGCCAACTTAGGATGAACAACCTCTTATTAACACTGCAGAAAATCCTAATGCCAGAGATAAACACTGTGGAAATAAAAAGTCAATCAAATTTTAAAGGAATTATTTCTCTTTTCGATACAGTGAATACATGTGGTGTGTAAAACCAACATTGTCATTATTTTTGTCTCCATCCGTCCATTAAAGTGGATTCAAATGAGCTGTAACTTAAAACAGGTGCTTATTCAAATCAATCACAGTCATTAGGACCAGAACACGTCCTGCTCTGCCTCACTGTGTCCA
Organism: Perca flavescens; assembly: GCF_004354835.1. Taxonomy (NCBI): domain Eukaryota; kingdom Metazoa; phylum Chordata; class Actinopteri; order Perciformes; family Percidae; genus Perca; species Perca flavescens. The sequence continues at coordinate 12,796,442 of NC_041349.1, forward strand.
CTGTTATTTTCATAGCTAAAAAAAACAGCAAATTAAGCTTTTAAGGCTGACAGCCAAGATCTGAAATGTGTTATAATTTGGGCCAAGGTGAACATGATTTCATTGGTTTTATGTTTACATCATTGGGACTCTACGTTTTTGAAAGAACATCTCTAAGATTTATATTTGTACGTATTTGTGTTGTTTTTTTCATGCATGCAGATGGATCCTCTAAATATATAAATAAACAAATAACTGGATGCATTGACAAACGTTTTAGCATAAGGACTTCTTGGTGTAATTATTTAGCCATCAGCGTGTCACTTGACCCAGTCCAGACTCTAAGTACAAAAAGGAAAACAGACTACATCTCCCAGCATGCAGCTGGGTCTGTGCATGCTGCCTGAACTTCTTCAGGTGAAGCTCTAGCTGCACTAGCACTATATTTTGGATTACTTTAGGTGAAATCACGTTCCGACCCAAATACAGGAAGTGAACTAAAAATCTGTGCATTTTATAGCCTGCAATTTCAACCTTGCACACATAATCCCCCCCCCCCCTTGACTGAGCTATTGCCATAACAAATTATAGGTGTGAAAGGCGCCCTTCCATGAAATCTGTCTGTACTCTAGTCTCACCTTATCCTTGTCCTGACTCAGTGTTGTTCTTCCAACATGGTAGTTTTCCTGCTCTGTGCAGAAACAGCAGAGGTAACACCAGACTGCTGGGCAGACCCAGCCACAACACAGACAAAAACGCAATACACTTTTCATTCAGAGCACTGCAAACCGCAACCCCTCCAAATCTCATCAATAGCGCTCCCAGTATGGCCATGATGGTGTAGAATGCCCTCTGCTTTGATTGGTCAACTCTTTCCCTGTCTCCGCCCTGTTCCCCTGGTCCCCGGCGAATCAGAACACGGAGAACAGTAAGACTGCAGAAAGAGACGACAATCAACATGAAGGCTAAGAGACAATAAGAGGTGATGTTGATGGCTTTGACCCCGGCCGTGGACATTAGACCTGCCGCTGTAAAGCACTGCAGCCAAACACATCCAACAGTGATGTTTCTGATTCTGATCCCCTTTGCCTTCTTCAGGCCGAGGTAGGTGACGGGGTGAACGACAGCCAGGTAGCGCTCCACACAGGTCAGGATGTGAAAGAACTGCTGTCCCGCTGTGTTGATGGAGAAAAGGTATATACCCAGCGTTGACATTACAGGGAGATGAGTAACGATATCACAACAGCAGAGAATGGAAGCTAAGACACAAATCAGCTCCATGGCGACCATGTGGTAGGTAAAGAAGTCGGAGTGGCTCATCGCTGCGCCGGAGCGCTGTCGCCGCCATCGTTGGAGACCCAGGTAGATGACCTGGATGCAGAGAGGGAGGATGAGGAGGATGTCGGTGACGGTGAAGGCAGTGAGGCTGACAGCGCCGGCTGTGGAGTCGATGCATTTTTGATAAATGGAGGTGAACGAAGAAGGAAGATAGGCATTGGAGGAGGAAGATGAGTTGACTGACATAACTGTACGGCAAAGGTGGAAAAGACAGAAAGATGGGAGAGTGAAAAACAAAATCAAAAAGTGGAAATTGGGACTAAGAATTGGAGCAATTCTATGAGGTTAATGATAGCATGCAAACATACCCACAATGAACATACAGCCATGCTAATGTCTAATGTTTACCATGGTCTTAGTTTAGCATGTTAGCATGCTAACATTAGCTAATCAGCAGTAACCAAAAGGTGCAGCTGATTTTGTAGTAGCTTTACATGTATTTCGTCAGTAACCAAAGTATTGGACAAATTTAATGGTAACACATTATAATTGCTACATGTGCCTCTTGTGTGTTTTTTGTTTTGTCCCTCTCTCCCTCTTGATGTTTCCCATTCTGCCCTCCTCCCTCTGCCTGTTGCACACCTGAGTGTAATCAGTGCTCAGGTAGAGTGGGGCAGGTGATAAGAAGGCATAGCCTAGAAATCTAGACTCCCCCTAGTGGCAGCAAATTTATTTGGCAGCCAGGGGGGGTCTAGGCACTCTCCGTTGACTTTCAAGCTGCAAAAACCAAATTTTGGTCAGGCCAATCACATTGTGTATAGAGTCGGTGGGCGGGGCTTATGGCTGCTGCTGCTGGGAACAGCGGACTTCTGGAAGACTTGGATTTAAGCTTTTCTTTGATAAAAGAACAAAGAACGGCACAGAAATCATTCTTAAAAAAGGAAGATGTGTTCGGAGTTTTGCCGACCGGATACGGAAAAAGTTTAATCTATCAACTAGCTCAGCTACCTTCTTCGTTGCCTGGTTGTAGCTCTATCCTATTACGTGCAGAGGGAATTTGAAAGACAACCGTTTATCCCGCCCCTCGGATCGAGCTCCGTCAATGGTGAGTTCCCAGACCCTACATCTGGATGTGGGTCTGGCTTGTCAGGCTAAAGAAGGCAGAGAGTGGAGAGCACATAGAGAGCACACCAGCAGCACACCAGTGAGGAGTTTTCTCCTCATCTTGTGTTTTCCCAACCTCCAGCACATGTAGGTGCTGGACTTTTGTTGTTTTAGTTTATTGTATTAGTCTGGGCTGGATATTATCGGTAGTTCAGTTATTCGTCTTTTTTTGTTTGTTCTAGGATTAGTTTACCCTTTTTAGGTAGTTTAGGGGGAGACACGGGGAGCGATGGCCCACTGCAAGGTTGGTCCAGCGTCTTCCCATCTTTTGTTCTTTTTGGCCGGGGTCTCCAGTCCCTTTTTGTTTCTCTTTGTTTGTTACTTTTGGGAATATTCATTATTTAATAAAGCTTGTTGGATAATTGTTAACATTGTGTCTGGCATCCTTTTTATATGTTGAGCCTTTGTTTGTTCCTTTAAATGGAGGCCGTAACAATAATAATGGTTATAATGGCATGACTTCATGCATGAAAAAGCATGCATGTAGTACTATGAACTATGAGTAATGTACAAGGATTAATAATATCTCATGCATGACTTAATGCAGGAACATTATGTTAATTCATGCATCAGGGTATTTCAGTCATCATGATTTCTGATTTATTAATGATGTTTGTGTCTGTAAATGTAAATCTGTAGTTAAAGCGACAAGCTAAAGAAACTGAATTGTAGTATTGTAATCATGATTAACTAAACATTACTTCTTCATTACTTCATCATGTTTGGGGCCCTACAAGTAAAGTGCTGACCTAGTCTATCTTTAACATTGATAAATAACCTATGATTAATGGTGCAATCATTGTTGTGACCCCTCCAATAAAAAAAAAAATTACCAAGACATTTCTTGTGTTCAGACACTTAGAAGTTAGTAAAAAGTAATATTCATAATACTTAGGTGAGCATTGTTCTCAGGCATTACTGTTTAGGTGCCTTATGTAGTTGTGAATAAAGCAACTATGAAAATGTATCTGCAGTATACTATATTTTGTGTCAATGTAGTAACCTCAGTTTACCAACCCACTCCTTTAATTCTTAATACATTTAATTACATACCACCATTAATCATATCTTATTTATCAATATCAAATATGGACCAGGTCAGCATTTTATTTGAATGGCCACAAACATGATGAAGTAATGAAGAAATAATGTTTACTTAATGATTAAAACACTACAATTCTCCAGAATATATGCAAACTATATATGACTGGTAAGTTTTCCTGTAGAAGACATGAACATTATTAATAAATCAGAAATCATGATGATTCAAAAACGTTAATTGATGCATTAATTCATGTATTGTTCCTGCAGTAAGTCATGCATGAGATACTATTAATCCTTGTAGTTCACATAGTTCACAAAGAAATCATGCTTTTTCATGCATGAGGTCATGCATGAAATCATCATAATTCATGTACCATTATTATAAAGTATTACCAAACCAATCTTTGACCCGCTGGTAGAACTAGATGAAAAGCCAAAGGATCACCTAAGTTATTGGAATTCATCCTTCATTTACATTTCCATCTTTCCATCTAATGGTTATTGAGATATTCCACATTGGATTAAATTGGTAATCTAACTTTGCCAATCCCAAAAGCCATGCTGTTAGTGTTGCTAAAAAATACAGCTTCCTGTCTCCAAGAAAGTGCATGTACTGTTCAGAGCACTACATTGTTTTCCCAATTGTGCTTCAAGTGATTTTTGACTTTTTTGGATTAAACCATAATCTTTCCCTAACCTTAGCCAAGTGCTACCTGTGCCTAAATATGACCCTGAAGAAGTTTAACATTTGCTACAGGCAGATATTGTATTGCAGGAATTTTGACAGAAAATAAATAAAATATCTGCTATCAAAACTATAAAACACAAACACATAAAATGACAACATCTCTCCTGTAAAAAGTCACTTATTAAAAACATCTAAAAAAAAACCACAACATTAAAAACACTATTGAGTAACGTGGACAACTTTCTCTAATAAACCTGACATAAGTCTGTACAATCTATTTCCTTAAGTTGACCCCCAAAAGCCCTTTTAACATCCAACACATTAGAGAAATTGTCCAGTCAGGCTGCACTTTAAATATCAAAACAACTGAAAAACACATGAAATACATTTCACTGTCAAAGGAAGAGTGTTAAGTAACAGGCATTTAGTTATTACATGTCACTTTAATATAAATAATAATATAAAAACATTAAATTACATCTATCATAAGATCATTAAAAGACACTCACTATGTCCGTGTTTGATTCTGATCTTTCTGATCTTCTGTCCGCTGTGTGTCTGGACTGTAATCTGGTGTGTTGTCCATACAGATATAATGGGAATCTGTGTGTGTGTGTGCGTGTGTGTGTGTGTTCCATGTAACCCATAAAAATTACTTTGCATAAATCATAGATGCAGAATAGCACCATGCCACGGTTTGCCCAAAGACACTTCATCATCGACCTCAGGACCTCATTAAGTACAGATCAATCTTCTTCCATAATCAAAAGTTCTAAAAGCACAGACTGCACACAAACACATTTGAGAGTCATTATTCATTACATTTATTCCATTGTTTAAAGCCATACATATATCATTATTCTGGAAATGTATTGATGGTGCACATACAGTATATAAACACTATAAAAGTAATTGGTTTATACATTTCTCATATTCTATAACTTTTCTTCCAACAGAGGGCCATAAACACAATATATGAAGAAATGAATCAAACAGGAAAACCATTTCCTTTATGATTTATGTTGATGACCAAGTATTTATCTTTGTCGTTTTTTTCATTTTCAGATGAACTGAGGGAACACATGCTCCTGTATGTGTTGAAAAATGTCTTTACAAAATCAATTGGATCATCTGAACAATTTATTGTTTTTAAACTCTGACAAAGTTTAAAAAAAAAGGCTTAATCAGACACAGAAGCAATTTACAACAAATAAATGCCACTGCAGGAAGTCATAGTTCATTCAAAAGATAGACCTTTAATTCTGGTGTTATTCACCTTATCTAACATCAAGTGGATGTTAGACAGGATTCAAATGAGCTATAGCTTAAAACTGATGCTTATTCAAATCAAACACCAAACACCTGGCTGTCTGTGTGTGTGTGTGTGTGTGTGTGTGTGTGTGTGTGTGTGTGTGTGTGTGTGTGTGTGTGTGCCTAAGATACATAATATCACTCACACGTTTCTGAATGATCTAATCTGTCCTTAGAAATAATAAATGGCCTGCTAGGCTGAGACATGTAGCGACACTGCCCAGAAATAAAAGGGGTAGAGGACACTAATGCTCTCAATTAAAAGAATAAAATAAGATTATTCAAAGAGAATCTATTTAACTGTAACTTTCTATTCACTGAGTTTAATCAAATCAAACTGAGGATGCTCTACTCTGATCCTTGTCCTGATTCAGTGCTGTTCCTACAACACAGTAGTTTTCCTGCCCTGTGGAGAAACAGCAGAGGCAACACCAGACTGCTGGGGAGACCGAAAAAGACTCCTGACACTAGCAGACAACATCGGACATGCTCACTCATCGCAGGGGAGACATAAATTGAAAGAACAAGCAGATGTCCCCAAAACCTGAAAAAAAGAGCTCCTGTTATGGCACTGATGGTGTGAAACGCCCTCATCTTTGATTGGTCGACCTTACCCCTGTCGCCGCCCCCTTCCCCTGGCCCTGGACGAATCAGAGCGTGGAGAACGGAGAGGCTACAGAAAGAGACGACAGATATGGACACAATTGAGATACAAAAAAATGGGATGATGCTGTTTTTCATATTGGTTAGGCCAAACGATCCCAAAACAAGCAGCCAACAGCACCCGATGGCGACATTTCTGATTCTGACCGCGCCCCTCTTCCTCAGGCCCATGTAGATGATTGGATGAACAACAGCCAGGTGGCGCTCCACACAGGTCAGGATGTGAAAGACAAACTGTCCGTTCGTGGCGTATGAGAAAACTTGCATACCCCAAGTTATCAACAATGAGACGTTGAAGCACATGCCGCAACAGAAGAAGCCACACCCAAAGATCCCGATCATCTCAATTGCGACCATGTGGTAGGTGAAGACGTCTGAGTGACTCGTCATCGCTGCTGCGGAGGTGGAGCGCTGTCGCCGCCATCTTTGGAGACCCAGGAAAAGCACGAAGATGCAGAGAGGGAGCATGAGAAGGATGTTGGTGACGGAGAACGTAGTGAAGATGAAAAAGATGGATTTGTTGATAAAGCAGTTGGCCGAGGTGGGATAGAGGGAGGAATTAGAGGAGGAGAGGGAGATGTTTGAGGAGTTGAAGGACATAACTGTTCACATGATGGTGTGATGAGGAAGAGGGAGGAGGGAAAAAAATAGAAAATAAGATGGTGGTTGAGGAGGAGAGGGCAAAATGCTAATCTAGCTGAGACATTGTGAAAACACACAATAAACTTAAAGTCATATTAAAGGTCCCGTATTATTCTCATTTTCAGGTTTGTATTTGTGTTTGGTTTTTTTACTAGAACATGTTTACATGTCTTAATGTTCAAACAACAGTATTATTGTGTTTTTGCATTATTAATTATTGCATTTCCTTTCGTAAACAGGTATTAAAAAACAAAAAACAATTTGATTGAGTTTGATTTTCGTTTTAAAATGCATAGTATTTCATATAACAAAAAATAAAATCACTAGAAAACAGAAATGAAAAAAACGCCTGTTTTTTTTATATTCAGAGACCAGATGTTTTAATTTCCAAGGCAACAGCGTCAGTGTACCAGTGTTGCTTTCAGCACAGGGTAAAATGACGTTGGATTCCTATTCTGATCTGAAGGCCTGTCATTTGCAGAAATCTCTGTGCGCATATCACAGGGAAGTGGGGGTGCAGGTGATTTTCTGCAAGAAATGTGAGGAGATTTTGCGCTGAAAATCGCTCAAACTTGATGTGACCATAGACTGTATGGACTCATCTGACACCACGCTGAAATTAGATTCCACTTCGCAGCGTCTGATTCTGCAGTTGAGGGAAACTTGTACCCCAACTTCCTGAGCAACTGATCCCCTTTTGCACCTCTTCACATAAATATACATAAATATGGCTATGAAATACATCCTGAAATGAATAAATGAGGCAATACATATAAAGATATAAATTTGTCAATATCGTTCAATAGCCTAAATACATAAGTTTTACTTTTATTTATTTCAGCAGACTTTATTTTATATGTAACGTTACACATTTATTTCCCTATTTGCACGTTATATTTGAATTAAGTTTGGTTATCTTACAGACTGAGACTAAAAGCAACTAGTTAGCCTCCCTGGCACAGTGCATCAAACCATATCACTATCTGCCAAAGCTCGGCAGATTCGTCTGATACCCAGCTAATGTTAGCTAGTGCGGGTCACACTAGCTTCGCACACGGACCAGAATCAGTCAGCACCGGGGACCCGGGTCACAACCTATGGTCACAACGGGCTGATGTCTAGCTGCTAGCTAGCTGCTACTTGAAGAAAACGGCACCAGCTAATATTAGACCCAGAGGTCTGATCCCTATGATCTGATCCCGAACTCAATGGCAGCAACAAAAAGTTTGCTGGGATCAGACCTTGGCGATGTAACAGTAACGTTAATGGAACAGTAACGTTACAGCTGTGAACTGACTCTTTTCACAGCAAAGTTGTCTCTCAGTGGGGGGGGGTGGAGGGGACGGAATAAAAGTCCACTCAAGCACCTTCAGAGTAGGGTTCCAATGCATAGACCGTAAATATTAATATTCTAAAAGCTGAAAGCAACACTGGTACACTAGTGCTGTTGCCTTGGAAATAACAACATCCGGTCTTAGAATATAAAAAAACAGTCCTTTTTTTCATTTGTGTTTTCTAGTGATTTTATTTTTTGTTATATGAAATAGAAAATGAAAATCAAAGCCTATTTAAAATTTAAAATTTCTCTCATCCCCTTTTGACCATGAAAAGGAAAAAACACCTTGTATTTAAATTTTCAAATGTTGTATTTTAAAACAAAAATCAAACAACCATTTGTTTTCTGTTTTTAATACCTGTTTATGAAAGGAAAATTGAATGACCAAAAGATACACTGACTCTCTTCAAGCCCCGCTACTGAAAAGGGAAATTCCTTTTTGATTGGTGAGCGTTTCTGGGTCATACGCATCTGCCCTCCCGCTGTCATTGCAGCCGGGGAATGACTGTAACGGCACTGTAGTGGCACTTTCCTACATATATATATATATATATATATATATATATATATATATATATATATATATATATATATATATATATAGTATAGTTGTGACATCACAATGGAAGTCCTAACGGTTTGATTAAAGGCCCAGTTTCTGAATAAAACTCAGCATTTCTCTGTGGGAGCATTTTGACACCTTAACCTGCTGTATAATCAAAAAACACATGAAATCTCACTTTTTATGGGACCTTTAAACATGTAAAAGCCAAATTATGTATATAGTGAAATATTACATATGTTTTACAGAATCAAAGACACAAAGAAAAGAATGGGTTTAAAAAAACACTCACTCACTTTTTCAGTAGTGTTTCTTCTTGAACTTCTCCTGCTGTGTCTTCAAACTGGACTGCAAAGCTCCTGTATCTCCTCTCTTTAAATGGTAAAGTGCGTGTGCTAGTGCATGTGTTTTTCATTTTTTTTAATTGTATTTGCATGCATGAAGATGGACTCTTTTGTTTGCATGTCATGAAGCTGTTAAAGGTATCATGTTTATGTATTGATACTTTATACTGTACTTTCTTAGAATGCAAATGTCCCGCTCTGGTTTTTCTCCTGCAGCCTGTCCAGTAATAGACATTAACAGCACACTGAGACACACAACAACTTTAAAGATAGTCAACTTTTCTTAGTGAAAGCAAACTACTTTAAAACGAAAAGTTGTACTTTATAACATTTACAAATGCTATCAGCATACAGTACAGGCCAAAAGTTTGGATACACTTTCTCATTCAATGCGTTTCCTTTTTATTTTCATGACTATTTACATTGTAGATTCTCACTGAAGGCATCAAAACTATGAATGAACCCATATGGAATTATGTACTTAACAAAAAAGTGTGAAATAACTGAAAACATGTCTTACATTTTAGATTCTTTAAAGTAGCCACCCTTTGCTTTTTTATTAATAAGGGAAAAAATTCCACTAATTAACCCTGACAAAGCACAAATTTCAGGTGACTACCTCATGAAGCTCATTGAGAGAACACCAAGGGTTTGCAGAGTTATCAAAAAAAGCAAAGGGTGGCTACTTTGAAGAATCTAAAATATAAGACATGTTTTCAGTTATTTCACACTTTTTTGTTAAGTACTTAATTCCATATGTGTTCATTCATAATTTTGATGCCTTCAGTGAGAATCTACAATGTAAATAGTCATGAAAATACAGAAACACATTGAATGAGAAGGTGTGTCCAAACTTTTGGCCTGTACTGTATATCAACATACAATTTTTGTTTTTGTTTTTTTGTTTTTTCTACAAACAAAATCATATCATATTAGCTTCAAACATGTAAAACAAAACACAATTAACAGTAAACTCTCTATATACAAATTTAAAACAACTCAATTCCAATATCCGTCCTCATCCGTTCAAAATCTATTTACAAACCATTCCACACAATCACCCCACACATTTAAATACACACATTCCATACTAACGCAGTGTTAAATGACATTTAATTGCAGTTAAATAGTCTAAAAAGAGAAAACTCCTTGAACTGTACATGATGTGGCCTAAAGGTAAGAGATGCGAGTTTGTGCCCGGGAGGTTGCCTGTTCAATCCCCAGACCAACAGGATCAGATCTGGGTGGGGAAAGTGAAAGAGCAGTGCTTGTCCCTCCCTCATTACCACCACTGAGGTGCCCTTGAGCAAGGCCCTTAACCCCAACCACTCCAGTGGAGCTGCTCAGTGGCCAGCAGATCAGACTGTGGTTGTACTGGGCAGCTTCCAGGTATGTAACTGTGTTAAAAAAAAAGTCTAGATGTGTAACTTCTGATGAGGATTTGCAAATACAAATTGCTTTATATTAAAGGGTCACAAGCAACAAAAAGGACCTTTTAAAGTTTGAAATGAAAAAACATATGCTGCACTGTATAATTCTTTACTCCATATGAGAGGTCTTAATTAGCTTAATAAACACAGACGTACATCTATCGATTAATCATACCCAGTGAGTATCAGGTCATTAGTTAGTTACATTTTTAGTTGCATTAAAGGAGACCAACTGTGACAGTAGGAATTGTTTCTGTGCTGCATAGGTGTCCATCAGAAAAGAGATTATACAGTATGTTGTGTAGGGTGCGTGTGTATTATTTGCGTAACAAGTCAAATGCACAGGACATGTGGGGATTTGCATGTCACGGAACCAGTAATAATAACTACTTCTTTAGTTTCCTCATGCTGTAGGGAAATGTTTCCATATGCTGCTCCAGTGGCCTCAGATCAGTGCAGGGAAAAGATTGGACAAGGTGGAACAGCATTGTGGTTTAGAGACACTGATTGCTGGTTGACACAGAGCTTGTGTCGGGGTCATCAAGTCTATAACCACAGATCAGCTGACCAAAGTGCTTAACAAACACAGGCAGAATAAAAACAGGTCAGCAAAATCATGCATATACCCAGGCAGAGATCAAGATAAAATTGATTAATAAAGCAAAAACTGATAAACAATCATCACAAAAAGGCCAATTATTAGTGGCAATTAACATCCAAAAGTAGAGGGGGCAGATCTGATCAGCAGTTTGTTTGTTCAGAAACATAAAGAAAATTAACAATTTGATTCTGCTATGGGAAGATCGTAGCTTATTCACAATTATAAAACTTCAAAAAAAAAGGCTAAAAAATCAGTTCATGTATAGTAAGAGATATATGAGTATAGCAGGGAGTCTACTATAAACTATAAACGCTCCACTACTATTAATAATGTTTAAAATGACGCAGAAGTAATTATCATCCAACTCTGCAGCTCTGACCAGCTTCTAAACCACTTTAGCTCTGTTTCAGCTTTACACTTTTACTGTAAAACCAAAACTGTATCATTTCAAACAGCAGACAGCTCTGTTCTTCCCAGTGTACTCTGCCTGCCTAACATTAAACAGCAGACAGACACAGAAAGAGACGAGCTGGAGAAGACATTGGAGCATCAAGCAGCTAAAGAGGCAGATATATATTTCTCAGGAGCAGGTGGAGATCAAACCAGAAGATGTTTGAATAGGCAATGGTTTACTTGTATCTGAAGTGATTTAATGCAAATCTAATCCTGTTCCTCATTAGGTGATGTTTTTAGAACACGCTAATGTCCCTGCTCTGAGTAGAAACAAGAGAGGTAACACCAGACTGCTGGGGACCATCAACCAGATTTCAGTCACTGCCACCACACAGTGAACACTTTCCCTCAACTTACATAAAACAGCCCAAACCAGATTCCCAGAACATCTGAACAGCAGCACTACCAGTATGGCCATGATGGTGAAGAAAGCCCTCTTCTTTGATTGGTCAACTCTTTCCCTGTCCCTGCCCTTTTCCCCTGGCCCTGGACGAATCAGAACACAGAGAACAGAAAGACTGCAGAAGGAAATGATGATCAAGGAGACAATCAAGTAGCTGAAACCCACAATAAAAAATCAGACCTGATGTTTCAAAGGAAAGCAGACAAACACAGCCAATGCTGACATTTCTGATTCTGATCCCTCTCTCTCTCCTCAGACTCAGGTAGGTGACGGGATGAACGACAGCCAGGTAGCGCTCCACACAGGTCAGGATGTGAAAGAACATCTCTCCATACCAGGTCATGGTCCAAAGACAGAACCCTACAGAAAATAAATCAACATGATCCGTGTAGATACCCCAGCAGCAGACGGTGCACCCGAAGATGCCAATCAGCTCCATGGCGACCATGTGGTAGGTGAAGCTGTCTGAGTGACACGTCGTTGCTGCTGCAGAAGTGGAGCGACGCCGCCGCCATCGTTGGGGACCCAGGTAGAGGACGAGGATGCAGAGAGGGAGGAGGAGGAGGATGTTGGTGATGTAATATGCAGTAAAGATAAAGGAGTTTGGTCTGATGATGAGGCAAGTCATGTACAAAGGGTGAAAGAGGGAGTCATTGGAGGAGGAAGAGTTTACTGCCATATCTGGAAGAGAAAAAGACAATCAAACAGAGAAAATGTCTATTGCATTATTCCCAAAAAGGGATCTATCGTGTTATGCTCTTCCTGCGACTTAAACCTTTTAATTAAATATATGTTGAGTATACTGATCAGTGGAGTGCCTGAAGGTTTCTGTAGTTAATCTTTAGGAAAACCACTAAGTAAGGGTAAATGCCCGACAAGGTGTCCATTGTCAGGGAATAATGAACGACGGCAAGGAACTGCGCTTCGGACGGTTCATGCCTCGCCGTCGTCCGTTAATACCTGACCCCAGACACCTCTTTGGGCATTAACCCTTACATAATACAGTATCAACTGTGCAAGTGTTCAAACAGTAAGATAAAGTTAGTCTTTTCTCTTTCAGTCATCCACACTAACGTTTATTTAAGATGATGATGATATTAAGAAGTTCCATCCAAATAAAGAAAAATGGTATTTGAATAAAAAACAAAGTGGAATTGACAAAGCTATTGATAGTTAAACAATTCCAGGGACAGATCCAATTGAAAATAATTGAAAATCAATATATTTTCCTTAATATCCAATATTTCATTCTTGCCCGTTCAAAGCGGAACGATTGCTTGGCCACCACCGATCAACTTCAACTGTGTACTACTTACTTCTACCTCATAGCCGAACATTGCCCTACATTTACCTGCCAGACAAATGTTACTGGTTACTTTGATTCAGATTTTACTCTCTTTATTTTACTAAAATATACCGATCAAAACATGTGTGTCTGCTCCGAACCTAAAATGCGATGATGTATTTATTATCTGAGCTAATATTCGTGCCACTATCCAATTTCATTTCATACCAATGCAAATGTAGCTTATAGATTAGATGAACATTTGACCGGATTCAAATCACTTTTATGTAAGCAATGACTGCTGTGTTTTCAAATCAAACAAAGTGAGCACCTGTTTGTAATACTTCATTCAAATATGAGCCTGAAGATAATTTTACTTTGTGTTGCTGGACTGTCATGCCATGCCACATTAACAGCAGAGCTAAAAAAGTTAAGATCATGAATTTGTTATTGAAATCAATGAAGCAAAGCAACCTGATATCTAAAACCCTCGTGCTCGCTGTCTGATATTGTGTTCTTGTTGTGACTCTTTGTTTTACGTGTTTAAGGATTTGATCGATTATTCTAACTAAGGAAAAGAGCTACCTGCTATTAAACTTGTAGTACTTTAAACAGACCACTGGATGTCAGCATTTATGTATGTGTTTAACAAGCCTGTACTATTAATTAAAATATAATTATTCCCAACAGAAAAGCTGTCTACTGTACTACTTATAAAAGAGTACCACTTATCCTGTGAAAACAGTTGTATATTGTCTTCTGTGGATCTAGAGAAAGAAAGCTAATGGTACATGATGGAGTCATACCAAAAACTTTAGTCTCTTTACATTTCACACAGCTCTATATGGTACTTAGATTATTGTATAATCACACCATCAGTAAATTAAATATTAAAAGTAAAACATGATAAATTCCTTCATGTCTCGTAAATTTCTACCACAACATCGATCAAACTCGAGTTCATTTTACTTAGAGTATCTTAACATTTCACTCAGCTATATATGTGAGCAGGTCAAGTGAGGCATTTATTTTGTACTTGCATGTTTTTAACTGTGTGTTTTGCAGTGCCCTTATTTATTCATTTATTTATTTATTTATTTGATTGCAAGTCCTGTTTTGTAGTTATTCTTTTTGCATGGCTTGTTTAATTGTGTTCATTTCATTTCATTTGTGTAGTTGACGTTATCTTGCCTCACCCCTGTGCCTAATTAAGACTAATGTGAGCCACCTGCGGCTGATTGAACAAGACAATTGAGGTGGCAACCAGAAGAGTGTGTGTATGTGTGTGTGTGTGTGTGTGTGTGTGTGTGTGTGTGTGTGTGTGTGTGTGTGTGTGTGTGTGTGTGTGTGTGTGTGTGTGTGTGTGTGTGTGTGTTCTCGTTTAACTACATTCATGGTGTCCAAAAACTGGGAATACAATATACTTGTGGGGTCCGGACAGCTTTGTGGGGCCAAAATGCTGGACCCCACAACTTTAAAGGGCTGTTTGAGGGTTAAGACTTGGTTAAGGTTAGGCATTTAGTTGTGATGGTTAAGGTTAGGGTAAGGGGCTAGGGAATGCATTATGTCACTGGCGGGTCCCCACAAAGATAGTGAAATGCACTGTGTGTGTGTGTGTGTGTGTGTGTGTGTGTGTGTGTGTGTGACTGAACAGAGGAGCAGGAGAACAGGAGAAGACGGCGACAGACAGGGTCGCAGAGACGGTGGCGTGAGGGGACAATGGTACTGAGAGCAAAGAAATGCCTCCTGCGGTCTAGGAGAGTGGGTGAATGTCACTTATTTGTCCTTGACTCCTCTGTCCTAGGCTGAACCAGTTGTTCCGTTCCTCCTAAAGCTCTTATTTTTACCCTGAGGACCGAGGAGCGAGCATCGAGGAGGGATCATCGAGGAGCTAATAGGCGAGGATACACAAGAGCAGCCTTCCCTAAAGCCGTGCAGCTGAAGGAGTGGATAACTCCGCCCAAACAGCTGACGGATTCAAGTGACTTCAGAGGAAAGGAAGTCTCATCCCTCTAAAACACATTTGCTCGTTGCCTCTCTCCTCTCCTGATTTCCTCGTGTCTCTCCCGTGCTTCCTCGGGGGGAGGGACTAAGACAAGGAAGGGAGGCAAGAGGAGGACTCAAGGAGGCAATATGAGATGCAGCATACGTCTAATGTCACATACATTTTCAGCATAAATTTTACTGAGTGGATGGAAAGGCGACTGTAGAGGGCCTCACCTTCTACAACTTTTACAAACAACCTGATTACTAATGAAACCATCCCACTCTCTGTCTGATATGTTCCTATTTTGCCACTTTGTTGTACGTATTGAAGCATTTGATCAATTATTCTGAGGAAGAAAACCTTTTATTAAACTTCTAATACTTAGAAAAGGCCACAAGATGTCAACATATATCTCTAAATTTATCTCAGGAAATCTAATTTCATGATCTGCCATCATTCATCATCCAATTAAACAATCCATCATAACTTAATAATAAGTCAATATTTGTAAAATACAATTATTCCCAACAGACTCTCCAACTGATCCAGAATGCTGCAGCACGTGTTCTGACGAGAACTAAGAGAAGAGATCATATTTCTCCTGTATTAGCTTCTCTGCATTGGCTTCCAGTGAAATATAGGATCGAATTTAAAATCCTCCTCCTGACTTACAAAGCTCTAAATGGTCAAGCACCATCATACTTAGAAGAGCTCATAGTACCTTATTGTCCCACTAGAGCACTGCGCTCCCAGAATGCGGGGCTACTTATGGTTCCTAGAGTCTCTGGAAGTAGACTGGGGGCCAGGGCCTTCAGCTATCAGGCTCCAGTATTGTGGAACCAGCTCCCAGTCTGGGTTCGAGGAGCAGACACCGTCACCACATTTAAGAGTAAACTGAAAACCCTCCTCTTTGATAAAGCTTATAGTTAAGGAGTGAGGAGTTGCAGCGTCCACCTAACCCGGCCCACCTGCTTCTCCTCGTAGTCATCAGTTTATATACTGTATAATTAATAATCTAGCGAGAGTAGAGGGAGGCAGGCCAGTACAGCCCGATCCGGTTGGGGAGAGTTCTAGCCCGACCAGGCTCCTCTCTTTAACCTGCCTCTCTTAAGTTATGCTATTACAATTCTAGACTGCCGGGGAGGCTGTTCCTCCCTAAGATATACTGAGCTGCTCTCTCATCTCTACTTGTTACTTTTGTATGCATCCTGTCCAAGAAATGCTTGCTTGTTACTAATCTAGCTCTGGGGAGTTTACTCCCCGGAGTCCTTATGTTTCTTCTTCGCAGAGCTATGCTCTGCGATTCTCGGCATTTCCCGGCCGCTTCCTGCTGCGTCCTGCTGCATCCGCCGCACCCACCTGTGCTCTGCAGCGCCACGTTACATCCCGCAACGCCCTGCTGTGATGTTCCTATGCACAGAGTAGTCAGGATCCGGTATAGGAGACTGCACTACTCAGTATGACACGATGTGCCCTGCTATGACATGAACTTCCACGATAACCTTCGAAGTCACTGTGACTTCTAATGTGACTGTTATCACCACTGTTCATCACGCCCCAACCGCCCGTCAGACACCGCCTACCAAGAGTCTGGGTCTGCCGAGGTTTCTTCCTAAAAGGGTTTTTTTGCCACTGTCGCAATAGCCACTGCTAATGCTTGCTCTTGAGGGAATTACTGTAATTGTTGGGGTTTTGGAATTTATAGAGTGTGGTCTAGACCTACTCTGTCTGTAAAGTGTCTCGAGATAACTTTTGTTATGATTTGATACTATAAATAAAATTGAATTGAATTGAACTTACTACTATTAAAGTGTACCACTCATTCTGTGTTCACTATATAGTCTTCCATGGCCCTGGAGAAGGAAAGCTGTCTTTTTTTCTATTCAACTGAATGGTGGGAAATGTAGGATCAAGCTTTTCTGAAGCTTGACCCATATCAAAGTCTAAAATGCTGATATGCTGCACTATTTTTGTAGCCTAGAAATCTAGACGCACCCTAGTGGCAGCAAATTTATTTTGCAGCCAGGGGGGTCTAGGCACTCTCCGTTGGCTTGCGAGCTGGAAAAACCAAACTCTGGTCAGGCCAATCACATTGAGTATAGAGTCGGTGGGCGGGCTTACGGCTGCTGCTGCTGCTGGGAACAGCAGTCTTCTGGAAGACTTGGAGTTAAGCTTTTCTTTGAGAAAAGAACAAAGAACGGCACAGAAATCATTCTTAAAAAAGGAAGATGTGTAAAGAGTTTTGCCGACTTGAAACGGCAAAAGTTTAATCTATCAACTAGCGTTGCTCTGCCTGGTTGTAGCGCGTTGTAGTAGTGTATCCTATTATGAGCAGAGGGAATTTGAAAGACAACCGTTTATCCCGCCCCTCGGATTGAGCCCTGCCAATGGTGAGTTCCCAGACCCTACATCTTGATGTGGGTCCAAGGGGGTAAGCCTCTCCCCGGAACGCATAGATCCTATGGCGCCATTTTGATGCTACCAAGCTATCACCTTTTTTCACGTTAGCATTCCACTGACTGCCATTCATTTTGGCGCCACTTTGACGGCGAATAACTTTACATCCGAAGCATTTAAAGACTATTTTTCCATTGTTTATTTTTAAAGAAACACGACAATGTATAAAAGGCTCCATTACCTTGTATCTCACGTTATGGCTCCGTAGCAGACTTTTTTGTAAAAATAGGCTAACGATTTTGTCATAACCACGCGACTTACTGTCGCATAGTAGAGGAATTACCGTATAGTACAGGAGAAGCTCGCAGGCAGTTTCAACTTACATTCGCTTTTTAAGTTTAATTAATAATGTTAACTAGCATTTTAGTTAGCAATAACATATCCTGTGCCTATGTTATCTCCTTACATATACAGTACCTATGCTCTCCACATCTGTAAGATTGGGAATGATTGAGATTTCTCTTGGCACAGCTACCAGAAGACTTACAACTTTCAGACAGGTTGCTCACGTCACATACGTCTTCGAGCCCAGTTGGAGGCTGCGCAGTAACGCTCAGCCATCACCGGAAAAGTGCTTCTAATATCTTTCACTGGTCACCGTCCAGAGCAACGGGATCTGTTGGTCCAGTTTATATAATGTCTATGTGTGGGTCTGGCTTGTCAGGCTACCATTTTTGACCATTCTCCCTTTAATCTTTCTCTTGTGAGTCCCTCAACAGTGTAGTCTCAGCTTCAGACTGTACACAGTACTTGTTTTTCACAAACTACTATTTCTACTCCCCTTTCTGAAACGCCTGTGTTCTTCGAGGTAAAATTACTGTTTTTGTCAGTCTGTTAGGTGGCTTTGAAGAGAGCGATATAACAGAAGCTATCTGCTTCTTCAAACTGTAATACACCGACTTATATACAACCCCACTTCAAAAGATCCAAACCACCCCTAAGTAAATTATCTGGGTACTTTTTTTCCATCACAGCACATACTGTACACATCCAGATCCACAGGGGGAGTTTCCTGTTATCCTAAGCAGGAGCAGAAGGGGAGGAGTGTGAAAGGAGGAGGGGAAAGTGGGAGGAGAGGAAAGAAGGAATGTCCGAGCTGTGACACAGTGTTTGGTTATCGCACAACCGGGGAGAGAGAGAGAGAGAGAGAGAAGAGGGACTCTGCTAGAAAGTAGAAACCCTCTCAGAAGGAGGTGTGACTCAGCCGTGGAAGGACGAGCAACTCCTTCACGTGCGGATGGAAACTGCTGGAGTCATGGAT
This sequence comes from Perca flavescens, assembly GCF_004354835.1. NCBI lineage: Eukaryota > Metazoa > Chordata > Actinopteri > Perciformes > Percidae > Perca > Perca flavescens. The sequence continues at coordinate 12,815,330 of NC_041349.1, forward strand.
CAATCAACTAAGTGTATTGATTACAGCAGCAGAAGACTGAGCTACTGATTTAAAGATCATTGGATCGTTCGAAAGCCTTGGTGACTGATTTGAAGCCAGATCAACTGCTTTCAGGTCTGATTGGAAGCCTTGATTTCAAGTCTGATTAACCGATCGGAAACCTGAGAAAAGTCTCACTCCTTCGATGCCTTAATTGACAGATTTGACACTTGATTAGTTGAGTCTGATTGAGTGCTTGGAATCCTAATTGACTTATTGGAAGCGACTGATTGGAAGCTGTGTTTGAGTGGAGTGTTGTTGGCGCCAGGATGAGTGCGGCAGGGGAGGTGGTGTGTGAGGGCTGGCTCAGAAAGTCACCACCAGAGAAGAAGCTCCGCCGCTATGTGAGTATTTCACTTTTATGTTCAGCTTTTAGCAAAAACAAATATCTCAGAATAAGTTTGAAAAAGTCTAAAAAGTATCTGTTTATAGTGTTTTTCAGATGTTTGACATAAAGAACGCCTGAAGATTAACTCTTCCTTACTATGACTACATGTCATTTCTTAAAGTTATAATCACAAACTGATAAAACATTCAGCAGAACACAGCTGTGTGCTGCTATAGTAGGTAATGTGTTTTAGGTTTACTTTGATGTATCAGAACATGTATTTCTTATCTGTTTGATTCAGTTTAATGTTTTTCTTTTTATAAAGTTAAAGCACAAAAAAAACAAAGCGTAGCTAGCATGCAGGCTTGCAGATGAATAGATAAATGCACCGATTTACATTTTATATGTATGTATTTGGAGGAATACATGAAAAGCTGCACTTCGTAAAACGTATTTCCAAATTAGAAGCAGAAACTCAGCCAAAAAAGAGACTTTGTTAATACCTTTTCATGTTTTACGGAAATCTGACAACTTTATTTTTAAATAGATAGACAGTGAAAAATCCATAAACATGGAGGACAATGTTATGGAAATATTTAATAATTTAGGAGTTGCTTATTAAAAAGAGACATTTCCTATGCATGCTTTTGTTTTGTAAAATACTGTACAGTATATCCACACAGCTGATTTGTAGCCATTGCCAACAGAAACACCTGTTTCTAACTGGCTATACTTAAAAAAAATTGTTTACTTTACCTAGATCTGGATACCAGAGACTTCGATACATTTACACAATTTTCAGCTCTTTCTGTATGTTGTGTCCCATATAAACGGGTTGAGTATTTTACTTTAATGTTCATTTTTAGGAGTGAAAGTATCTCTGCAATTTATTTCCTGAATTAATCGACAAAATGAAACAACTGATTCCAATTAGATAGATAGATAGATAGATAGATAGATAGATAGATAGATAGATAGATAGATAGATAGATAGATAGATAGATAGATAGATAGGGCATCTTATTTTGAAAGGAAATTATGTACTATAAGTTATGTATATACCAAAATCCAATTCCAAAGCTATTTGTCACTTTGCTTTCCAGTAAAAGAGCACACACACACACACACACACACACACACACACACACACACACACACACACACACACACACACACACACACACACACACACACACACGCACGCACACACTGCATATCTGGCATGCCTTGTGAGTTGAGCTAATCTCATCTCTCCTCTACATATTTTCCCTTAAGCATTCTTTCTTTCTTTCCATTACTCAGTTGTATTTTTTCCAGTGTACTTCTCTGTCCCTTTCTCTTTTATTCATTAACTTTCTCTTCCTGCTTTCTTGGTCACTTTCTGGATGCGTGTGTCTGTGGTAAGAAAAGGGTGAAGGCAGAATAAATGGGGCAGAAGAAAAGTTATTGTTGTTATTGAGAGAAGAAGAGAGAACTTCCCCTTACTACCACTGTGTAAAAGAGCAGTTGGGGTGTTGCTGATCTGAAACCGCAACCTTTTACATGGATCAAGTGAGTTCCCTTTCTGACAAAATGATAACAACCTTAATTACAAGGACTCCATTACCCACAACCCCCGTTAGTTGACATCAAAGGAAAAAAGAAGAGGCAAGAGAGCCCATTGTTTACACTGTGTGTACATTGAGCTGTGATGGTATACACAGCCCAGTGTGTACACACACACACACACACACACACACACACATCTGGCTAGCTGTGTGTTTACTCTCAACACGCACACACACACACACACACACACACACACACCCACATGTACATACACACGCGGAGCAGCATATAATGACCATAGCAGACCGAGTATTGGGCCAGAGTTTGTGGATCATACCTCATCATACATACACTCCCTTTTGTGTGTGTGTGTGTGTGTGTGTGTGTGTGTGTGTGTAAAAAATAATCACTCTCAGCTGGGACTGGTTGGGAGGGGGGCCTCCCTAAAGATTTAGAAGTTTTAAACACACACACACACACACACACACACACACACACACACACACACACACACACACACACACACACACACACACACACACACACACACACACACACACACACATAGTTAGTTGAAGGAAAGCTGTATATATGAAGGTAATAGAGACTGTCTGAGTCTGTGTCCTATCACAGCTTGGATAACTGCCATGTGTTTTAATTACAGTGTATTTGTGGAACACAAAGGCTCCACAAAGAGTGCGTTAAAGTGATTGTCATGGTGATCAATCTAACAAAAGGAAAAATATTGTTCATTAGAACTGGTTATTTTGGCCACCGTTGAATACAAATTGTAAAATGAAATGGAAGTTATTACCCTAAGTGTAGAAAACATCCACCACAGCTCACAGACCGACTTTGTGGTCCCTTTGCAATGAAGTGATTCAGTGGTTCCCAACGTGGGGGTAGGAACACCTGTAAGGAGTCGCAAGATAAATCTGAGTTGCAAGACAATTAATGGACTCAGTCACGATACAGTTTGCATGGAGTGCCGCTCGGGTGTGTAGAAAGTGTCCTTCTGGTACTCTTCAGTTTGGGGATCCTACTAGTTTAAAAGGTTGAAGGTATCTGAGGCACTTGTAACTCCTGGTTTAAATAAAAGTAATTAAAACATGCCTACGCATTTAAGACATTAAGGCCTTCATTAGGGCAACTGACTTCATGATAATGCCCTGAAGAAGGCCTTAAAGTCTGAAAGCGTCGTCATGTTTTAATATAGCCAAGGAGATATTAAAGGCTTTTTAAACATTACCCTCTCGAGTGCCTCGGATGCCTTCAACCTTTATAAACAATTAATGGACTGTTACTGATTTTCAATTCAATTTTATTTATAGTATCAAATCATTAGAGTTATCTCAAGACAATTTACAGATAGAGTAGGTCTAGACCACACATAATTTACAAAGACCCTACAATTCCAAAAAATCCCCCATAACACAATAGGTCAACGTTTATATTTGAACTTATTTTAAATAACCTTGTCACAGTAGTTGGGGTATTTTTCACTTAACTACTATTTACTCATTTACTTGTGATTGTTATTGAGTGTTGATTTGGGAGTTTTAAGGAAGCCATAATACAAAAACAGGTTTATATGAAAATAAGGCATTCTTTGCAACTGTAAAAACATTGAATTTCAGTTCCTTCACAGTATTCACAGACCCTGCTGTAAAATTGAAAGTGTTGTGAAGTTACATGTCCGCAGTTCTGAGAAGAAGAGGAGGAATAGATCAGTAAATGAGGAATTGAACACTGGGACACTTGTTATTCGGGTCTGGTGTTAATTTTGGTTTGGAGGCAGGATGGAGGAAGTGTTATTTTGGATCCATTGTGCCCTCTTCCTGTCAGGGTCAAAAAAGGAAAAAAAACAGAACAAATAGGTGGAGAAGACATTAGAGAAAGTGTTAAAGAAAAGGAATTATCATTATTTTGAAGTTGCTGATATTCAGGCAGCTAAATGAGCATAAATGTACTTGGTGCAGGCAGAGAAAATGCAATGTGTGAAGTGAGATATTACAAGCAGCAGACCCATTGCTAAAATCTTTAGTAAGACATTCCTAAAGAGATGTTATTACATGGTATTTTTGGTCACACTTTAATTTACGGTACATGAATAAGACGTAATAAGCCATACGTTGTGTCATATTAGAAATAACATGGTCTTTTTCAGACATTAAACAAACACAGATATACCCTAATTAGACACAATTAGACATGTATCTAAATTATGCTGTAATAAGAAACTGCATTAAATGCCATATTAGACCCAAAATATGCTATGCGTTGACACTATTAATTGAAAACGATTAATTCTTAAGACATCACAACTTGTTTAGAGACATTTATTTTGAAATAGTTTCCGCTCATCCTGTTTTTTCGGGAGATGTCCTGAATTCACTGATGGTAAGTTATAATGCTACTACTATAACCCTCATAAAGCACAATAACTAGAGTCAGCAAAAACAGGTTATTAAGGTCGTCAATATAATGCACGTGCAAGTAAGCGTGCACCAAGTGCACAGCCAATAACTTCACAGGAGGATAATCCGGACATGCTTTGTTTAGCAATAGTTTAGCAAATAATGTTGTGTTTGGATTTCCATGCGCCCACAAATGGATTCAAGACACTTAATAATAATAATTGTTTGAAAATATTGGAAATTGATTGCAAAATTTGGACGTGTTATAACCTTTTTTTCTATCGTTTGGCTTCCATTGAAGTCTGTTCAAAAACCCTTTCTGGGACCATAGTGAGCCTAGGAAGGTGACCAAAATATACAATTTATATATTATATTGTGGGGGTTACATTTTCCCTTTAATGCACATTAGTCATACAAAAACATTTTCATCCTTGCTGCTGATACCCTGCTGCTTTTATTTGTCCAGTGGCCTGAAGATGACAGAGTGAGGGGGGGGGAGACAAAACACACACACACACACACATCTACTGCCATCTCCTCGTGGCATTTCCTGTTCAGCTACTTCCTCTTCCTGCCTGTGTTTGGAGAAAAAGAGGTGGGAAACGTGTTCCACAGTATTTAATTGCTGTGCACTTTGATCACACACACACACACGCACACACTCACTCAGAGGCATGTCTTTGGAGTCACGTTGGTTTTGTTGAGAAATATTATTAAACATCGGAAGGGATGGATTTGGTTTGTTGGACTGATGGAAACTTACTGGCAAACACACACACACACACACGCACACACACACACAGTGCATATCTGGCATGCCTTGCTAAAGTACACAGCTCAACAATTTGTTTCAAGTCACTCTTCATCAAACCTGTGTCCTTTTCAGATAGTAGTTATAAAGACTAAATTATCTGATTACTTTAAACGCTGAAACAGAAAAACACTTAGATCATTGTGTGTGTGTGTGTGTGTGTGTGTGTGTGTGTGTGTGTGTGTGTGTGTGTGTGTGTGTGTGTGTGCGTGTGCGTGTGTGCGCACATGCACACGTGCTGTTCTTAAATTAAAGTCCTTGCTCATGCTTTGCTTCACACGTTTAAATAATCACGATGTGTCTTTCGCTCACACTACCTACACACTTGCACTTAACCCTCAAACACACACACAAACACACACATACAAAAACACGTGGACGGTGAGTCATGTCTGAAATATGAGTGGATCGCTCACGGGAGATGTACTCTACCCATACTGTATTGCTTAGCGGATGACGGCAGCAACCTCAGAGTACTGTTAAACATTTAGCAATTTTTGTGTGCGTATGTGTGTATGTGTGTTGACATTCATGTGCACTGAAGTGTAAAACCTCTGACATGGGAGAGAGACACCAGAGTTAGTTTGTAGAACCCAAACTCTTACTGGTCTAAAGGGTTATTGAAAAGCATTATAAAGGTTTTTAGTTCAACACCTTTGGCTTGGAGGGTGGAGTGAACTCTGTAGCCAGAACTGAGTGGAGCTATGTCTTTTCATCTTGTACAAGTGGGGATTGTTGTTTATATCTGTCAGGACACAGGCTGTTCTCATGAACCATTCGATCATATAGCTACAAAATGTAATACACTTTAATTCGTATGTATTCAACATATTTAGATCCTAAGATCCTCATAGAGAGGTGGTCAGGGTGGATGGTTGGGTCTTAAAATACAGACCTTTCAGGTGGGATAGTGGAGTTCCTGTCCCGGAAGAAGTTAAAGGAACACAACGACTTATTGGGACTTTAACTTATTCACTGTATCCCCAGAGTTAGATAAGTCCATACATACCCTTCTCATCTCCGTGCGTGTCGTAACTCTGTCTGACGCACCCATCGCTAGCCTAGCTTAGCACAGATCCCCAAAAGTGACAAAATAACGCCAACATTTTCCTATTTACATGTTGTGATTTGTATTGTCACAGCGTGTACAAATAACAAGGTCACATGAGACACAACCATCTTCTAACCGAATACATACTGGGAACTATATTCTCAGAAGGCGAAGCACTGCTACTTGGACGGAGTGATTGCTGACTCTATTACTCCAACTCTGAGTGAACTCCAGGCAAACTCTCTGCTCCTCAACAAGGAGGTGCTGCGCAGAGGCGTGACAGACACAGAGCCCCATTTGAGACTCTGGTCTCTTAATGAGCGAAAGTTTAGGGAAGCAACAAATACGGCATGATGGTCAGACCCCGCACGTAGATGCCTGTTCTATTCACCTCAGAAAAATAAACAGGACAAAGTTACAGTTCTACCATGAGTTCTAGCACAATGAAATAAGGCAACTTGTGATTTTGGGGGTTTACATAGGGGGAAAACACAAGACTTTCGCCCAGCAAATATGTGTTTGTGTCCTGGGAATACTACTAAAGGGGAGTGGTGTTTTAAACCAAACCACAATCTTTATTCTAATCTCAACTAGTCGTTTTGGTGCCTAAATTTAACACTTAACACGCGTCTTCGCTGCATGACGGTCACCTCTGGTCGGCTAAACTTAACTGCAACGGCCACTGAAAGGACCGCAGCCTCACGGTGCCCTGTAGCCGGATCACAGCAACCCTTTCCTCAGCCAAATTTGAAGCTTTAGTGCATAACTTTTTTATAATAATAATCGTCCGTTACATTCAAGCCATTGCCAAATGAGTTGCTACAAAGCTAATTAAGACTATCAGCTCCACACAACTCTCTCTGGATTTCTCAGTATGACTATGTTCAGAAGATTGTGTCGTCTGGTGACTTTCCCGCGCAGAAACTTGAGTGAAGATAATGACCTCTTCTGAAGAGTCCATCATATTTTTTTAATCCTGCGTGTCCTCCTTGGCTACTAGCAACTGCGTGGAGGAGGGGTGGGGGCAGTGCACGATCACAGAAGGCTTGTATCATGTGGATGCGCCGACACTGTTGGTTGCATTGGTTTTCATACGATATCATGCAAACCTGTTCATGAGAATGTGTTGCAGGACATTACAGTAATTCTAATTAATATTTTTTTAATAGCCTGTGTGGGTGAATAGTTTCTTGAGAATTTCAAATGTCGCTACTGAAAGTTTTTCATTCATTTTTAAGCCCCCAACGTTGTCTTCAAGGCAGCGCTGCGACCGTCGACTTCAAGGCACCTAACCCTAACCATGGCCTCATCCTAGTGCTATCCAGGCAGCGTCCTTTTCATGCACAGAAGATATTTTGTTTTGTTGTCAAGAAGTAAAAAAAGGACTAAACTATTAAATCATTTTTTCCCACTGTATGTCATAATAGCTGTCTCTCGCTGTTTCCAGGCATGGAAGAGGCGTTGGTTCGTGCTGCGAAGTGGTCGGCTGAGCGGGGAGCCGGACGTCCTGCAGTACTTCAAGAACCAGCAGGCCCGCCGGCCAATCAGGACCATCAACCTGAACCTGTGTGAACAGGTAAAAAAGCCATGCTGGAGGAAAAGTCAGGGGAAGTCTAGCTGCTTGGCGTTATGAGACAAAAATGTACTATTTATTGTTGTTATTATTATTTATTTTTTTATTTCAACAAAAGTTTTAATTCTATTTGTTGATGACCATTATTGGGATTATTATTCTCTTTAAATGGGGGGTTTGTTTGTTAAAATATATTTGTTTTGTCTGTGTATTTATATTATGTATTTTTTAAATCATTTTCATCCTCCATAAATATGCTCTACTGCACAAACTAAAGAAATGTGTAGAGTGTGTGTCCTTTAAAGGTGCAATATGTAATATTGTATGTAATACTGGCAGCTAGCGGTTAAAATAGTTACTGCACTACCAATTCAAAATACTGGAGAGTCGTCTCCCCCGCCCCCTCCTGCCCAGACTCGAAGTTCACGGGGGTTGCCAGGCTGAGACCGCAGCATTCACAACAATGTAGCTGGACGCTTTTCTCACATAGCCAGACATTACTCCACAGCACAGCCGAGTAGCTAACGTTAGATGCTAGTCTCACATAGCCAGACATTACTCCACAGCAGAGCGGAGTAGCTAACGGTAGATGCTAGTCTCACATAGCCAGACATTACTCCACAGCACAGCGGAGTAGCTAACGGTAGATGCTGGCTATATTGACAGTCATAAAAGCCTGTGCTCACGCAGAGCTCTGTAACCAACTGACAGACACACTTTTTCGGCTTAAAATTACAGTATGAACCGCTAAAAACACAACAACCTCACTGTCCTCTCCACATGCCAGTCAGGCACACTTCCTCGGCTTAGAATTACAATACGAAACGCTAAAAATACCACTACCTTGCCGACAGAACACACTTCATTGGCTTAGAATTACGGCAACAATCGCTAAACACACTGCAAACTCATAGTCCCCTCTTTCCGATTTACAGCCCCCCTCTCGTGGCTTAAAATAACTCACCGTTGTCGGCTCCGGCCGCTGAAGAGGCTACACGCTGTAAACAGCCATGGGCTGCCCGGTAACGTTAACAGTTAGCAGGGTTAGCATGGCGGCGTTAGCCAGGACCAGTCGGGATCACTTTACTGGCTATGTCTCAATTGTTTTTGCGAGTAACCAACTCGGTTACTCTAGCTATATAATTCAATGTGAGTACACAAATGTTGAAATGACAAAAAATGCCCGTCCCTAGTAGCTGTGATAAATTAGCCTGAAGCTAATGCTTACCGGTTCAGGAGAAAATAAGCCAACTCTGCGTCCTTGTGGGCTCTAAGCTGTCTCCATCTTTCAAATACATCTCCAATATTTACCAGGGGGTTGTTACGTCTCTGGTCACGCAACTGTTAGAAACATGCTGTTTTCTTTTTTTATGTCATGTAGAATCTATCTCCGTTGATCCTGTTCGTTTGTTTGCTGCTTTCATGGCTGTACTAACGTTACAGCTCTAGCGCGCTGGGTTTACATTTTTACAAGTATATCTGGCAACCCGGCCTGCCTGTCAAACTGGGCCGTTGATAACAACACACAGATCAAAACATAAACGTAAATTCCGTCACGGAATGTAAATTTCAAAAAGAAAAAATACTGAAATTAGCATTGTTGTCAGAAAAGATAGTATTTCAGTTTAACATGTTTCCTTAATATCTGATGAGGCATTGGTGTCATTTTTGGATTTATTACAGTACAAATATTACATATTGGACCTTTAAGGCTAAACTTTCTGTGTTTAATGCTAACTAAGTATTAATGCTGCAGAATTTTCAAATAAAATATCATTGATTTTGACGAGGTGAATGTTGTAGATTTGTGTTTTAGAGATGGCAAAACACTCTTCACCTGTCTCCTATCCAATTCTGTTTCCCCCTCTCCGTCAGGTGGATGCCGGCCTGACATTCACGAAGAAGGAGCTGGAGAGCAGCTTCGTCTTCGACCTGAGGACGGAGGAGAGGACCTGGTACCTGGTGGCCGAGTCTGAGGAGGACATGAACCGCTGGGTGTCCTCCATCTGCCTGCTCTGTGGCTTCAACCCCACTGATGACGGTAAGACAGAGATAGATAGATAGATAGATAGATAGATAGATAGATAGATAGATAGATAGATAGATAGATAGGCAGCACCTTTGTTGTTTTGCAGTGTGGGTTATGAGTCAGTGTGAAAACTAGTGGGAGGAGAGAAGTGAGAGAACATGCAGAGAGAATAGATGTACATCAATGTCCTCAGGACGTCGGTGACTCAGATGTGAAATATATTTTAATATCAGATAAGATGGTATTCTGTATAACAGCATTGCCTTTTGCAGTCACTTTGTCTTGGTTTTGTGATGATAGTTTAGACTCTAATATCAAATTTTAGCAACATGCATAACACTCTTTTTTTAAAAGTACTCATATTATGCTTTTTGGCTTTTTCCCTTTCCTTTATTGTGTTATATATCTTTTTTTGTGCACGTTATAGGTTTACAAAGTGAAAAAGCCCAAAGTCCACCCCAAAGGGACTTACCATCTCCAACAGAAAACACTGTTCACAAACTGCTCCAAACAGCTCTATTGTAGTCCAGCCTTTACTTCTGTGACGAACGTGCGTCACTTTGTAACACGTTATAATGCTCGCCTAGCTGCTAGCGTGGCGCACCCTCATACTCTGCTTCTGACTGGCTAGTAGATCTTACCTAGCTACTGCGCATGTGCGACTCCCAACAAAGATGGAACAGAAGTGAGATGCCTCACTCTGTAGCTAAAACAGAGAGCTCAACACACAGGGTGAAAAGAGGAGCTTAAGCAATGTGCAGTACAACAAAAATATGGTCTTTTTTGAAAATGTAAACCTATTCTGATATAACCTCTAAATACAATTATGAACCTGAAAATGAGCATAGATTTTTGTTTTGAAGCACTTGTTGCAGCCTAACAAAGATTAATTGTGCTATTAAGCTGATAAGCATGTTGTTTACACAGCTGGGAATTCATTCAAAACACATTTCAGTATGTAACGCAGTAGAGTCCAACACAACCACTAACTCTGACCTGCAATATCTACATAAACCCATGTTGATAGGTTGAGCTCAAAAGAAAATATTGCCATTCAAGTTTATCTTATGTCACACACTTCAATACCCACAATGCCCTGCAGGGAGACACAGGAACGTGGAATAGTTTCTCATAACTTTTTCCTTTTTTTATTATTTGAGTGAATTTTCTTTCTACAGTCCCGGCGAAACTTCCTGCGTCTGGCTCTTCCTCCATCACAGCGATGACCCCGACTGCCTCAATCACCATGGTAACAGGGACAGTCCCACCCCCCTATGACCCGGTGAGTGTGCGAAACCTGGAGCACGATGGAAATGCAGAAGAAGACTACCTGTGGTTATCACACTGCCAGAGTCACATCAGGTAAACATACATACACACACACACACACACACACACACACACACACAGTGAAATACAGGAAATAAGACATTTAGTTTCTGTTTTCAGGCTCATATTGAGGTATATACACACCTCAATCCTAGAAAAAGAAAGAACAAAAACATGTTATTGAGATGTTAATATAGAACCCAAAATTCTACACTTTAATGTACCATTCAGATCTTAAAGTAAACAGAGAGTATGTCTTCAAATCTCATAAACCTCATTGGTTTTCCACCATGCAAAAGTCTGGAGGACATAAAGTGCATTTTATTTCTGCCCTAATTTCCGATCTCATGTGACCAGCTATTAAAACTCCAACAAAAGTTATAATAATGCAATAACACAATACACACCAATAGAATTATAAAATGATAGGTCAGTAAAACAGTTTGTGACTTGAAGGTTTTTATCAGACTAAAGAAAACCAGCTGAATGCTCTCCCATGACTAACAGTCAGAGTTACAGGTTCAGACGTGTCGAGTCTCAGGGAGGGGATTACAGTTTATCTTAGTCAGGATCACACCCACAGATTTCACAAACCTTCATGGGACAGGTCTTTAAAACAGCACCATCATGCTTATTTTCCTCAGTTGAAAATAGTTCTATCCATCCAGATAGGGCTGTGATATGCTGAGGTTTGGCACGAAAAACAACAGCAACTTAGTTTTCTAGATAGATAGATAGATGATTTTATTAATCCCTGCAGGGAAATTAGGTGTCTTTGCAGCCAGGTACCTTATATTACAACATAGAACACTACTAATAAAACTTCAGTGCGTAACTTTTTGATATTAAGGAACATCCGTTACATTCAAGCCATTGCCAAATGAGTTGCTACAAAGCTAATTAAGACTATCAGCTCCACACAACTCTCTCTGTATTTCTCAGTATGGCTGTGTTCAGAAGATTGTGGCGTCCGGCGACTTTCGCGCGCAGAAACTCGAGTGAAGATAATTACCCCTTCTGGAGAGTCCATCATGTTTTTTTAATCTGCCGTGTCGTCCTTGGCTACGAGCAACTGCGTGGGGGGTGGTGGGCGATCACGGAAGGCTTGTATCATGTGGACGCTCCCACAGTTTTGTTGTCATTACTTAGAATTCCTCATGGGGGAGACAGAAACTATGCACTATAGCTTTAATACAGTTCAATACAAGATCATACACTACAATCACAATACAGCACAAATGCACTTAAAAAGGAGGGATACAAATACAATTACAGTGGGAATGCATTGCACAGTAAAGACATTTTACAGTGTGGGAAAAAATAAATAAGGTGTAGAGAGGACATAATGCCGATATGATTGTAAATAAATATTATCAATAGTATATAAGTGAGTGGAATTATTATTATTATTTTTATTACTATTCTAACCTTAAAATGAACAGTTACAATGAGAATTGTTGACTGTATTTTTGGTGAACTGTCTGTTTAAATCCTGATTGAACTCTCTGTCTCTCTCTGTCTGTCTCCAGGCCTCCTTTAGGTTCCTCCACCTCTCTTGAAACTGACTACAACGACAACCTCTACCCTCCTCCCTCCACCAACTCCTCCTCCTCTTCCTCCTCCTCCTCCTCTCCTTCCCTCCTTCCCAATGGCCTCCCACTTCCATCCTCCTCCTCCTCCTCCTCTTCCTCCGGCTTCAGGGCAGCCCCTTGGACCGTCACTTCCATGACAAGCCCTTTGAGCCAGTCTCTGGATGCCAGCATGACCTCTGACCTGCAGAGGCGAGCCCACCGAGCTCGTTGTCACCCCTCTCCCCATCCCAGGAAGCACTCCCTGGACTTCCACCTGCGACCCGTTGTGATACCTCTCAGCGATGACACACACTCTGCAGTGCATCCAAATACACACTCTAACACCACCAGTGTTTACCAGATCCCCCGTCCGGCATCCGCCGTTCAACCTCGACCCCCTCTCCGACGATCCTCTACACCCTGCGTGGACTCCCTAACCCAGCTCCACGCCTCGACCACGACTCCTCCTCCACGCCCACCCAAGCCTCAGACCATACCAGCCCAGGGAGAGGGCTCAGGTGTGGGCACCAGGTCAGCCACGCTCCCCCGGTCCACCTCGGAGGCAGAGAGGAGGGACGGATATCTGGAGGGAGGGCTGCCGAGGAGCAACACTATCACTACGTCAGGACGCACGCACACAGGTTAGAAAGCTGCAGTCTGTCTGACGGTTTAATTCCTTTAATGTGGAGAGAAAAAGGAAGAATTTGATTCAGGGAGAATTGTATTCATGAGAGTTTGCCACTGTGCCAATTTAAGGGAAGAAGCTACAGGCAAAAACATAATTTTGAGATTTTGGGCTATTTTGCTTCCAAAGAAATGTCTTTTTTCAGACTAGTGGGGGAAGAAAAACACCCAAAATACACATTTTGATGTTTATTTTACTACACTTTGTTAATTTGAGTCTGTACATTTCTCCTAAATTCACAAAAATGTAGCATTAGATAATGCCTCATTTGCAAATTTAAACATTTCCAGAAACTTGTAATACAAAAAAATGTCTTAACGCAAGTTATCAACTGGAGGAGTTTCATGGTGATATTATTTGAAATTTCACCCTATTACCCTTTAGTGTCTCAACCCAAAACATCAGAGTAAGCCCTGACTGCAGTATGCAGATCGAGGAGTGGCTCAACGTGGGTGGAGCTAAACGTTTGACTCCGCCCACTTGCCCAATAGCAACCGAAGAGGAAGAATGTGTTTTTTCTTTTTTAATACATCTTTATTAAATCTTTACGACACAAACAGTACACTACAGAACAAACAGTCAGTCATTAATACAGAAAAAATTGGAGACTGGAGCTCACTTCCCGCGAGTCATGCTTGCTTTCCCCTTTGTTGTTTTCCTTCACCCAACCGTCCATTGCTGTCTCACGTCCCCCAGAGACAGGGGCTTGTTTCCCGCGATTCGTGTCCCCCAGAGACCGGGGCTTCCTTGATTCGCGTCCCCCAGAGACCGGGGCTTGTTTCCCGCGATTCTTTTCCTAAACCCAAGCCCATTGTTCCTTTCCATTTTTATAATTAAAATATCATTATTTATTATAATCTATATATTTTTTATAATTAAAATATCATTATTATATAGGCCTATATATATTAATATAATATAATTGCCATAGGTGCTGCATTGACGTTTAAGAATGTGCTGCCTGATTTCCGCCTCCAGATGGCGCCCGCACGGAGTCAAACGTTTAGCTCCGCCCACATTTAGCCCAACCCCGAACTGCGTAAACCAAATCACAAATCTATTGTTTTTGGTGCCACTAGTGGGCAACAGAACTCCACAACAAGCTGTCAAATACACATATACCTAACATATTCTTGCCTACAAATTTGTAATGGCTCATATGTTGGTGAGCATTTGCCTCTGAGCACATCTGGCTTTGGTGTGGAGACGTGTTAGTGTCCGTTTTATGAATTTGAAGTCCCATATCTCCAGACAAAATATTTTTTTAACTCACAGGGAAAAGCCTTTTGGTATCTGTAAATCAGTAGTATTGGTGGAAATACTTTATATATTGTTCCCAAAGCGGTAGGTCTGTGGAAAAAATCTGGTCCAAAATCAGATTTTTTTTTTGGGGTCAAGTGACCAGGTCAGACTTCTTCAGAAGTAGTGTGAACACTCAAATCTAGCCCAGATCAGATTTTTTCAAATCAGATTTAGACCACTTCCATATGTGGTCCTGAATCAGACCCAGGTCAGATTTTTTTCAATGTGGCCACAGTGTGAACAACCAAGGCGGATTTGATGTGACTTTTACGTCAATCTGACAGAGACAATCAAAAGTTGCCCTAGACATCCAAAAGTTTTTAATAAACTGTGTCTCTGTGAAGCTATTCACAACGCAGTCCCACCCCTCCTGGCTTTGTCTCTGCATCCACACAGACCTCTGTAGTGAATTTGCAGCCATAACCCCGCAAAAGGCCAAAATAGCCAATTTGGCTCTCTTTCTCTTTGTTCTTCTCCTTCTCAGCACCTGCTCATTAATGTTACACCTGCCATTACCTAACTTTAGTGCAACAGCGTGCTGCGTCTGTTGTCGTTGTTATTGTTCTTTTGCGCATGCGGGTCAGTTCGAAACAGCAAACTGTTCACACTGGAATCTGATATAGGCCACATTTTAAAAGGTAATGTGAACAGCCAAACAAAAAATTGGATCTGAGCAAAAAATCCGAATTAAGCATTAAGACTTGCGGCGGGAGCATAGCCTTTTAGCCTTTTTAAACCTGGCAGGAGGAGGAGATCAAGCGGCTTTATTGTGCAGAACTGGCAGCGTTGATGGATTATATCCTCACAGCTGAGACAATGCGTGCCTATTTGTTTCATTAATAAGACGTGAACTTTGCCCCACAACACCACCAAGAGATTTTTTCGGCCAGATTCTCCAATGTTCTTTCATGATGGAGACACAGCCGCTTCAGAGCATGTTCACGACAACAGTCTCTGTATTCATACTGTACATGCTCGGACTTGATGCTTTCTGCACAAATATTTGCTTTCTTAAAAGCTCCTTCTGTCCGTCTATATTCAGATCTGGCCAAGCTCTGTTTCTACTCTGTCAGCAACAAGTCTTAAAGCGGGCACAAATGTTCCGCCAATAGGTTGCATGTGATTTGTACACCGTCATAGTGGTTAATATGCTGCACGTGCAAGTCTTTTTGTGTAACATTTAAAGGAATAGTTTGACATTTTGGGAAGTGAACTGCTTTCTTGCCAAGAATTAGATGAGAAGATGGATACCACTCTCAGACATGAGATTAGTTTCAATTTTCTAACTCTCAGCAAGATAAGCGTATTTCCCAAAATGTTGATCTAGTATCCTTTGTGAGTGCTCTGAGCAAAATGTGGTTTATGTTTTTAGTTTATATACTCTTTGTGTTTCAGGTTGTGACACTTTTCACGTCCCTCGGTCTATGTCCCACCGAGCGAGCATGTTTGAATTCAGCGAGAGCTTCAGCAGTTACTTCGTGAGTTTAATCGTTTTAAACCTCAAGAACAAAATACAACCAATGTTGTGTCAACCCTTATTTTCTATCTAATCATTTTCTATCTGTATCATTTCAAAATGTATGTCTCTCTCTCTTTCTCTCTCTCTCTTTCGGTCTCTCTCTCTCTAAATCTGTAAAAATTTAAAGGCAGTAAAATTTAACATTAGATATAAATATGTACAGATATTTAAAATTGGGATCTTTGTGTGTGTGTGTGTGTGTGTATGTGTGTGTGTGTGTATGTGTATGTGTGTGTGTGTGTGTGTGTGTGTGTGTCATTTTGTCAGTGTGTCATTCGCTGTCCCTCAGGTTGTGGCATGTTTGTATATGTTGGGCAGCAAGATAAGCCCTGTCTCCTTCTCCCAGGAGGAAGTTTATTTAGTTTATCTCTTTGAAACTTTCTCTCTCTCTCTCTCTCTCTCTCTCTCTCTCTCTCTCTCTCTCTCTCTCTCTCTCTCAGTTTAATAAAGGCATGGTACCTCTGAGTAGTGTTTGCTCTGAGGATGATGATGTGGACGAAAACTATGTTCCCATGAGTGCTGCCACCACTGAGCCTCCTGTCGCACCAAGGTCGGTCAGAAGATACGTGATATGATAAACATGTGTTCATCTAATGATTTGGTTTTAATAGACATTTTTGTGTTGTCTTTTTAAAATAATACTAATATTATGTTTCTTTTTAAACGTTTATATTGTTAATATGTATACTATGTAAGAGTCCTGACAATGACATCTGGGAGAGAAGTTCCATGTTAATGAAATTTGAATAAAACTACTCCAAAGTCTAAATAACACTGAACCCACCAAAGAGGTCCCTAAAAAAACCTAACAATCCAAACATGGGCTCCTTGAACTCATTCAAACATCCTTGAAGAACCCTGTAAATGCCTTTAAAGGACAAATCCAGTGCAAAATGAACCTAGGGCAGAGGAATCGCTATTTCTACACCACTAACAATGCTCAAAATAGCACCACACTTCCATGGTAGCATAATGAGGGTCCCTAGATGGCGCCCGCCTGTATAAATGAACGGTACTGTCTTTATAATCTATCTTTTTAATAAACTGTCTGTACACATACAAAGTTTTCAATGCTTCAATTTACATGTAGGGACCCACATTATGCTACCATGGAAGTGTGGTGCTATTTTTAGCATTGTTAGTGGTATAGAAATTAGGGCTGGGCGATAGGGAGAAAATCAGAAATAACAATATTCTTGACCAAATACCTCAATATCGATATTGCACCGATATTCTAGGGTTGACAATTGGCAACCCTAGAATAATTGGTGCTTTAACAAAATATCTTCACATTTAGATTTTAGATGAATAATCATCAGTAATGTGGACATAATGTCTAAGTGGAAAAAGGCAAATAATAGAACAGCTAGGTCTGGTAGGTTCAGAAAATGACATCACTTTACCCTAATGCAGCCTTTAAAACCAGGAAAAGACAACACTTATGTCATATCACGATATTACGATATCCAAAATCTAAGACGATATCTAGTCTCATATCACGATATCGATATAATATCAATATATTGCCCAGCCCTAATAGAAATAGCAATTTCTTTTTACTTTACCCTCTGCCTTATAGGTTCATTTTGTGCCGGATTTGTCCTTTAAAGACATTTACAGAGTTCTTCAAGAATGTTTGAATGAGTTCAAATAGCCCATGTTTGGGTCAAGATTTTTTTTTAGGGACCTCTTTGGTGGTTTCAGTGTTATTTAGAGGTATTGTTTTTACTTTACCCTCTGCCCCGACGACTAGCATTTATAAGGTAATTAGCGGTTTGCGATGAAACTGGTCACATTCGATTAGCATGAAAACATATCTCAGAGAACGGTCAACTTGATACACATATGTAATTAACCCCTAGGTTCATTTTGCGCCGGATTTGTCCTTTAAGAACCTCAAGAATCCAACCAAGAACCATTCGACAAACCTTGACAAACTAGTAGAAACTTCTTCCAAGATTTAAACCTCTAAAGAAGTGGGTCAAATGCAAAAAAAAGTAGACTAAGACCTCTTTTAGCAGTTCTCCCTCCCCCCCTTTTTGTCGCACAGGTAATGCATGCACAGAACAGCCAATAGGAATGCTCTCTCTCTCTCTCTCTCTCTCTCTCTCTCTCTCTCTCTCTCTGAAATGACCTGTGATTGGCCAAAGTCTTCCGCCACGGCTAGATTATCTAAAGGCTGAAAACCAAGCCAAGAGGAGGTGCAGAAGTCTGTTTTTTTTAGACCACTTGAATTACAATATGCTGAAAGATTATAAAGTTATTTAATTATTAAGACATTTTCTGTCCACCACAGCTTTAAAGACCTATACACTTCCTTTATATAACAGGAATATAGAACCCCCTATTGATCCTTCTAGGTTTCTTCTTTCTTTTTTCCAATTTCTACTTTCTTCTTCTCGTGTTCCAGGGTGCACCCACATCCTCCCTCTGACTCCTCTGTCCAGCTCCAGGATGCCAACTACGTCCCCATGACCCCCCTCACCCCTTCCCTTCCCGTCCATCCCACCCCTGCCACAGGTGACCTAGCGTCCCTGGGAAGGCAAGTCCCCCCACCCGCCCACCTGGGTTTCCGTAATTCCCCGCTGACTCCCGACACCCCGCCGCTCCGGAGGAACACCGTGAAACCTGAGGTGAAGGCCATGCCCCCTCCCATCCACCGCAACCTGAAACCACAACGCAGAGGTGAGTAGCAGCCCGTCACGGAAACTCGACATTTAATTCTTTTGCTATCTCTGTCAAACACTTGCATATCAGAACTGAGACATAATACAAGAGCATGCTATATATACATGCATATATATATTACAAGAAAGCTTTCTGTGATTAGAAGTTCAACAAGAGCTTAATTTCAGTGAGACAGTCAGCAAGCTGCAGCACATTATTGATGGTAATCCCAATACCTTTAATCAAATTGCATTTGAATAAAATTCAGGCTATATCTGTCTAACCCAAACAAGGAATTAATCATTTTACGAAGACATTTTTGTCGTTCTGTTTTGCATACAAAATAAAACGTAAATTCTGCAGGTTAACAGAAGCGTTGGGGTGGCAGTAGCTCAGTCAGTAGGGAGTTGGGTTGGGAACCGGAGGGTTGCCAAAGTATGGCGGTGGACTGGTAGCTGGAGAGGTGCCAGTTCACCTCCTGGGCACTGCTGAGGTGACTCTTGAGCACCAAACCCCCAACTGCTCGGGACGCCGGTCCATGGGCAGCCCCCTCACTCTGACATCTCTCCGTCAGTGCATGTATAGGTACTGAGCATGTGTGTGTACTTCAGGCCTGTGTGTAATGTGTATAATAATAACAACAGAGTGAAAACATTGTAATTTCCCTTGAGGGCTTAATAAAGTATAAATTATTATTATTATTATTATTCCCATTGATTTTGCTGTTTGCCTGTTTGATGCGTTCTGATGTTGTGAATCACTGCAGGAGTTTGTCAGCCTGCAGAGAGAACGGACATCCAGACTGCTGGAGAGTCGACGCACAAGACAAGAGGTAACCTACCAACTACTAACTGGGCTGACGACACAGCCCAGCAGTTAACGTCTGAAATGTCTGTGATTTCTGTTCCTGAATTAGTTTATTCTCTCTCAGTGGCTCCTGTTCTCACTTTCTCTCTTCAAATGTCCTGTTTGTTATTTCTCGTCTCTCTTGTTCCCCTTCGGCCTCTTTTAGGTTTAATTATTTACCTGCTTCCACTTTGCTCAACAAGGCTGCAATACAAGGGCATGACACATACGTATACTGTATACAGGTATAGAAAGCTGTAGCTTAGAAACTCACATTAAATATTAATAAAGGTTCACAGTTAGGGAGCTGCTTCCAAACAATGCTGCTTTTTTGGGAGCTTTTACTTCTTACAAACATTAAAAGCTTCATTAGTATTTAATTTTTTGTCTGATTCAAGACATCAGACCCTCTAATCTCTTCCCTTACAAATCCCCTGATATACCAAACTAAAAGTACTTTTGTACTGCTGTTCAAAAGAAAGTAAAAGCCCTATTTATTATTTGTGGGTAAGATGGCGGCAATGAACACACAATTCTTTACTCCACTGGTTTGTTTTTATTTTTTTGCGTAAAACATCTAGCCTCGTGAGACCGTCCTGATCCTGAAATTTGGAGCCGTTCGCCAAACGACCGACCAATCAGCATTGGTTTTGAGGCGGGTTTAGGTGTGACGCAACGAGAAGAGAAGCGACTGTTCAGTTGCAGCTTCCACGGATGAGATGAGCGTAGCTATCGCGCAAGTTTTATCCAAATTAGAAAGTATTCCTTCACTGAAAGAAGAGCAAAAAACGGCACTGGAGACTTTTCTCGGAAGAAAATATGTTTTTGCTCTTCTCCCGTTTCGGCAAGAGTTTGATCTGATTGGTTGATTTGGCCCATCTATCACAAACATAGGTGGTGATAGACAGATGGTTTATCCTATCAGCTAACCAGTATTTTCGCCCCTTCCTAAAAGTTCTCCAAATGAAAGTTCCCAGATGGATATGCCGAGCAAATGTGAAGCAATCCATCTGGCGGAGTAAGGTTATAAAACATCCTCAAGTTCTTAAAAATGTCTTTCTCTCTCCCTCTGTCTCTGTCTGTCTCTCTCTCTCTCTCTCTCTCTCTCTCTCTCTCTCTCTCTCTCTCTCTCTGTATATCTCTCTCCCTCCCAGGGAAACCACCTCCTCTGGACATCACTCCAGTGCAGCAGGACTGGCAGGAAGTCCCGCCCCCTGTTCGCTCGCCTGTCACTCGAACCTTCACAAGAGAGTAAGCGTGTGTATGTCTGTGTGCGTGATGTTTTATTGCAGCGTCAACAGAAAACTACAAAACACTTTAATATTTCATGTCTACCACCCAGCCAGAGAGGTGCGATGTGTTCATATCTGAGCAGTTAGAATCAGCTGCTTTGCCCTCTGCTTCCCCCTGTGGTACTGAAAGAGCACTGCAAGCTGTATACTAAACGTAATAGAAGATGTAATACAGATTAGAGCAGAGAGATTAAGAGATTAAAGCAGAAACAGTGGAGCCTGTATAGAGTAAAAACTTTACACAAGCTGCTAAACTGAGAAAAGAATAAGACATGAACATACAATATTATATAATATACAATGTTATGTGAAATGATGAAAAAAGGAATTCACATACTTTATTAGTAATTAACATTATAATGAAAATATGAATATAGTAATATATTTTTTGTCATCAGTTAATTCGTACATATTCATTTAGGGCTGTAGATAATCTATTAATCTGCCAGTTAGTCTCTTATGCCCTTCACAACTTCCTAAAATGCCTAAAAAGATGTCATGGAATGTCTTCTTTTGTCCAGAACCCAGAATATGAAAGTTACTATAAAGCTAAAACAGAATGTTTGGATTATTTACTTAAAAATGACTTCAACGATTAATCGATTATCTATAGATAGTTGTTTATTTGGTGTTGATCAACTAGTCAATTAATTGATTAATCATTGAAGCTCTACACGTCTTCAAATGTCTCGATTTGACAGTCACAGATGGAGCCAGAGAATGTTTGTCAGAGTTGTTGCTGAAAGTAATGAGCTAAAATTGTTGCAGACATAAAATGTATTCATGAAGATCATTTTGTGTGTGTGTATGTGTGTGTGTGTGTGTGTAACAGTCCATCCACTCATCGGACTGCCAGGCCGCCCTCTGCTCACAGCTCGTCCCCCTCCTCCGACTCCGATGACACTGATGACAGTTACGTTGCCATGACAACAACTCCCAACCTCAGTTTCAGCACCGACGAGACGGTAAAACACTCCTTCCTTTTTTCCTTCCTTCCTTTTTTACATCCTTCTTCCTATCCATCATATTTCCTTTCATGCATTCTTACTTCCTTTCTTCCTTCCCTTCTGATCTGATTCATTTTGGCCCCATTTTTCCCCCATTCATTTGCTTCTTTCCTCTCTTTCTTCCTTCATCCTCTTTCTTTCTCTACCGTCTCCATTTAATAAAAGCTATGCTAAACTAAACTTTGTGTGTGTGGACAGTCTCTGAGGCTCATGCTGCACCGGGCCTCAGAGGGCGGAGTCAGCAGCCCATTGCTACGGCGAGCCAGAGGCGACAAACAGGTGGAGTACCTGGACCTGGACCTCCACACTGGGCGATCCACTCCAACAAGACAGGTGACACCGCTCGCTCTACTCTCTGCTTTGTCACACAAGTCACAAAAATATGGTTTATTATTTAAAATATTGTTACATATTGTGCAGCCATGTGCAGCCATGTTTGCATGGAGGTCCTTTAGATTTTTTGTTTATAATCTTCCAGTGATTGGTCATTTGAGTTAGAAATGATCATTCATGTCTGGTGGGAGTTTAGCCACCAGAGGGCGCCAAGTTGACACTGTTTCTTCCCATGAAATCATGTAAACACTGTTTTTAAAGGACAATTCCGGCACAAAATGAGCCTAGGGGTTGATAACACGTGTACCGAGTCGATTGTTCTCTGGGATCTGTTTTAATGCTAATCGAATGCGTTTCTAGCTTGAAACAAGCTAGCGCAAACCGCTGATTAGGAAATTAGGAAATCATCTTGGGAAAACAGTCATGACCAGTCGAACGACGAGTGCCGTGCAACCAGTAACCAGTAACATAGCTCAAGCACGGCGTTCGTCGTTCGACTGGTCATGACTGTTTTCCCAAGATGGCACCTGCTTGTATACGTGAACGCTACTGTCTTTATAATCTATCTTTTTTTAATAAACTGTCTGTACACTTAGAAGGTTCTCAATGCTTTGGTTTACATGTAGGCCTAGGGACCCTCATTATGCTGCTGTGGAAGTGTGGTGTTATTTTGAGCCTTGTTAGGCCAGTTACACACTGGCTGCGTGGCGTGAGCGTGACGTTTCTGTTGCGTGTCAGCTGCGTGGCGGCTGCGTGGATTTTTCTATGTCTTTACACACCACAAACATGTCTGACGCGGTGCTGCTGCTGCTAGCTTTGTCTGGGCACATGTATGTTTCCCATTGATAGACGCGCGTGTCACGCAGGCAGTGTGTAAGCTCTAAATTGTTAACAGGGGAGCCGAAATATAAACGGACACGCCACACAGCTGACATGCTTGCGCGACGCACCCAGTGTGTAACTGGCCTTAGTGGTATAGAAATAGCGATTTCGTTTTACTTTACCCGTGCCTTAACAAATAGCTTTATAAGCTAATCAGCGGTTTGCGCTAGCTTGTTTCAAGCTAGAGACATATTCGATTAGCATGAAAACATATCCCAGAGAATGTTCGACTCGGTACACATGTGTTATTAACCCCAGGTTCATTTTGTTCCAGAATTGTCCTTTAAGTATTAAATAGACCTACTTAGTATTGTGCTTCATATATGTGTGATACACAGCTTTGTCGTTGGCTACATCTTTATTTTTCTTCTATGCTTGCTTTGATAAATTAATATACCAAGTCATAAAAATAAATCTTTACCACAACCAGAAACGCTGCACGGCAGAAGGTGGAGGCGGCGGCGGCAGCGAGCAGGCAGCAGCGGGCGAGGAGCGCGCACGGGGCGGGCGTACACGTGTGGACTATGTGGTGGTGGACCCCAAAAGAACCAAGGCCCTGAGGAGCACCAGAGAAGCATGGCATGATGGGAGGATGTCCACGGAGAAGGAGAAATGCTAGAGATGCACTAACACACGCAGTCATGCTGTTCTCAAGCAGCACCGAGTTTTTGCTTATAAATGAATACATACCTTGCTTCCCTTCTCCTTTCTTAACATACTAAAAACTCAAATCACTGTTTGATACTCCTGCAGTCCTTCAAAGTCTTTTGACAAAAAGACGAAAAACAGAGATAACAGCTGTACTGTGTGATCAGCTGGGTTGAAACTCAGAAAGCTCAGTTTCACATTGCTGCTACGATGAAGTACTCAAACATGTCGAAGGTCGACGATCATGCATCGGTGTTTTTACATTTTCAAATTGTGTCCAATGTGGAGGGAGTTTTTGCATAGTACAGCTTTTGTTCATGGAAAGAAATAGAAGGAAAAGTGTTGTGACCCACAGCATGTCAAACGTGGTTCTGCATCGACATATTTTGGCTAAAATTAGCTTCAATCCAGCTTCCCTTAGTCAGAGAAACTAAGGATCTTCAACTCCAGCTGAGTTTTTAATTTTTAATTTGAGTTCTTCCTCCAGAGCTTCTTGGCATCAAAGAAATGTTGTAGAGATAAAAGAGTTAGAGCTATTATTCTCTAAACATGTTTCCTGCTGAAATGATGAAAAAAATGATGGGTGAATCAAATGATTAACAAATCAGAATAATTATCAGCGATAGTTTTTGTGTGTGTGATCATCCCGGGCAGCCTGTGTGCAGCGAATGATTGTGTCCAAATCCAAGCTGTAATGTTATTGCTGAATCATTTCACTGATTGTGATTACAGTAATAATGGTTAATAAATGAGTCTTCACTTCACATTAATTTGGGCTGCTGGTGTGTTTTCAGAACGACACAAAGTCCAGTCAAGAGACAAGTACAAGTAGGTCGGTGAAGGGATCCGCCAAGTTATTGTGATTCATCCTGTAGGGAACATGAATATCTGTATAGTTGTCAAGACATTCCACTCCATATCACAGTTTACAAAAAAAAAAAAAAAAAAACAGTATTACTGAAGTCATTAGACTTGAGAGAACTTTGTTGTCCGATCCATGAACAAGTACACAGGGGTTCTGAATGTCTGATTTGACATAAAATTGCTTGTTTTTTTCCCCGATAAATCATGATATATAGCCTATTTTCTTGTATTGCCGGACCTTCCTTCACAGCGCTGCAGAAAAGGGTCTTGCTAGTCCACACAGCATTCCGGGATAGGAGAAAAACGTGCTCTGGTTTATTGGCATTTTTTTAAACCAATCACAGTCGTCTTTTTGCAGTGCTAAGCACCAGACGGAGCAACTGCGCCTCTGCAAAATAACCTCTGGAAGGGGAACTTGTTTTGGTGGAACATGTGTACGTTCAAAAGTTGTTTTAGTTGTGAGACAGAAACCTCTGATTGGACAGATAGTCTCACTAGCTGTCTGGATTTACCCTGCAGAGATCTGAGGAGCAGTTAACCGTAGTCCTCAGAAATTCACCGGAGTATAGAACGCCAACACAAAGAAAGCAGAAGGTACCGTACACCGGACGGAGAGAGTGAAATCTGGCGGAATTTCCACCGGCAACGGATCAATCCCGGATGTGGAACGTTGTAGATATAGACTAGCCAATTATTAACGCTGTTAATAACAATTAGAGATATAATAAGGGTACTCATGTGGACAAAAAGTCATAAGTGGGGAGTACTGGCTCATTTAAGGGCCTGATGTGCCCTATAATATAGTGTGGGCCTATATCCCAAATATGTTTATAGCCTTTTTCTACTATACTTTATGATGTGAAATAACTAGTTCAACATGAGGGTTAAAGAATAAATGCTTCCATCATTATAATGATATGGCATACAGTATATAATTTGTTTGTATCTACAATGATCTATTACACCATTCAAACAACATCGATAAACAATTAGCCACGTGCAATTTTATTCAAATGGAGAGATGCAACAGTGGAGACAGAAACGTGAAGATTCAAGATGTAAACAAAAAGAGGAAGATACAGAAAGTGATCCACAATCAGCAGGTTGAGAGATGAAGAGACATGAACACAACCTGACAAGAAAGAAACACTGTTACAGCCTCATTCTCTAAAACATTTGACACATTTGATAAATCCAACTTTAATCAACTCAGTGTAAAAATATTGACATCTTTTCATCCAGGGACTAAACAATACTATAGTAATGTTTGTTGTGCTGGAGGTAGGTGGTTACCGGCCTGGTCCAACCAGTCACTTTGACAAAAATAAACAGTATTGTCACGAGGTGAGCTGATTGAGGGCAGGAAGCCACTTTGTGTGTTGTACAGAAACGGCTCGTCCGCTGATAACTCAATACTACTTCAGGAGACATAAAACGGATCGCTGTTCTTCTTCAAACACGTAAGTAACTAAAACGTACTGTATGATTCACACTTTGTGTTTTTATTTATCAACTGTGGGACATTACTGCTGATATTTAGACCGACGAACATATTTATTAACTCGCAGATTAGAAAATCGATTCGAACAATTCGGCCCAAATATTTACACAATGTTGTTTTTTTTGTATTAAACTATATTTTAATCGATATTAGTTCGGATGATCGGGACATTAAACCTGCGTAGTTTTTAAAGTGCGCAACAGCCTGTTTCCCTTATTGTGATTTCCGTGTTAACACGGCAGTCTTTCTACATTATTCACAATCACCTGCAATACCTATTGTTATTGTTTTTTTCAATGCAATAAGTAGGCTAATTGTGAAAAGTTAAGAGAAACATTAGAATCAGCTTATCAAATATAATTAGTAAACCTTTAAACCCTAAACAAGGCCTGTAGCGAGCCTATAGAAGGGGGGAGGGGGGATTATTCTTCTCAAGTTTTTACCTCATTTAGTATTTAATTATGAGGTTCGAATACTTAATTTTGGTGACTCTTTATGCTGGATTAGCTCGTCTGCTGGTATATTAATGAGAACGCTTTTTGATGCACCCAAAATATTTACTACAATGTTGTCAAATTACTTATCACTTTTTTAGTCAATCGAAAGCAGGCACAAACAAACGCACGCACGCCTCAAACATTTTGCTATGAGTGCATAAAGTTAGTTGCGTGGATTGTTGATACATTAGACGTAGATCGTTACGTGTTGCGTGATACTTCATTTAAGATCATTGTGTGAAAAATTATATAGCTTATTAACATTACACTAACCCTGTGTGCACAGATAATGAGAACCATTGATATGCATGTGGAATCTTTGGTTTTTATGGAAAATTAAAAAAAACTATCTGTGTTTCCTTTCCAGCTCAGTATCTGATTGTGATGCAGCCAGAAAGTAGTTCAGCAGGAAATCTGCGTCCTCACTTTCTCGTCCTCGTTCATGAACTTGGGGAGGGGTTCATTGTTCCTGGGTACAGCTGACAAACACCTACCAACACATATGAACAGGTAGGACATAATTCTCAAACTTAGGACTAAGACCCCTTCACGTTTTCACATTTTGTGATGTTGCAGCCCTATGCTGAAATTATTTCAATTCAGTTCTCTCATAAATCCACACCTGATGCCATTGCAAATGAATAAAAAATTAGAAAAGGGGTAGAAATATTCTTCATATACAGCATCCCACTCTCCTACCCTACACTCTCTATTTTTTTTACATTTTTCTTTTTTTTTTCTGGTTTTGTTCTATTTTTTGTTTGGTATGGTTTTCGTTTGGTGTTTTGTAGTTTTTATTTATTAGCTATTTATTTCATTGTACATGTACTGTATGTAAATTTGTGCAATGGACTCGGAAATCAACGGTTGTCTAGAAGATCGTGAAAGAACATTGCAATAAAGTATTTAAAAAATATATGTAGTAAGACTATGTTCACACTTGGCGTCTTTTTTGACAAGAAAAAGTTGACTAGGGCGCAGTTTTTAATCCAAAAAGCAGCCGAGAGCATCTTTTTTTGCTACAACAGCTACTGTTAACAGTATCCTAGCTAGAGCGCTATGTGGAGCGGTGCTAATGTTAGATAAAACAAAGCGGTGGAGCAAGCTAGAGAAAGAACAGAGAGAGGGAGAGCGGTGCTGCTAACGTTACATAAAACAAAGCGAGTTCCCTGTACAGGGAGCACCCGGTCATAGCGTATAACTCGCTGAGCTCCGACTTCATTTTTTCTCGTTGTTATTTAAATGACAGTTCTGGCTAATCCGCTTGTCATTGGTCGGCTGTCAAAAAAACACTTTACGTAGGGCGTTTTTTGAAAAAAAGTTGAACTTTTTTCAACTTAAAAAAAAAAGATGCTGTGTGCTGTAAAAAAAGAAGTCGGCGGTAGCGTTTAAAAAATCCCTCAGGACTTTTTTTAAACCACGGTTTTACTCCGGAGGATTATAATGTTAAACAGATGCTGGCAGCTTAAAAAAAGATGCCAAGTGTGAACATAGCCTTAGTGAATTTTGAGCTCATGTGTTTTTGACTCCTCACCTCTGTCTCCTCTCACAGGGAGAAGATGATCTGCAGCATCCTGCTGCTCTTCATCCTGACCTCATGTATCTCTGGTTAGTTTACAGCTTCACTTTATTGTCCACAAACACACCTTCACCCTCACTAACAGACTTTATGACTTCCATTTTAGAATGTCAGTGAAAGTATCCTGCATTTATTGTTAGTATGATGTACATTTTTTTTTACTTTTGCATCTTTACAGTATTTTACAGCTCTGAGAGCATCACTAAACTGCACAGGAACATGAATAGATGCTCCCTTTAGTGGCAGAAACTCATTACTGCAGCTTAGAAAGTTTTATTTAATTCTCTAATTGTTGGATGTCTTGCGGGGGAAAAAAACAACCTTTGCTGTATTTGTAGTTCACATTCTTTTTTAGCATCAAGGGTTGGTGTCTATCACTTGTGTGTAATAAGCAGGATAATAAAAAAGACTAAATAAACTTTCAGCTTTATCATGCATTACCTTTTTTAAACTGTAGTGTCAGAAACGCGTATAGATTCACTTTCCTTCTCCGTCTCCTCCACAGGAACATTTGTAGTGAATGTGACACAGACCTCCTATCAGGCAGAGGAGAACCACAACGTCACACTGGAGTGGACGTTCACAGCTAAAGCTGACAGGCCCATCAACTCTTTTATAATCTTCTGTGAACTGTTTACCGATCTCAAAGTCTCCGTCCTGTTTCTACTGCATGAAGGTGTCGAGGTCCCAGAGTCTCAGGATGAACAGTTTGCAGGACGAGTCCAGTGGGACAAAGACGTCCTCCGAGGAGGACGACTCAGACTCCACGTGTCCAGGCTCAGGACTGAGGACTCTGGTCGTTACGTGTGTCAAATGATCACAAATTATGTTGCCACTTTCTTTAAATGCCGCCTCAATGTCACTGGTAAGTTGTTTCAGTAGAGCTTTCTTAACAGGTTCAATTGAGCAGCTTTTTAGGCTACATTTACATTGCTACGTTTTGGTTTAAAAACCAATATCTTTTGCTACGTCTACACCTCCCATTCACACTGCTGTGGCGTTTCAGAGCCTCTAGTCTCGCATTGCCAGACCTTCCTCCACAGCTCGGCAGAGGAGGGTCTGGCTAGTCTACAACAACACCAACACTGACGCCAATGTTTCGCCGCCTGATTTGGTCTTATTGGTCATGACGTCTCGTTCTCTGAGACTAAACGTTAACATGGCAACCACCTGCAATGGGCAGAGTATACATGCTGCCTACTGTTTACCCCAGCAAACGCATACCCAGTATATGAGAATGTTGATGAGATATGCAGCTTGGGTGTGGTAGAAAAACACTTGTGCACAAAGATCGCTTTTGGCTCAAAACGTAAGCAATGTATGTGTAGCCTTAGATTAATAAGAAAAGTATTGGGGTCTTCCAAAATCCTTTCATTTCCTTTTAAATTGAAATGTTTTTTTTTTTTCTCATGAATGAAACATATTTGTTTGGTCTCTTTACAGCAGCGAGGGATCGGCCCGAACCTGATCTGTCTCCAACAGCAAGTCCGCTACAGCCAGAGAGTCAGGGAAGGATCGGCATCTGGAGTGGACTGATACTGACGGCAGGATTAGCTAGTGTGATGATCGCTTTTTACTTGTTGTTTCTTCACTCTCTGCTTAAAAAGCTAATTTCCTTCATTTACCCTCCGCATTGCAAACAAGAGTTCAGTCCAGTTTGATAGTGTCACATTTTATACCATGGACACAGACAAATAGTTTCTCATTGGCTGGCAGTTTATAAAAAAAACTTTGTACCAGGACACATAAAACATAACAGCAGGTAACCATAGCAACAATTGTGATGCTTCACACATGTGACATCAGCAAAAATGACCACAACCAAACTGTTAAAGTTGATTGAATGATTGAAACACATTCATGGAATAAGAGTCGGGCTGCGTCCCAAATTCCATACTAACATGTTATTTAGTAGCTAAAACAGTATGTGAGACTTTTTAGTATGTCCGAAACCTTAGTATACACCAATAGTGCGTGAATTGCATACTCTTTCTGGTAAAATATTACATTATGCAATACTGGACACTACACCGGCATAAATATCCCACAATGCAATGCGGTAGTAACAACAACGTTCATAAAAGACAAACAGACAGAAACCAAGGAGCTCGGTAATGTCAATAACGCTCTAATTTACATTTCTACTTATTTAAACCATTGCTGGTCTAGTTATTCTAGTTCTAGCTATTCCCCTTTCAATAATTTAAGAATTATCTGGCGATGCCGCTAGCACGGAGACCGGCAGGGGTTCCCATGGTTACGTGTCTCCAACGGCATGTAGGCGCTCAGGAAGTGACGTTGAATATTACAGCTTAGTGCGTCCAAAAAGATCCACACTACTGTTTATTTACCCCAAAGTATGTTGAACGATAGTATACATGTTAAGTATGTAGTGCAGAGTATGCGATTTCGGACCCAACCTCATAGTACTCAACGGATAGGCAAACATAATATGGAGGAAACAATGCTCTATGTCATTGGACGTCTCATCACTTAGACAGATCTGAAGACTGCACTATATTCACTTTATCGAAATATCTACCTTGTACAGTGTGTAAAGCTAATCTTAAACATTTATCTGTTGTATTTAAAGCTCTGAGACTTTTTATAATATATATACTGTATATGTATATATATACGCATATAGAAAAAACTTGTGTCCTGAGATAACTTCTGTTATGATTTGATACTATGAATTTAATTTAATTAATCATTAAAAAGATTACAAAAGTACATTTTGTGTGGTATTAAAACAATCTAACAAAAACTCTTATATTGAATGAAGAAACCCTGTACAAGCTACTGCAGTCTACTTGTATTTATTACAATATGCTAAAATTGTTAACTATACACATTCTATATTACCCTCTGACTTGAAAACACTGATTTTATGCTGGATCATACTGATGTCAGGAACTGACAAGAATGAGGAAATAAAATGAGAGACACTTCTCTTTTAAAGGTGCTGTAGGTAGGATTGCGAAGATCCAGGACTTAGCCAAAAAATGTGTTACATCTGAAGCAGGGGAGTTAAATCAAACACTCCTGCATGGGTGGGAACTGCCCCTTTCAGGTGCAATTAATCACGCCATTACAGGCTATATATCTACAGACTTCCTCCCTTTTGCACTTTCTTCTACCCCAACCGTGATGTGTGTGTGTCTCCTGTAAGTTGATTTACTTCAATGCTGTTTGTTAACGAATGATGTTTTAAACCACACACATTCAATCCTTCTGTAAATAAATGCCCTGCTTTAACTGCCCACCTGTTTCTCATTTCATGCTGACACCAATTGAGTCAACTCGCCAGTGTTTCCTTCAATGCAATTCTTTTTGTATTGCATTGTATTTGTGCTCCATTAACATGCCACTAAGAATTTACAATATATTAAGCCTTTTCTTTTGTCCTTACTTGCTGTCTCGCTGGTTGAACTTTTTCAAGTGCACCATGGGACAAATCAAGGGAGTTTGTGCCACGATACTAAGCCAAGAAACTGACAGTAATGTGAGAATGGGGTTTTGTTCCTCGCTAAGGTGTAACATGTTTAGTCACGCCAACTTTCTGTTCCAACATAAAGGCCTTAGTATATGTGAACTGTTTAAATTGGCTTGAAATACAACACTTTGAACATTGGGACACAGTTCTCCCCGGGGAAATGGGAAAAAAACAAGTTTTTGACTCGCCTAGATTTGCGCATTGACAACTCACTGGCTGCCTGTTGCTGAGAAGAATTCAGACTTAAAGACCAGATAACTCCGTCCTCTTGTCTCCTGGTTGGGTCCTTATATGACTGAAGACATGCAAGGTAATGTATGAATGTGTGGCTGTTGTGATATGACTCCTGCATGTATAGATTTGGTTGGATTAGACAAGAGGTTAACAAATAATGTAGTTGATTCACTTATTTAAAAGACAATTCAACAACAGTGTAACACACTTAAATTATTGAAGACATATCATCCTAAAACCTTAGCTACATAAAAAGCATGCTCTGAGACATTAAACATCTGCAACATTGAGTAAAGTATAGTTTTGAATTCACAAGGTTGTTAGTGTTTACTGTTAATATTCTGTTCATTTTTTTTATAATAAACTCCACAATTTGCATTTTAATAATTTAATTCACTGGACTTTATTTGCAGATACATTTAGGCAATGTTTATTTTCCAGATTAACTGATGTAACATGATTATCTTGGCTGCAGGTTCACAATTTATTTTCTGCAGTGTTGGGCTGTATTCACACAACAAACATCCTAAAGCTTTAAGTAGCTCCAAACTGGCTCAGTGAGGAGAAACTGCTTAATACTGCTGACACAGCATTGGGAAAACTGATTCCCAACGTCCTCTTTATCAGCAAGTTGAACCACTGATCCCTCTAGTGGCAGAAACGCATTACTGCAGCTTGGAAAGCAAGCAGCATTGAGGATTGGTGTTCATCAGTTAAGTGTAATAAGCAGGATTATAAAAAACAAAGAATATTGTAATATAAAGATAAAACACTAATACTGTCAGTTTATTATGGGTGTCATGCAATACATTTTTGTCCTGTAGTGTCTTTAAGCTTTCATTTTATATATAAGTAAGAGCACAGAAACATGTTTCAGTGGGGTTTATATGTTAAAGTTCTTCGTTTGTCTGCTCCTCACTTTCCCTCTCCGTCTCCTCAACAGGAACATTCCTAGTGAATGTGACACAGACCTCCTATCAGGCAGAGGAGAACCACAATGTCACACTGGAGTGGACGTTCACAGCTAAAACTGACAGTTCCCTGAACTCGCTTTTTATCTTCTGTGAACTGATAACTAACCTCAAAGTTTCAGTCCTTTTTCGTCTACGTGAAGGTGTCGAGGTCCCAGACTCTCAGGATGAACAGTTTGCAGGACGTGTCCAGTGAGACAAAGACGTCCTCAGAGGAGGACGACTCAGACTCCACTTGTCCAGGCTCAGGACTGAGGACTCGGGATTGTACCTGTGTAAAGTGACCACAAATTATGGTCTCAACTTCCGGGAATGCCTCCTTAGAGTCACTGGTAAATTATTTAGTAGGACTTTACCAAGTTAAATTCAGCAGCTTTTTAGATAAACTTGAAGTACTGGGGACTTCCACAATCCTTACATTGCCTTTTTGTATGGTAAAAAGTCTTTTCTTCATATGAATGAAACAGATTTGTTTGGTCTCTTTACAGCAGCGATAGATTGGCCCAAACCTGAGACGCCAAACGCAACAAGTCGGGAAAGAGACCTTTTTTCTACAGGAAGTAGAACACCGCCAGTGAGTCGGATCGACCTCTACAGTGGACTGGCACTGATGGCAGCAGCAGCTCTGCTGGCCGCTTGTTTCTGTTTGTTCAGTCTTTGTCTGCTGAGACAACAAGCTTTCTACTCGGAGTTCGGAGGTGGATTTCAAAATGGTTACAGTTCAGCAAGTGGATCAGTGGAAAACGGTCTGATCAACAACTTCAAGGAGACAAACTGTTAGAATTTCAAACTGCACATTTCTGCAGGGTAAACATCACCCGTTACCTCTTTTTATTTCGTCAGGCTCACCCTCTCCTTTCGGTTGCCTTGATTCATACATGTTTTTAAATTCAATGTCAAAAACAGAACTAGGTTAATACAAGATCAGCAAAAGTAAAGGAATCAAAACGTGTATTCTCAGCATCTATACAGGATGAGAATAAACTGTTGCTGTGTTTTATATTACTAGAGATGAGGCCAAAGGTAGTCTATATCCTCAACCTTCCACTTGCGGGATTGCTCCGTTAGCGCCGGAAAATCTGCCGTATGACCTTATTTTTGCTAGATTCATCACTTATCAGGCTAGCTGGATTTCCGCTAACGCTTCCTTTGTATGGGAGTTCTAAACTCCGGTGGATTTACAAGGACTATGGTTAACTACTCCTCAGATCTCTGCAGGATTGGACAGCTAGCTAGACTAGCTGTCCAATCTGAGTTTTCTGTTGCACGACTTAAACATCTTTTTAACGGACACACGTTCCACCAAAACAAGTTCCTTCCCGAGGGCGCCCATGACAATTGTGATTGGTTTAAAGAAATGCCAATGAACCAGAGCATGTTTTTCTCCCATCCCAGAATGATGTGTGGACTAGCCAGTAGGGCTGCAAAATTAATCGCAATTTTATTGAAATTGCAGTATGGACTAGTGCAATATCCAAATCGCAGGGGGGCGCAATATTTGTTAAAAGCAAACTATGTGTCAAACTATTGGGAATTAAGTATTGTGGTGCAGCAGAGGCGTCCCGGCCTACAAATCCTATCCTACAGACTAAAGAAAACATTTTTGTTTGGTACAGATCTTTGCAAAAATCACACTATAATCAATTACATTTTTTAAATTTGTAATATATTTCAATGAAAATGAGAAAAATGATCATTCCCTCCAATATCGCGAATCATATCGCGATCGCAATATCAGTCAAAATGATCACAATTAAATATTTTCCTCATATCGTGCAGCCCTACTAGCCAGACCCTACTCCGCAGCACTGTGGAGGAAGGTCTGGCAAAGCAAGACTAGACCAAAGGCAACTGGATATTTTTTGGATAATAAAGTTGGAACTTCACTCTACCAACATTATGTCAAAACCAAGACAAATCAGTCCAGATGTGAAGTCTTGACCTGCCAGATGAACCCTCTGACTCCCTTAATGCTGCAGTGCACACTTAAATACTTGCTGCTTTGGCATCTTTTATAACTTTAATATCTTTTTAAAATGTCAGTTATTTGAAATCAAAATGTGGCAAAATTATTGCAAAACTGATATAAGATATCTCAGTGTTTGTCATGGATATGGTTTGTTATGATGTGACAGAATAAATTGCTGGTGAGGGCTAAAAGATGTAGCTAAAAATGTAGTGTGTGTGTGTGTGGGGGGGGGGGGCGACTGATTTTACGTTTGAGTCTGTTTATAGCTGTTTACAAGTTGTATAAAGCTTTTTTTCTGTGTGTTTCCTGAGGGAGCTTAGTGAAGTCTGATAGACTGCCCCAAGTGATGTCGCTTGAAAAATTATAGCTTTTAAAGTGTATTTAATGAAATATATATATATATATATATATATATATATATATATATATATATATATATTATTGGTATGTTTGACTGTGGCATCAAAGGAGGCTTCAGTGATTTTTCTGTCTATCACAGAGTTAATTTCCACAGCAGGAGTTCAACCACGGGTTACTGTAGGCCCTCCACATCCAAAGCGCCTCCTTATATCCAGGTGTTGACAGTCTCTGCCATAAGCAACTCTTTGAATTGATCGCTAGCTTTCTTTTCTGAAT
The DNA here is from genome assembly GCF_004354835.1 of Perca flavescens. Taxonomy (NCBI): domain Eukaryota; kingdom Metazoa; phylum Chordata; class Actinopteri; order Perciformes; family Percidae; genus Perca; species Perca flavescens. The sequence goes on from NC_041349.1 coordinate 12,850,955, forward strand.
GGCATTCATGTTTATGAAACGGCCACTTAGCGGTCACTGACGGAGGGGCCCCCTATTCTCAAGACTGACCGGCACCACGGTGTGTGGAGGTGGGGGGGGCACGACGAGACCAACAGGGCAAAACCCGTTTTCACATTCCATCTGTGGCAACATCAGTTGAACGCACTGCTACCTCTGGCGGCCATATTGGAAGTAAAATAAATACCAAAAAATGTATCACTGGGTTTTAAAATGAATGATAAAGGATTAAGCCCACGTTAGTGTTGGAGTCCACAGCCCTTTTTACATGCAAAAACAATATAAGTTTAGCTGAAGTTAATGTGAGCTCTCTTCTGGAGAATTAGTCAAATTGGGAGGCTAACTTCTTAGTTAGTTTGCGCAAAAGTCCCTCTTTGTGTTTCCTTACTAAGCCATTAAGGAAGGACATTCTCTTAATCACATTGCTGGGACCACACATAAACCAACATTACTGAGATTAATAAAAAGCCTCACATTAGCATCAGCTACACTTTAGAATACATGGTTGTCTTCAAGGTTATATGATCAATAAAAAGCTAATCGGTTAATGGAATAGTTCAACATTTTATACGCTTATTAGTTTTCTTTAAGACCGTTTTAGAAGATGAGTACCGCTTTTATGTCTGTGTAGTATGGAGCTAGAGAAAGGAGACGCTTAGCTTAGCGTAAAGACTGGATGCTAGCCTGGCTCTCTCCCAAGTTACGAACCAACCCCTGTAAAGCTCGCTAAATATTTTTTTTGTTTGAAGCGTAGCTGCATGAGCGACAGTTTGTGGAAAGTGACTAGCTAGTGAACATAGAGCTGCATTTAGCAGCTAATAAGCCCGACATTTTTTCTCAGGAGTTGGCAGAGACTAAAACGGAGCTAAAAGGAGAATGAATATTGGGGTTACATTCTTCAGGTGGACAGAAACAAGACTCTGAATGAATGCTAATGTTGCTGTCTGCTGGGTGTAACTAATATGTCAAATTTGCAGTCCTCCCAAGTGACCCAAAATATCGCTCAATGGTGTTTTTTGCCCCCAACTGCTCCTTCCACTGCTCACAGCGCTGCCTTCAAGGCACCTAACCCTAACACTAACCATAACCAGTGCAAAAAACACAGATAAACCAAAATATCAATACATTTAGGTTTAAACATGTGTCAGCCATATTCCATTCTACCTCTTGTTCTCGTCACTTTGAACAGTTCATATATAGCTGTTTTGTCAGTTGGTTCAGTTAGTGTGAACATTTCCTAATTTCTTCGCAACAACTAGTCTGTGTAGGGCAACCCATTTTAATTTGGTTATGCGTAATCTGCTTTTTAATAGGCCAGTTTTGAATTTTCAAACAGTTGATACAACAAGCTCCAGTCCAGGACATGATTCACTTACTTCTTTTACAGTACATGTATAGTACTGTATTTAATTGCAGTCAGTTCCACATTGGCTTGTGTTGAAATATCTATTCAGTGCTTTTCTTTTGCTGGCTCCCCCACAGTCAGTCTTAAAATCGTCCTTATCTGATGTCTGTGTGTAATTTGACCACACATGAAAGGAGGGACGATGAAAAGTTAGAAATGCAGAAAGGCGGAGTGACACGAATGAAAAGGATAAAGAAACTGACCCTGCCACCCAGAAACAACCACATCCACTTCCAATTTCAATCCATTGAACACAACATGACTCTGCAACACAATCCAAGTCAAGGAAAACTACTTCAGTTGTCAGTTTTGTGCTTGGTCTTGTTGGATGTGTTTGTAATGTTGATAAAACAGAAAGCATGACACATTCTCCGACTCCTTTCTGCCTCCCATCTGCCTGTTTATCTTGGAGAGACAGAAAGATATAAAAGTGTGTTGACATTTCTAGCTAGTCACTTCTCGGGAAATGCTAAATTTGTAAACTCCCAGACTATTTAAGAGTGTTAAAACACAATTTCTGTTTTTCGCTACCATTTTCTGATGGTTGATGAGTCTTTTGGCTTAAGAAGCTGAATCACTCCATCAGATAGGCAGCTAGCATAAGTGGCTGATTAGCACACAGTGTTGCTGTGGTTGCTGTTTTTTTGTTATGGCAACTAGAAGGATCCCTAAAACTTTCTCTAATCTCACTCCTCCCATAGAGCTGCACTAAATCATTTTCTATTATGGAAAACACATAGGCAAAGCACTGACATACTGTATATACATGAAAACAATTATCTGAAAGATATCTTTGATCAGGCTGTGTTGAAGAGAAATAACATAAGCTCAGTTGATCAAGATGTGTTTATGATCTAAAATATGAAGATATTCCGGAGATTTAAGTGGTCCAAAGCTTAATGGCCCTCTTGAAGCTTCCAAGTTGCATTCAAGTAAAAACAAACCAGAGTTTCTTATCTCGAAAGCGCTCCAGCGAGTTACAACAACACAGTTTGTGGTGATTAATCTGAGCATTTAAAAAAAATCACTGGCTTATCTTGGAAACGTGATTTTAGCCAAGTTGAAGGATTAGGGAGTGGAGAGAGGTTCAAGGTTGAAAATAAACTATTGATGAAGATGCAAAATCCTTTAAACAAGGTATGGAGAAGCTATGTGGAGAAGCTGTTGTGGGAAGTGGATGGGAAAGACACTTGGTCTGGTATATCCTTCGGTTTGAATTTCCTTTCTAGTCTCAAGGAGAGAAGTGAGAAAATAGGGTGAGCAGGGAGAGAGAGGGGAAATGGGAGGCTAAAATGGTTGCCCACTGGGAGCTTTAGAGCCAGAAATAGAGACAACAGAGCTCACATATTGTTCATGCATTAACTCTGTACTGCCAGCAAGGAACAAAGATTAAAGTTGGAGTTCAAGCAGGGAAGCTGGAAGTGAGTCAGAGCCATGGGTGCTGAGACAAAGTCAGTCTATACAACGACATGCTAAATTCTGCGCAACATCCATGGTTTTTGCAATGATTCGAAAGGCCAAGATCATTTATATTTTAAACTTAATAACAACATTTTACACTAATTTTAGAAACCGACATCAAAGTTGCCGAAGCAGCCACAGCAACTACACAGTCAACAACGTGGAACTAATGCATGACAACTGCAAGCAGAGGAAGAGGGAGTGTTGGCCTTCACAGCGGCGTTTAGCTGTCACTCACAACTGTATTATCGTGTAGGGGGAGCCGTTCATTTAGTATCTCATCTCGTGCTGAAGGCATGTTCATTTGTTTTATGTCTGGACAAACGCACAGATAATAATCCTGTTTTTCTGTCTCAATTTAAGTCTCAGTCTCACCCTGTCCCATTTTCTGTCAACCCTTTAATATGGAGACATTTGACATTATGATTAATTCTCTCTTCTTTTTTTATATTTTTCATATTTTGCTTTACTTCCTTAAATCTTAATTTCTCCTTAGAACACCCCCCCCCCCCCTCTCTCTCTCTCTCTCTCTCTCTCCTTCTCTCTCTGGATATGGGGTCTTGACTTCATCCCAGACAGGACGGTAACTTCCTGCCGCCTCCTACAGATAACCGCATAAGGCATTTACACACACACACACACACACACACACACACACGTACACACATGCAAGCACAGCTGGTTTGTGTCCTCCACACTACTATTGTCGAAGAAGTGCTTTCCCATAGTGGTCACTACCACATGTTTGTGTTTGGTTGCTTAGGGTGGTTTGCTGTTGATAAGATGTCTTAGTCCGCTACATCTTTAGCATGTTAGTAACTGCCATGTGTTTTAAAGCTGCTTTACCACCCAAAGACAGTAGACTAAAGCACACTGACTCTGTTTCCCCAAAGACTAGAAGAGATGTCTAAATAAGTTTACTATGCATCCTGTATTGATTCATTTTCAGTTTTATCTGTGATGCGTACTACTGTACAGTATGTACTGTATGTGGGCCTTACTGCACTTGTGAACCACATTTCCCATGTGTACTTGCATGTGTGTGATGTAGTCTATGTGATACCATTATAAGCTCTGACATTCTCCTTTTGTCAAGCATTACGGACCAAACTTGTGCAGTGTATTTCTATCTCAAGATTTAAAGTTTTGGGCCTTTTGTGCACCTCTGCATTGTGCCGTGTCTAAACTGCATGACTGCTCTTTGCAAGATTATGCTGCAGAACTAGTGCCAATGTCAATTTAAATTAGATTTATACTTACTTTTGACACTGAACCCAGACGTTCATTTTGGCTCTTTTTCTCATTACCGAAAAAGGGAACACTTAGTGGAGCATCCATTTTCTAAATCTGGCCTCATAAATTTCACATTAACTCTTCATCCATTCAATAAAGCCCATTGCTGACTTGTTCAAGGAAAAAAAGGGGAGGAAATCCTTATTTTTTCATTGGAGAATACAGGAACACTTGATCCAGTGGCACACAGGAAGGAGGTCTTTAAGAGCGACGTGTGTGTTTGTGTGTGGGAAGTAACGTTGGGGTTTCAAAAGAAAACACAAGGAAATTGGACTGGAAGTAGCTGCAAATTATAGGAAAAAAAAAATCCCCATTTTTCACACACATCATTTCTGTCTTGGCATTCATTAAATGTCATCTCAGGATTTTTGACTCAGCGAATCAGACGACTGGCTTTATCTCAAACTTTTTGAAGACTCCTGCTGGTTTTTAAAGGTCAAAGGGCAAAAAAGGTCCCGAGTTGGGGTCAGCAGACAATTTTTTTTAAGTGTGTTAAAAAGGGTTTAGAGTGACAGTTCAGTGACCTAGAAAGAAATTCCAGATGCTAAGGAATTTTGTCTTTACTGGGAATTTTGTGTTTGTCATTGAGAGGAGAGGTCATGAGAACAGCAGAAAACACACACACACACACACACACACACACACACACACACACACACACACACACACACACACACACACACTTCCCAACTTCCTTTTACATTCTGTTCTTGAACCAATTCCCAAATCTTTACAAATAGCACATGTACTTTATCAAATGCATCCACAGTTTTAGATTTTAAGCCAACAACTAGTAAATTCTTTCCTGCAAGCTCAACATCTCTTGGTACCAAGAAGCTGTGACTTGCCCAGGAATTTCTTCTTGTTGGGAGAAAAGGCCTCTGGAGCAACATTAGTCTATTTCCTTTGCTCCGGTGCTGCAGGAAATTCCGCCGGATGCATGTATACTACGTTTCCATCCGCTTTCTTTGTGTTGGAATTTTAAATTCGGTGGATTAATGAGGACTACGGTTAACTGCTCCTCAGATCTCTGCATGGTAAATCCAGACAGCTAGCTAGACTATCTCTCCAGTTCTGAGTTTTCTCTCGCACAACTATTTTGCAGTGGCTCTGTGCAGAGTTTAGCACCGCCCATGACGATTCTGATTGGTTTAAAGAAATGCCATTAAATGAGAGCATGTTTTCCTCCCATCTCCTTCAGCGTGCTTTGGAGGAGGGTTTGGCAAAGCGAGACTAGAGCAACATTAACTCTACAGAACACTAACACCATTCCTTAAAAACAATAGAAATGAAATACTCCTCAGGCTCAGGCCATTAAAGGTGCTTTCACACCTAGTTTGGATTCTTTGGGCTGAGCTATAGTGGAAAGGTTTACGTTGTCACAATAACAGGCAATCTAGGGCTCGTAAATGAGAGTAGATTCAAAAGTATGTTGTGTTTTGAAGATTTTGGTGAAGAATTTGGGGATTTTGAACAAATCTAACTACAGCTCCTCTAACTTTAGCAAAACATGGACTCTGGTATTCATACCAGTTAAAACAAATGAATAACTAGCTGAATATGGAAGTCTATGGCTTCAAATATTTACATTATAAATCATTCTTTTGTGTTTGCAAGTTGGGAGACAGAATACAAATTCTAAGTAAAATACAATTTTCAATTTCATGTTTGAAAATGTGCAGGCCATAATAAAAAAGTGCCATGAATGTGGGTCACAGGAATACTTTGATGCTGAAAATATGAAGATTCTGAAGCAAGTTGTAAGGTATATATTAACATTCAATTTCATGAGAAATTATCTAAATGGCCATAATTGGAATTTAAATGCAGCAGATAAGTTTTCAAGTTTAGGCTGCATTTTATCTGCCTGCAGGATGTTTTTTTTCATTTTTATAATCATTATGGCAAAGTTATGCTCTGTACACTGACAGTACACTCAATTTTAATTTGGCATTAATCCTGTATTAAAATGTAAATTGTAAATAAACATTTTTTATGTTGTAATACATAGTGGACAAATAGAAAATAAAATTGTATTTTGATTAAATGACTGCAATTTATTTTTGGCAGCCATCGACTTCCATACCTATCAGCAGTTTGTCCTCACTTTGCTGTGTTATGCTTGGCTTTAAAATCAATAATTATTCATTGTTTACACGGCACTTTATTCTTCAATTTTTTGCGTCTTATTCTATTTTAGCATTTGCTATTCTCTTTCATGACTGTTTTTAATTGTGTTTTTAACAATGTCTTATGTAAAAGTGCTTTGAATTGCGTTGTTGCTGAAATGTTCTCTATAAATAAACCTGCCTTGTCTTTCCTTCCGGCTGTCAAATGTCAGCATTTGTCCCAGTGTAAAAGCCTTGAACGCTTGCGTTTTGGGGTCATTTCCTGTTTTGCTTCTGACTACTTTCTCAATAAGTCTGCAACAGAGAGGACAGAGACTTGCATTTCATTTATTTGGTGAGTAAAGTTGAAATGTGGCATTGTTCTCGCCTTAAACCAAATGGAAAGCTTTTGCATCATTTAGTTGCAAACAAATCTCAATTAAAACCAAAATAAAGGAAATTGTAACAAGTAGGGAGTAAAATGACACTATTTGACAGGACATTAAAAAACTTTTTCTTCCATGCAATTGTCTTATTAGTTATTCTTTAATAATTGCTTGCATTAAATTCAATTTTGTCGTGAGCGATTTTTCAGCCTCAAGAAAACTGAGGCATGGACTGGTTCACACACAGTGACCATGTCAGTGACGCACTCACTATCCATGGTAAACACGACACGTTTCTGACACAACACCAGCTGTTTGTTTAGCAGTCTGTGACATGTTCACTTTGCGCAGCGTCCTGGGAAGAGGTCATGTTGACCACGAGCTCCTTCCAAAACACAGAGAAGAGCTTAGTTGGCAGAAAACTCCATTCAGTCTTTGTCTCTATCCATCTGACGACCAACAACTTTCAAATGCTTTTATCGCTGCAGAAACTTTTCATGCCAGTAACAGCTTCAGTTTCCAAACTTAAATCTTCGATATCGAGGCCTCTTCCATTTTTCTCCATTCTTCCATCAAAGAAGGACAACAACCTTTTATTTCCATGCTAGCTCTTATATTTGCTGTGTTGTTTTGGTCCCATCCTGCGATCACAGAGTCGTGGATGACTTGACTTTGGAGGAGAGGACCTGCCTGAATCTCCTCTTCAGCTCCTGCATGTTGGGAGATTTAGGTCTGGCCAGGTGGAGGCCTCCTCTTCGTTTCTCCCCGTTCCCTCCTCCCAGCGCCCGGATCACCTGGAACACGGAGACCACAGTGACTCGCTGAAATAAATCCACACCTGAGAACAAGTTTACTTTGCTTGAGCAACCCAAAACCCACTTGTTTAGACTTGCCTTTGTATATATATTTTTTCTATTTTGACTCTTACACTGATCATGGATAGGTACCTCATACAACCCAACTTAATAAAAATATATAAGAAAAGATTTAACAGGTTCAAGAATCTGCTCTCTCGACTAGCAGAAAAGGAAACTGACTGCCTAAACACACTTCAATGTAATCAGCCTCTGGGCAAAAGACTCCTATTGCTCCACCAGGCAGACAAATATAAAAAACAGACCAATATGGGCTGGTTTACTTCTTTTTGTTTGGGTGTGGGCATCAGTGGGAAATAGCCTGTAATCATAATTCCCATAGGAAGTGAAGCTCCCTTAAAGTTTGTTGGATTTAAAGTGAATAGCGTCCTGATATCTGCCTATAAAAATGCTGTCATGAGAAACAAAACGTGTTCCGCAGACAAAACCAGAGCTACAACTGTGTTTCCTCATCCTTAACTGGCCGGTTAACACAAGACCAATCAATAAGCAAAGACAAAAAAAGGTCCCACCTCCTGACAGAGATGTAGGAAGGTGGAGTGGACTCCCTCGTGGTTCTCTCTGGCTGAGGCCTCAAAGTAAACTCCTCCTGTGAGCAGAGGCAGTTTTATCTCTTAGATAACACTTGACATTCCTCGTACATTAGGAAGCATGCAGGATATAGTTCACATAATGAGATAGAGGCGCGTGCATGTTCGTGTGCGTGTGTGCTCGTGTGTGTGTGTGTGTGTGTGTGTGTGTGTGTGTGTGTGTGAGCATGCGTGCGTGTGCTACTGTAGGAAAGTCTGTTTTTTGCATGATTTGGAACTGTACTTAAAAGTACTGCTTGTATGTGTGATACTGCATTTTAAATATTATATATTAAAAAGGATGTATGGTCTTGGAGAAAACAAGCAGAGGAATGACAAAAGATTGAGAGACTAAGAATCATTAAAATAAAATATGGTTGAGAAAAAAAGAGAAAAAGACCAAAATTACACAGCAAAAGAACAGGAGAAGATAAAAGATAGACCTATCACCTAGTGAAGCTGCTAACGTCTCGCCTTCGTCTGCCGACACTTGTCTGGCTCTAAGCAGGTCGCTCTTGTTGCCAACCTGCAGCAGATTACAGATTACAGGATAGATGAGATAATGGGGATTAGGGTCAGTAGGTGACTGCTAGTATCTATTCTAGATGGGAGTGCAAGACTTTGGCTAAACGCTGAAGCCATTTGACATTTAAAATAACCCTTTGTCTGTCAGCAATAAATCAAAACTAAACAGTCAAATGAAACCACTTTTTTTCAAACAGATCAAAACATTTTGTTTGTATATATATATATATATATATATATATTGGATTTCCCTGTCCCACTGACCAGTATAACAGGTATATTTCCAGAGGGGTGTATGCGTCTGACGTGTTGGTACAGCGGCTGGATGGTGCTGTAGCTGTTGTGGTCCGTGATGGAGAAAACCAGCACGTAACCGTCTGCCCAGTAGATTGACCTACAAGAGCAGTTATTGTACAGTTATTGCAGGCTATTACTTTCTTAATTTAATTCATATTTAAGCAAATAAGTCTGACCTGTTGATCTGCTCCTGGCAGTACAGGCCTTCAGCATCATCCTTAAAAAAAAAAAAATGAAATGCATAATTACTTTGATAAATAACTTTAAATAACAATTAAATTATCTGTCAACTATAGTAATAGTTTTAAATACTTCAAGTGAATACAATGCTTTGAATACTTTGCATTGTTGGCTTCCTATTTTCAAACACTTCCTCATTCCTCTGAGTTAAAGCAGCTGCGAGAGACTGTCGAGACTGTGCTCTGCAGAAAACCATCCATCATTTGTTGAACAGGTTTAAAATAACCTGTAATTACTTTCCAGCTTCAACCAAGTTGTTTTAGTTGCATAAACTTGAAAAAAAGACTGCTAAAGTGTCCACAACTATCCAGACTCATTTAAGAGCATCATCCTGAGCAGCTTGAAGGGATAGTTCAGATATTTTTAAGTGTGGTTGTATGAGGTTCTCTATAGTCAGTGTGCCAGCTACAGTAGATGGAGGTCGGCACGCCCCCAGTTTGGAGAAGCAGGCAGGGGTACCGACACGGAAGCTAAGAAATGTACTGCTGTGGACGGGGGCAGCAGCTAAACGTATTTTAGCCACTTAAAAAAATCTTTATCAGTTAAAGTGTACACTATATTAAGAATGTTTTTTACCGCTTTACCTTGTCGTCAGACAGCCCTTAACAACAAGTAACTCTGAAGCCGTTATGTCCATCTATGCTCTCAGCCACCAGACTCCTTTGACAAAAAACAGTTATTTTACCTCGCAGAACACGGGAGTTGTTGGTCTACCGCTGCCTTGATAGGTTAGTTAGTTATTTATATTGTGTGACTTTGGTGTCACAAAGTGTTAGTTTCCTAAGTCACACAATAACACAAACAAACTATCCAATCAAACAGCAGACAAGCAACTCCGTTGTGCTGAGAGGTAACATTTATGTTTTTGTTAAAGGAGTCTGGTGGCTTCGAAGAGAGCAGAGATAACGGCTTCAGTTCCCCGTCGTAAAGGGCCGTCTAACAGCAAGGTAAAGCTGTAATAATTATATAAAGTACGTTCAGCTGCTGCCCCCGTCCACAGCAATACGTTGCTTAGCTTCCATGTCGGTACTCCTGCCTGCTTCTCCAAACTGGGGGTGTGCCTACCGCTATTAACTGTAGCTAATACACTATGTTCTATACACTAAGTTCCTCATATATCTCCACTTAAAAAAAAACAAAAAAAACTTTAAAGTCTGTAAGCAGGAGGTTATTTTACTGAAAAGCCCCATTGCCAAGACATATGGCGGTTTATGGACACACACCAGCTGGTTCAGAGATTGAACTTATGACTCCAGACCCACCAGACCACCCAGTTGTCAGTTCAGGAACAGTTAAACTTCAGGTTTGGCCTTAAACTCATAACTACAAAGAAAAACATGTTTTCTGTAATTAAAAGTGGAAGATTAGTCCAGTTTTTTTGGGATAAAGTGCTGTTTCGGATTCCTTCTAGACACTCTTGTTTTGAGTTTAAAAAAAATCCTCATGCAGCTTTTAACAATCTTCCAGAAGCTCAGTAACTTCTCGACCTCTCTGCTGTGCACACACCAATTATTTCTGTCTAATCTCTGGAAGCCGGTCACCATCATCCTCTATCCTGCCATGAGGGACTTCCTCACCCTCGGTTATCTTCCTCCGGTGGAGGGAGGAAATGAGCGGCTCTGAGGCCGGCTTTTGTAAACAGACTGCCAGTGTTGAGCAGGGCGAGCTGTGTGGCACTTATACTCGAGGAGATGCTCCTACGGTCGCTTCCTCTCACTTCAAACACATTCCTGAAATTGCTAAGCAGGGTTTGTTTTTTAACGCCTTTGATGAGTTCAATTTGGAATGGATGGATGGTTTTTTTGAACGTTTCAAACCAACTTATCCATTAGAGATGCAAATATTTCAAATCCCACTGTAAATGCAAAATATATGCTTGGTTAATAATATGGTGTCAACCAATTACTACAAATGGAAATATACTACATTTAAATGTGGAAAACATCTAGAAGCTATTGTTTTGTTTGGACTTTTGTGCCACAGCTTCATCCACAAGTGACTCAGTGAGTATGAGTAAGGACAGCTGTGGTGGCAGATGTTGGAGGTAGATGAAGCAAACATAGATGGTGCAAAAGGCTTGGTGACATAGTGACTACAAACGAAGCTAGCTAGAGAAATACTTTAGCTAGCGAGGTAACTGTCAACACGTTATCCAGCTGGGAACAAGCCAACTGAGTGAAGAGTAAACTGACTGCAAGCTACTGAACTACAGCGTAGGAGGTTTGCTATCGATCAAAGCTGAGAATTGGGGAATCAAAATTCACTAAATTGAGTTTGATGCGAAAGTGGGCTACTGGCCATCTAAAATGAATTCATGTGTAAGGATATATCAGCCTTTATTGAGCTACAAATGTGAAAAATCACACACATAAATCTATCTTGTGCATGCAGACAAAACTCAAGAGCGAGGGAGAGAGAGAGAGAAAAAAAGATTGTTATATGCTAAAAAAAAGCACATTATTTAAGACCAAACCTTGTCTAACTTGCACAGACAGAGAGTGCAAACAAAGTGAGCACAGTTTGTAGGTTTATTTAAATCACTAAGCTATTCCAAATGTCTGTTGTTGACTTGCCATTTCCCAGTGTTGAGATTCAGTAGTGAGCCATCTTGTTTCCTAGCCAGGCTTATTTCTGACCTTATTAACTCAAACTACAACCGTCCACTCGCAAAGAAGTGATCGCTACGACCCTCCACCAATCAGGCTCTCCTTCTTCTCTGCCATTACCTCCTTGTGCAGTTGTTAAATAACAACACGCCCCGAGGACAACATTTTTGTAACTCTGAGATGGAAACATGGCTGCTGTCTCTCAACCCTCCGTCAGTTACCTGGAGAGCGACACAGGGAGTATCCTGGATCTGAAGCGACACTTCCTCCCCATCCAGTGTGACCTTTCTGGAGTAGAGGGCTCCTGGGGACAATGAAAGAGACAGGATGAATGAATGGATGGATGAATCAATAGTGGGGGGTTTTCTAGAGCGGAGGACTTTTGCAGAAGTAATGCATTTATTTCTCCTGCCTACTTTGACAAATATTTCTCATGTTAATCCAGACAGGATGGGCAGAAACTCACCAGTGTTTGCTTCGTAATCCCCGATAAACCTCTTGGTCAGAAACCTGACAATCAGAGCTGAAAAGAAACGAGAGAATTCTGAATCAGGGAGGCAGAAAATTAAATTAAGGAGTGCAATGACAAAGGGAAGACAACACACGACTCAAGAATATATGGTAATGTATTAAACCTGTACTACACAAAGTCAAATCTGTATCTAAAACTGCTGTTAGTTCTTGTTTCATCTCAAACTTCTTGTACTTAAAATAAAAAAAGAAGTATAGGGAAAACACACTAACCTGCTGCAACCTACTGACCTATAGAACACGTAAATGTTTGCAGATGTTGAAGGAATTTCCTTTTTTTTTCTGTGACATCAATTTTTTGGGGGATTTTTGTTGCAGAGAGATGAGCCAACAAACAGGCCCAAAGTCTGAAGTAAGAAAATGATTCACCAATACTCCCAATCTGATGTTGCAATCCCTCGTGCTTCATCTGTATGTACTGGTAAATGATTGTCTCATCTATCGCTTATTTTTTTGGGGGATTCTGGAAGGTCCTTTCTAACTCTGATTCAAACTTTTGTGAGGCCAGTTTCATTTCAGTACAAGCTTTTGTTTCCCATTAGTGCTAAAGGATAACTCAAAGGAATTCACACAATAAACTGTTTGGCTGAGTAGTACTCCATCTCGTGAGTAAACAGACCGTAAAACTCAAGTATAACTTCTACTACTTCTATTTTCACTATGAAGTGAGAAATACTTGTTTCAACATGAACTATGGTGATGTTTTATACTTGTCGGTGCGCCTTCAGTTGTTGAAAACAAAATCATAATTTATTATAAAACGGGTAGCTCAAATGAAGCAATCTGATTGGTTCATAGCCGTCATATGATAACCACATACAACGGCTGTGACGTCTAATTCCTTTGCACAATGAGCATTACTGCGCATCTGAGAAAAAAACATTGGACTATCAAACTGATAGCTGGTACCATGAGGGAAGCCGTTCATCTGCACATTCATGCCAATACACAGAACTGGTTTAAAATCGGCAAAGTATTCCTTTAAGTGTACGCTATATTTAGAATATTTTCACAGCTTTACCTTGCCACCAGACAGCCCTTTATGACGCGGAACTGAAGCTGTTATCTATGCTCTCTTCAAAGCCACCAGACTTCTTTGACAAAAACACAAATTTTACCTCACAGAACACAGGAGTTGCTGGTCTACCGCTGCCTCCATTGGTTACTTTGTTTGTGTTATTGTGTGACTTTGAACTAACTCTTTAGCGTGCTAGCTGCTAGTGTAGGCTAACGTTACTGTACAGAGGCGATTCTAGGATCAGACCTGTAGGGGGGCTCATCCCCTAATCAGAATGTGACACGGATATAGTGCATGCAAAATTGTTAACCCCCCCCCCTGCTAAATCTTTTATTGCATTAGGCGATAATCTCTGAGCTAGCTACTGAACAACAACGTCAGCTAACATTTTTTGACACTATTAATACAATGATGGAGCCAAACCTGACACTTTATAAGTCAAAGTGATAACGACCAATTTCACACAATGTTCTAACATGTTCTAACAACCAACGTTAAACTTTACAACCTCTCCCTCTGACAGTCTGGCACGACCACCTCCGATTGGCTAACAGTAAGTTTCTGTTAACCCTTTCCTTGACTGGGTTACAACAGTGACACAGGATATCAAACCTGTTTCAAGCCCTTTGAACCTTTTTACATTAAATTACATATACATCATTTAGCTGATGCTTTTTTTAACAAGGCGGCTTACAATTGCTATTTATGTCAGAGGTCACACACTAGGGGTTAAGTGTCTTGCTCAGGGACACATTGGTTGATGTATTGCAGTGGGAATTGAACTTGGATCTCCCACACCATAGGCATGTGTCATATCCACTGCGCCATCACCACCTGTAAGACCTGAAATTGTTTGTCCTCTGTCACAAGTTTGCAAACTCTAACTCTAAAAAAATAAAATAAAATCACCCATGGTACTGTACTTTGCTATCCTAGAATCTAGGCAGAGGAGATTAAGATGTAGGCCCTAGATCTTAATTTCAATGGGAGCTTTCAAATGGTTATATTTAGTGATGGGAAGTAACTTATTACATTTATTAAAGTGTACTGTAGCCTCCTCGAGGTACTTGTAGTTTACTTGAGTATTTCTGTTTTTTTTCTGTATTTCTGTCATTCAGTGGGAAATATTGTACTTTTTACTCCAGTACAATTTTCAGTTAAGATTGAACAGCCAAAACATATGATCTAAAACACTGTGCATGCTGCAGATTAATCTAATGGAAATGATATGTAATAGTTGAAATTAGAAGCAGTAGGTCTACAGCTAACACATTATCAATGATAATCCAAAATATAATACACTCTCTCACACTCAACAACACTCTGAAGGGTGTCATTCTGTATACAAGTGATACAAGGCCACATTGTTTCCTACTATGCATGCAGGACTTTTAGTTGTAATGGAGTAGTTTTATTAACATTGTTTTACTAAAGTAAGCTACAGGCTGAATCATTTTTCATCACTGATTATAACGAATCGAAGCTAACAAATAAATAAGATATAAAAAGTGCAATATATATATATATATATATATATATATATATATATAAAATATCGCCCCCTGTCGTACAGATCTGGTTATTTATTATAAACACTACTTCCCTTCGATATCCTCCTCTACTAAACAAAATATCACAAAGTTATTGCTGACAATAACAAGCTGCATGATGACTGGTTTAATGTGTGGTTATTATCACATAGGCTATTATTGAAATGCATAAAATCACAGCCGCCCTGGCTTTCCCCTTTTTTTAATCCCTTGAGGCAAATGTGAAATTCAGTTTGGCCATGTACAGACTTCCCTCATTCAGCTGAATT
The DNA here is from genome assembly GCF_004354835.1 of Perca flavescens. Lineage (NCBI taxonomy): Eukaryota > Metazoa > Chordata > Actinopteri > Perciformes > Percidae > Perca > Perca flavescens. The sequence continues at coordinate 12,866,106 of NC_041349.1, forward strand.
TTGCATTTTCCCTGCTCTAACTCTTCCATCCATCCATACCGGTTTTCCCGACGTTGCTCGCCCCCAGCACCACAATCTTCACCGTCTTGTTGGGCAAACAGTCCAGCAGGGGATACTCCGGTATGGGGACCAGCAGAAAGTTGCCAGACCCGCTGCTGCTGTTCATGGTTCCCGGTGCAGGGTCGCCAGTCAGCCGCATTTAGCTCCCCTCTGCCCTCAGATCAGCTTTGCTCTATGTGGGAAAATCACAGTCCGGCAAACCTCCTCCGCCCCGAGGAAAATCACTCCAATAGTCCCATAATGTTCCTGCAGAGACAGCGTGGAGAGCTCCGTGTCTCCTGAGGTATCCTGTCTATTCTTGGTAGCTTATAATTTCTGCAGGGGAAACAAAAAAGTAGTTTTCCTTTGTGTTAAAGGTGCAAAATTCCCAAATATTTTCCAAGTATCTCAGCTCCAGTTCAGAGTTTTCCTCCACTGAGTGCATAGAAAAAAGTTTTAACCCCTCTGTGGATCTTTCAGCAGCAACGAGAAGTCATCTTTTTCACAAAAACACAAAAATCCCAACACAGTTTTTAACGTAAGATACATAAATATTTGCAACAAAAAAAAGGATTCCGGTTCGCACCGATTCCAGATGCGACTGAGTGTGGACAGAGAGCAGAGAGAGAGAGAAAGAGAGGGGGAGAGAGAGAGAGGAAGGGAGACGCTGAACCGTCCTCTCAAATATTCCCATGAGACCTTTTTAAATTGAGCTCCTCTTCCAGCCTGGACTCAGATATCATTCAGCTTCTTAGGGCCAATAAACAAGGTTTATATATAACAAACAAAAAAAACTGGACAAATATGAGACTGTATGTGGAAAGAAATGTTATATTATACTTGTGTTCAGCATAGAGAGAGAAAAAAACATCAACTCATCAGTTCATAATAAATATCTATGGAAGCCCATTCCCGCCAGGAAAAAAATTATTATAGCAAAAAATACAAATGCTGATGACAACATTTGAGATAACAAGTAAAAATTATTATTTTGAGTGATTGATATTGTTATGTCTTTGAGCTTACACTGCCGATCAGTGTCAGCATTTTTGTAATGACTGACATTATTAAAAGTCAACATTATTGGATATTGTGAGATTTTGACATACTCATTTAGGAATCTCAAATAAGTCATGACTTTTAAGATCAAAATTACGAGATTCACAAAGTCAAGAAGTTAAGTAAGATTATTGACATAGGCTATCAAACATATTTTATTATTTATCAACATTTGTATTCATATTTTTTGGTAGAAATGAGCCTTCATATAATTTACATACAGCACAGGCTGTGAATAAATATCTTCGGTAAAGAAAAAAAATAGATAGTATATACATGTTCTTAAAGGTTTATGACTTATGAGTCTATGAAAAGAGAGGAATTAAAGAGAAAAGGGAAAACAAGAGTTTAAAAAAGTAAGGAACAGAAACCATAACACAGGGAACATAACACATTCAGGGAAATGGTAGCCTAGTAACTCATAAAACAAGCAGCCACAATTATCATCTCTAACCCTTGATATCATCCAATAACTGTATTAAAGTGGTTGAAGAAGTACTCTGTAGTAACTAAAGATACCACAACTCAGACCTTTTATTAGCAATACCCAAGTGTATAACACTCTGTACACTCTACAAGTAAAAGTAATCTGTTCAAAAATGTAAAGTAAAATTACTAAAGTATTAGCATGAAAATATACTAACCCACATATACTTTATATAACAAAAGTTAAATACTCAATATGCAGAATGGCCCATTCAGAGTATGTGGATTATAATAAGCATATTTTTTTCATGTTAAAGGTGGGGATGCTGGGTAAAAAAAATGTAGTGGAGTAAAAAATGTGCTACAATATTTCCCTCTGGAATGCAGTGGGGTAAATGGAAAATGGAAAAATTCAAGTAAAGTACAAGTACCTCAAAATTATACTTAAGTAAGCTGCAGTACTCAAGTATATTTAGGCTACTTAGTTACTTTCCACCCCTGGTAGTAATGCTATATGAGGGATTCTCTCAAACCCCCAAGGACACAAAGTTTGGGGTAATTATGGCATAGTGAGACCTAAATGTTTACAAACGCACCGCCCGCCGTTTCTAGCCACCTTGTCAGGAATTGAACAAGCCATCAGAGTTGTGAGTCGGTGACACTCCCTCAGAGCCTCCCCGGGCTGGACGGGAGGAAGCTGCCAGAGACATCGAGTAATACCGGAAGCCACGTGTTTTACATTCAAAATAAGATACAACAAATACATTTTTCACCAAAAAATTAAAAAATACAAGTTCTTATCTAAGGTAAACTCATTGTTTTTTTTCCCTGGAGCTTTCAAGTGCATCTCATAGTCTCCCTCAGAGCAAAATATGTTGTAGTGTAATAAAAATAACACGTTGAAGTAGGGCTGGGCGATATATCGATATTAAAAATATATCGATATATTTTTAAATGAGATATGGAATTAGACCATATCGCATATATCGATATAGTTCAAATGTGATCCTTGCTCCCATAGATATATACACAGATGTCGCCTTGAGGTTCTAAACATACGTCAAAACCGCCGCCATCTTGGAACAGGGGTGCGAAGCATTCAGATCAACGCTAAAGATGCCGGACTTTTGTACTGCTTAATTATGTTTGATAGAGGAAATGAAAAGAACAAACAGCAATGAATAACATTTAACAGGTGACAATGTGTTTTATGATTATGTATGCCGCCTTCGACCAGCAACCTGAGCTCCGGCGGCAGCGGGAGGCGGAGAGCTCCGTGGCCGGCCGCAGCGTCTCTTCCCCCGGGAAAAACACAGCTTTGCCTCGCTGCTGCGCCGGTCCCCGCTGATCCAAATCGGACCAGCCAAAGACAGAGTGGTGATCGATAGGATCTTACACGTAGTCCAGGACGACCTGTATGTCGATATCGGCGGAAAGTTCCACCAAGTTTGCCGGCGGCAGGCGGACGGAGAGAAGCTACAGCGGGGCAGCAGAGACCGTCTGCAGCTGCAGGATCTGGAGCTCAGTGCCCGTTAAAATGACATGTAACGCATAAATACATACAGAAATAGATAGTGGAGGAATGAGCCTGGACATTTCAGTCTGTTTTAAACTTCACCTTGAAGCAGAAACTCTTAGTTCAGAAGGGTGAAGTTTCCGTTTGGACTCAGATCTGTGAACCGATCATAATAAATATTCTTTGTATTAACACATTAATTAGTTTCTTTGTTTTGTAGTCGATAGTTCATCTTTTAGTTTACTTAAGTGGAAGCAGTATCAAGTGGAAGAATGGGACTATAAACCTAGGCTTACAGGCATGAGGCATTACATTTTGAACAAAGTAGATTATATTAATATCAAAAGCTTAATTGACCTTTGGAACGAATCACAAATATGGAGCTTTGATTTCAAAAAAGGTACTCCTGTTATACAGTATTTAGGTTTACATTTTATTGTTATTTGAACAGCTGAGCATTTAATCATGAACCAGGTGAAGAAACCGGTTTATTATTTATTTGATTTTGCAACTGTCTCTATGAAACTACTTGTGACATGTCATATTTGATTTTGGCTTTGACTGAACATTTGCTCTCACTTTGCGGAAAAAAATATCGGGATATATATCGTATATCGATATTCAGCCAAAATATATTGGGATATGACTTTTGGTCCATATCGCCCAGCCCTACGTTGAAGCATTAGGTGAGAAAAGTTAACCATTAAAAGTGAATTAGTCTATATTGAAGACGTTTCATTTATGGAATTGTTCCGGTGCCACCGGAGGTTCCGTCGGATGTCTCTCATTTTCGGCCAGATGTCCCTCACCTTCCGCTTTCTTTGTGTTGGGATTCTAAACTCAAACTCAAATTTGGGAAAAATCCTTTTTTTGAGTAAAATTCTTATCACACACTTGACTGCCATTTTAATTCCAGAGATTGCCTCCCTACATGCACGTTTCACCAAAACAAGTTCCTTCCCGAGGTTATTTTGCAGAGGCACCATATCTACGTCCAGCGCTTAGCACCACCCAAGACGATTGTGATTGGTTTAAAGAAATGCCAATAAACCAGAGCACTTTTTTCTCCTATCTCGGCATGTTGTGTGGACTAGCCAGACCCTCATTTGCAATGCTGTAGGTCTGGCAATGTGAGACTTACAGTGAATTAAAAACAACTGAATGAATTACTTACTTCAACTAAAAATATATTTTGCTATTAGGAGGAAAAAAGGACATTTTGAGAGATATATATACTATATATTAGGCCTATGTATTGTCACTTTTCCTATGTATACTTCACTTACTTACAACCTGTTTACATCTCTATATATACAGTATATATTTATTACTTCTCATTATGCATATACATTCACTGCATTCTTGTTGACATTCAGTTCTGCAATTACTGTACAGTCTACCACAAATATATATTTTATTTTACATTTATATGTTATATTTTATCTAACTTTGATTGGGGATTAGTATCGAAAATCAACACTTTGGCAATAATTCTTTATTCACTTTGCTTCTGTTGTCAGAATCAAGGGCCATTAATGGTAAAATTACACATTTATTTATTTCCAGTTATTTATTTTCTGTTGGCGTATTATTTTGAAATACAAGACCGGAAGTCGTGCATGCTACTCTGTGCATTTTGACGGCACTATGCAGAAGGCTCTCCCGGAAGCAAAATTACGAATCCCACTATGGCCACGCCAAGACCCGCCCTACGAAGCAGCTCGATTGGTCGATCGAGTGGTTAAGGTTAGGGTTAGGGGATTGGTCAGGGGATAGGACCTGTACATGTAAGCATGGACGCCTGGCCAATAGTAGTGTGTGAACGCTATTGAAGGGCGGGTCTTGGCGTGGACATAGTGGGATTCGTAATATCGCCTCCCGGAACTCCGCAGCCGCATCGGCTCTAATTTCAATATCGGGGTTCGGTCCAACATGGCGGCTTACGGATGGAAATACTGATGACAGTCCGAAAGATCGCCTCGATTTGTACGATGGTAAGGAGCTGATATTCGGCTTTAACGTTGGTATTTTTGCGCTGCGCCTCTATCCGGTGCCCGGGCTAGTAAGCCTGGACAGCTAAAGATAGCTGCTCTGTTAGCCTGTTTGCTAACATTACAGAGCAACATGATAATAACACACAGGGTTTCCAGAAAGTTGTAGCCTTTTAACAGTTAGCTCTCCAGCTCCGGAGATAGTCGTGTTTAGTTTTAAAACAGGGTGTTATTAAGCACAAACCAAGCTTGTTTGGCAGTTTATTACCCGGGTTGTAACGTTAGTTTGTTTATGCGAGAAGGGCGAAAACTAGCTAGCTTGTATGCTGCATTCAAGTGGTGTCGACATAATCGGAAAGATTATTCCCCGATTGGGAACATTCTCGTGAAGTCCCCCTTAATTCGGAACAACAATTCGGAAAGTCGGCAAAATTTTTGCCACACGACTTTCTGAGTTGACGTTATATTACGTAGTAACACGGCGGACGAAAAATAAATGTTAGGTTAATAATAAGAAACCTTTTATGAATTCACGTATTGCATATACATTTTTGCTCACGTGTAATTCGTAATATGATATTAGGTTGTAACCGTTAGTTGCTGTCCATGTAGGGTGACCTAGATTAGTTAGAACCGTTATTTATTAGAATGAACCCTGATAACATGTCAGGTAAAGCAATATTTTATGGAATGTAACGTTACTGGTGCAGCAACAAGTCTGGGACAAAACCACTAGTATACAGCTTCAAACTGGAAATAATACTGGAACCAGATATCAACATGTTGTTAAAACACTCTGAGCAATGAAATACATCACATCTTCTTTGTAGCATCCAAGTTTTTCCCACATTACGACTTAAAGCTCATGAACACACTGAAGTCTGAAGAACGACTTCCCAACTTGGAAATAATAGACAAGTCGAAGTGTCATGTGTTGTGATTGTGCTTCTTTTTTTCTTCCCTCTAAGCCTAAGAGGTCTTAAACGTTTTTTAGGCTAAGCTCTTAGCTGAAAAGAGACAGAGCAGATACCCCCTAAAACATATATTGCATACAATTGAGTTTGATATTAAAAACTGGGCCTACAATAACGTGTGGGCTGCTCAAAGCATTTACACATACCGTTTTAATGGTGCATACGATACCAAGCTTTTAAAGTAAAATTGTTGGCATGTTCATATATGTATACATTGTGTTTTATTGTTTAAATGTGGCACAGTGAGTCATTAAGCTTAACTGTATCTGTGGATGGCTACCTTGCCTACAGGCCAGTAAGCTTTTCATTAATGTTGTGTACATTAACTAAAAAAGGATTTATCTTTACTTATAATATGGTGGATTCGTGTTAATGTATATCTTCTTTGTATTTAGTTCGGCATATTTAATGCTTTCATTAGTCTTCTGCTCCTAAATGGCTTTTTAGAAGGTTTTAATAATAGGATACTCTGTATTGATCAGTGTCAGAGGTTAGGATCAGCCTTGTTCAAAGACACCATCAGCTGGTAGATCCTATAAACACAGGAGCTTTAGCACGCATTCCCCAGTTATAGGACCAGCTTGTCACTTCTGACTGTAGCTTATCCTGTTTCTACCTGCTGCACCTTTCAGAGCTGACAGACAGTTAGGCAGATGCAACAGAAGAGTCTGCTGCGGTCTTTTTAGTGTGTGTGTTTGTGTGTGTTTTTAAAGACCGCACACGAGGCCATGCAACCCTTTTAAGTGTGAAGGCCAGCACCATTGTGTGGCAAATTACCAGCACCTACTAGACCAATACTAACCAGGCTAAATATTAGCTATGGCTGGCAGGTTTGTTCAGTCTGTTTGCCACTTTGGCAGTCTACCAGTTGCTGCCCAGAAGGTATTTGCTTTTCAGAAAATCAATGTTTCTGTTGAACCTGTGAAAGTCAATAATAGGGCTGCAAAATCCAGAGCTGGGCAGTTGCATCTCAGTTCCCATACTGTAGCAGCACTTTGGGGAACAATGTTGATGTTTTTAAAGAAGGAAAAATTAGTTTACAGGCAATAGAGTTGTTATTGTTTAATTCACTCAGTGTATGACGGTATAGTCATATCAGTTGACTGTAATTCTGCATTAAAGACAAATTGAAGATAATTGGCTATAGTGTATCTCAATATCACAGTAACCAGAATCCCAGCTGATGTATAGTCTCATAGGCCTGTATTTCCCAGCTCTGAGAGACCTGACCACTTATATCCCAACTTTAACTTCCAAGTTTGGGGAATATATAGTATTGGAATAGCAGATTATTTAACATTTTGATTGGGGCTAAAAATTGAACCTCCAATACTTCTTTTGGTTACCAACTGAAATGGGTCTCTAGCACAAAGTATCAAAGACTGCCAGGTCCTGAAAGCTGGCTGAGAATGACTAGTCTAGTGTAATGATTCTTTGATAAGAGAGTTCTTTTATTAAAATCCGAATTTTGCCAGTTTGTGAGCGTTTTTCCATCCATCCATCCATCCATCCATCTTCGTCCGCTTATCCGGTGTCGGGTCGCGGGGGGAGCAGCTCCAGCAGGGGACCCCAAACTTCCCTTTCCCGAGCAACATTAACCAGCTCCGACTGGGGGATCCCGAGGCGTTCCCAGGCCAGGTTGGAGATATAATCCCTCCACCTAGTCCTGGGTCTTCCCCGAGGCCTCCTCCCAGCTGGACGTGCCTGGAACACCTCCCTAGGGAGGCGCCCAGGGGGCATCCTTACCAGATGCCTGAACCACCTCAACTGGCTCCTTTCGACGCAAAGGAGCAGCGGCTCTACTCCGAGCTCCTCACGGATGACTGAGCTTCTCACCCTATCTCTAAGGGAGACGCCATCCACCCTCCTGAGGAAACCCATTTCGGCCGCTTGTACCCTGGATCTCGTTCTTTCGGTCATGACCCAGCTTTCATGACCATAGGTGAGGGTAGGAACGAAAACTGACCGGTAGATCGAGAGCTTTGCCTTCTGGCTCAGCTCTCTTTTTCGTCTAAACGGTGCGATAGATTGAATGTAATACCGCACCCGCTGCGCCCGATTCTCCGACCAATCTCCCGCTCCATTGTCCCCTCACTCGCGAACACAACCCCAAGGTACTTGAACTCCTTCACTTGGGGTAAGGACTCATTCCCTACCTGGAGAAGGCATTCCATCGGTTTCCTGCTGAGAACCATGGCCTCAGATTTAGAGGTGCTGATCCTCATCCCAACCGCTTCACACTCGGTTGCGAACCGATCCAGTGAGTGCTGAAGGTCACAGGCCGATGATGCCATCAGGACCACATCCTCTGCAAAGAGCAGCGATGAGATCCCCAGCCCACCAAACTGCAACCCCTCCCACCCCCAACTCGCCTCGATATCCTGTCCATAAATATTACAAACAGGATTGGTGACAAAGCGCAGCCCTGGCGGAGGCCAACCCTCACCTGAAACGAGTCCGACTTACTGCCGAGAACCCAGACACAGCTCTCACTTTGGTCGTACAGAGATTGGATGGCCCTGAGTAGAGACCCCCTCACCCCATACTCCCGCAGCACCTCCCACAGTATCTCCCGGGGGACCCGGTCATACGCCTTCTCCAAATCCACAAAACACATGTAGACCGGTTGGGCATACTCCCAGGCTCCCTCCAGGATCCTTGCGAGAGTAAAGAGCTGGTCCGTTGTTCCAGGACCAGGACGGAATCCGAATTGTTCCTCCTCAACCCGAGGTTCGACTATCGGCCGAACCCTCCTTTCCAGCACCTTGGAGTAGACTTTACCAGGGAGGCTGAGAAGTGTGATACCCCTATAATTGGCACACACCCTCTGGTCCCCCTTTTTAAAAAGGGGAACCACCACCCCAGTCTGCCACTCCTTTGGCACCGTCCCAGACTTCCACGCAATGTTGAAGAGGCGTGTCAACCAGGACAGCCCCTCCACACCCAGAGCCTTGAGCTTTTCTGGACGGATCTCATCAATCCCCGGGGCTTTGCCACTGTGGAGTTGTTTGACTACATCAGTGACTTCCGCCTGGGAAATCAACGACAATCCCCCGTCATCCTCCAGCTCTGCCTCTAACATAGAGGGCGTATTAGTCGGATTCAGGAGTTCCTCAAAGTGCTCCTTCCACCGCCCTATTACCTCCTCAGTTGAGGTCAACAGTGTCCCATCCTTACTGTACACAGCTTGGATGGTTCCCCGCTTCCCCCTCCTGAGGTGGCGAACAGTTTTCCAGAAGCACTTTGGTGCCGACCGAAAGTCCTTCTCTATGTCTTCTCCAAACTTCTCCCACACCCGCTGCTTTGCCTCTTTCACGGCAGAGGCTGCAGCCCTTCGGGCCCTTCGGTACCCTGCAACTGCCTCCGGAGTCCTCCGGGATAACATATCCCGGAAAGACTCCTTCTTCAGTCGGACGGCTTCCCTGACCACCGGTGTCCACCACGGTGTTCGTGGGTTACCGCCCCTTGAGGCACCTAAGACCCTAAGACCACAACTCCTCGCCGCAGCTTCAGCAATGGAAACTTTGAACATTGTCCACTCGTGTTCAATGCCCCCAGCCTCCACAGGGATGCACGAAAAGCTCCGCTGGAGGTGTGAGTTGAAAGTCTGTCGGACAGGGGCCTCCTCCAGACGTTCCCAATTTACCCGCACTACACGTTTGGGCTTACCAGGTCTGTCCAGAGTCTTCCCCCACCCCCTGACCCAACTCACCACCAGATGGTGATCGGTTGACAGCGTTTTTCCCTTTAGCTCATTTCCTGTGTATAGCCGAAATTTTAAACTTGACAACTTTGGCTTCGTATCTTAAATTTTAAAGGATTTTGTAGAAGCTCTTTTTTTTTTTTTTTAGATATCTCAAAGTAAGATATTGGCACCAAAACTTGTATCAGCACGAGTGAAATCATTTCTAAAATGTGACTACTTCCAGTATTTATTGGTATTGATTACTTATTCTCTGATGATGACACATTACAAGTTTAAAATCATAATTTTACCGCCAAAACAGTCAGACCACTATGTCCAGTTAGTGCTAAGGGACTTCTCGTCCATGTTGCCTTAAAAATGAAGACTGAACGTTTGTTCTTTACCTAAGGAACAGTAATTGACACAACAGTCTCCCCACAACACAAGGTCCATTTAGTAGCTGTTCAGGAGCCTTTGATTTTCATAATTTTGCTGATTTTTGGCACCCTTGTACATGCGTACTTATTTATTTAAATTAAAACAAGGTTCCAGACAAAAAACGTTTTTTTCTTCAAAGCAGAAAATAAGGTTGACGAGATGCTGACGTAAGACAGCAAACTATTTTTCATCAGAACATCTTCCTGACTGATATCACGATTAATAACTATGATCACAGTGTCTAACAACGCAGTCATTTAGCTCTGCTGTCTGTCTAGTTTTCACTGATGCTGGTACCTTTTTTAAGAAGTTTTTAAAGCTGTCCTGCACAACCAGCAGTTGGCTTTCATTTCCATCAATTCAGGAAACGGAGTCATTTCAAACCTGAAAACATAAATGAATTCAAACGTGTGTTTACAGCACATATTAGTAAGTAAGTAAGTAAGTAAGTTTATTTGATTAGGACAGTGCACATTAATCAACATTTCTGTAAATGCGCCAGTGTTAGCCAGTTGGCTAATTTTCAGCTGTAGTCCTAGTATGCGGGAGAAAGCAATCATTCTCCTGTTTTCCAGGCCGAAATTTGCCTTCCTCTCCGTTTGCATTTCCAACGTCGGGTGCTCTGGCTTTGTTTACAACATTGCGATGTTTGGACGTTGTGTTGTACCTTCAGCCACGCCTTCATTTGCTCTCCCGTTGTTGACTTTGCATTGACTGCATTGTGATGATGAGTAACAATTGAGTGGCTCCACCTATGTAGTCACTCACCCCTGAAGGAAAAGCTGTATCATGGTTAATATCATCACCATCATCATCGTCCCCCTCCTCTGTCTGTCTCTCTCTCTCTCTCTCTCTCTCTCTCTCTCTCTCTCTCTCCTGCCTTCATATAGCATTTGATTTCTAGGAGCTCAGACCAGATAACATCCAGAGGCAAAAGGTTTTTTGATGAATCATAGACTTGTTTCAAGAAAGAGTTTTAAACCAAGTCATACAGTGAAAGTCATGTTTTTGAGAATGATTCATAAATCTGCTGTTTAACCTGTAATTTATAAAGTCATTTCAGTCTTCACAACACAGACATGGGTTTCATTAAAAAACAAACTGCTATATTGTCTTGGCCTGAAAATCCCCTAAATGTGTGTGCATGTGTGATTTCAGTGTCTTAAACAGTGTGGGAACTTTAAATTTAATAAACAGTTTTTTGTGTGTTCTTTCTTTCTTTTCTTTATAATCAGATCTTTCTCTGAGTGTTAGTGTAACCTCACGGTTTATATCATTTGTGCACACATTTTATTTTGACATTTTCAATGTTTGAGTCCCCCCCAACTTGTTTACAACCACATGTTTTGTCTTTTTTTACCCATTGAATATCATTTTACAATCTCAAAATCTTATTAAACTTCATTTTATAAGTTTTTCTGATCTTTAAAATAAAAAAAAAACATCTTATCTGGTTGTTCATTGAAAGTTTCTATGTAAAATGCAAACTTTCAAATTGTTACCTTGAAGTAAGTTGGCTTGTTAAGGCAGATGTAAAATAAATACAAATGCACACTTATCCACAAATAAAGGTCTATTCATTGTTATTGTTATACCAACTGATGTATGAGTGCACTCATACTATTAAATGGCCTCTCAGCTTGTTGTTGATGTTTTTTTAGTTTACAGCTGAGTCATGGAAGGAAAATTTGGAGCAAAATATCAGGAAGTGGGCTATAATAACAAATGCACCATCTGAATGTCAAAACAGACGGTATATCTTGCCTAATTTGACTCCTTTTACAATAACATTTTATGGCCTGACATCGATCAACAGATACTGTTATGTTTGCTCCCACATGTGACATAACTCAACTATAATACTGGATTCATGTGTTGTCTTGTAACATAATGAAATGTGAAGTTATGAAAAGCCAAACGACAAGTATTACGATTTTATTGGAGAAATGAAGTAGGAAGCACAGCTGCAACAAACAGATGGTCAACAGTCCAGCAGAGCAGAGAGAAAGTAGGGCAGGAAAACCGAAAACAATGAGGAAACAAAAGGGCAAAGGAGGGATTCTGATGGATAATTTTACGTAAAATAAAAATTTATTTTACTGTACTGTGACACTCATTGTACATGCACATCTTTGTTTTTAACCACAAAGGATATCCATTAAATGTTTCTCTTTTTCTTCTTCAGGGCGCCAATGCCTCTGCCTTGGAAAAGGAGATTGGACCGGAACAGTTTCCCGTTAATGAACACTACTTTGGATTGGTCAACGTAAGTGTCAGTCAAGAGCATGCATTACTGCCCCCCTCAGATGGTATAAAATGTAATATTGCTAAAACAAGTACAACAACATATCTCTTGCCCCAACATATTTCTGTGTAGCCTACGTAAGTGGCCTGAAGTTTATACTTGTGCGTCGATCTCTTTAAGAGAATAGCAGGGTGTGTGTGCGCACGGAGTGTGTGGTAGAGCGAGTGAGAAACTGACGGTGACATGTTTCCGCCGGATGCATGTATTTTCCCATTTCCTTCCGATTTCTTTGTGTTGGAATTTTAAATTTGGTGGATTTATGAGGACTAGGGTTAACTGCTCCTCAGATTTCTGCAGGGTAAATTGAGACATCTAGCTGGACTATCTGTCCAATCTGAGTTTTCTCTAGCAAGCATTTTGCAGCGCCTCTGTGCAGAGTATAGCACCGCCCTTGACGATTCTGATTGGTTTAAAGAAATGCCATTTAAACCAGAGCACGTTTTCCTCCCATCCCCGAATGCTAGGTGGAGTAGCCAGACTCTCCGGGTCTGGCAAAGCAAGACAAGGGGGAATGCAACGCTACCAATCCACGCCCGAGCGACGTGCGTCATGTAGTTACATTTTTTAGAGCGGTGTCCGCACCTCCACTTACCTACGTACGCACCAACGCCGTTGATTTAACGCGGAAGCATAAATCAACCGTTAGTCCTGTATCTTTCTTTGTCTCTGTGTCTCTCATTCTGTCTCTGTTTCTTTTTTCTAGTTTGGCAACACCTGCTACTGTAACTCAGTGCTGCAGGCTCTGTATTTCTGTCGACCGTTCAGGGAGAAGGTGTTGGCGTACAAGGTAAGTGATGAGGGAGACACCATAGCTGTATCGGCCAGCAGTGTTTCTGTCCTCATATTTGCACAGAGTACTAAAGACTCCTACTAAAAGAATGCACTTAAATACCCCCGAAAATAATAAAGTATCGGTCCGAATATAAGATTTTCTTGTTAATATGTTTGCAAAACGGGATGGCGTGTTATACTCAAGGACTAGATATTTAAATATTCAGCAGAGGAATGGAGCGAGGCCCAGTCCCTGCACCACAGAGTGAACTTGCATTATAATAATAATAATAATAATAATAATAATAATAAAGAAAACGGGTTTATTACAACTTGGGTTTTTATGTTCCTAGCAAAAATATGAAAACAATGGGACAGTCGTAGCTCAGTCTAGAAAAACCTGGCTTGGGAACCGGAGGGTTGTCAGTTCAAGTCCCCGCATGGACAGTATACTTTCTTTTTCAAAAAGCAGTCAGAAAATCAGACCATGGGGAACAAGTGTCAAGTGTTCGGCCAGATTATATAAACCACTTTAAATTGAGGTGCAACTAAAAGTGTGTGTCATTGAACAGGAAAACTGTGTGTGCACTACTAGTACTACTACTGCTAAGTATTATATGTCAAATTAGGAATCCCAACTTTACCGTACACCTTTGTGTTCTCTTCCAAATAACTTTGACCAATTTAGGGGGTTTGTTATCATCTTGTCCCCTGACTGTTGTCCCAAAACACCTTTTTTTTAATGAGAGAGAGAGAGAGAGAGAGAGAGAGAGAGAATCATTTCAGTACAGGCAAGAAAACCAACAAAAACTAAATCAGAGAGAAAGATAACTGTCTGGGGGTTGTTGAACTCTCCGTGGAGTGACAGATGTGTCCCTTTTTTTGTTTTTCCAGGTGCAGCCGCGTCGTAAGGAGTCGCTCCTCACCTGTCTATCCGACTTGTTCAACAGCATTGCCACACAGAAGAAGAAAGTCGGAGTCATCCCTCCCAAGAAATTCATCTCACGACTGAGAAAAGAAAATGGTAGGTATCGTTCCGGGAGAACATAGTACTGTAAAGAAGGAGGGAGGGAACTTCCCCTGTGCTTAAACCACTAGAAATGTTCAGATTGTTGATTTTCATCGAAGTGGAGGGTTTGACTTCACAGCTGTTGCTTCTGTCACAAACCTAAACGCATGACTTCCTGTTATTTTTCCCAGGAAAACATCCAATCCAACACCAGGTGTTTGTAGAGATGTCAAATCTGAAATGTTCTTTCATCAGTGAAGTTAGCTGATTGGCAAGGGAGAAAGGGATGAGGAAGAGAGCGCGGAAAAGGAGAGAAGAGGGGGGGGGGAGGAGAGAGGCGAGGGGGTATGTCAGCTGAGACGTTAATCTCACAGCTGAGGAAATAAAATTGTCAGCCATATCCTGGAGCGGAAAGCAAATGATAAAGAAGAGATTTTAATTGGTTCCAGATCTCCTCGCCAACACATGCTGATCATTCATTTTCTCCTCTCGCTTTCTTCATCACTTCTTCCTTCCCTGTCCATCTCTGTTTCTCTTTATGTATATCCTTCTCTGTATTCCTCTTACTACTTCTCTATGACTCTATGTATTTTTATTTCTCCACATATTTCTGTCTTTCTCCATCCGTCCCTCTCAGAGCTGTTTGACAACTACATGCAGCAGGACGCCCACGAATTCCTCAACTACCTCCTCAACACCATCGCGGACCTGCTGCAGGAGGAGAAGAGCCAGGAGCGACAGCAGAATGGAAAACTGGTTCAGAATGGAGGAGGAGGGACAGGAGGAGGAGGAAGTGAGGGAGGAGAAGGGGAAGGAGGAAAGGAGACACAACAGACTTGGGTCCATGAGATTTTCCAGGGAACACTGACCAACGAGACTCGCTGCCTCAACTGTGAAGCTGTAAGTGGGAAAAAATAAGTCCTTTTTCTGTGCAAACTCTGGCGCAGTTTGTAAAGATTTAAGTTATGATTTATTTACCTTGATCTTTTCAAAACACAAAATACATTCGGCATGAAATAATAAGATAAATGTGTTTTTCTAATCCAGTTTTGTTTTGATACGGCCATACAAACGGTAACTTATGAAGATTCCTGGTTTCCTTTTTTTGGGCACTGTGGAACCAAGTGAACTAAATCCAAAAAGATGATAAATACTTGTCCCTGTTTCACGGGACTACAAAATGATCTGTAGTGGTGACATTGCACAGTATATCATTAAACAACTCCCTAAGCCAGACTCAATATTTACTGACATTGTGATATTGTTAAGGGCTGCTAAAGGCAGGGAAGAAAAGACTCCCACCGTTGGGTTTAAAATACTTAAACATTAGCTTTGGAAATGTTTAAAGAGAAGGGAAATACATTTAACACATTTGTTGGATGTCAAGGACACATAATGTTTTCCATGTTTACCTGGTGGGCCTCCATCTGTTCAAAATGCTGCATTGCAAAAGCGTTTTTCACGTCTTCGCTTGCACTGCAGGTGAGCAGTAAAGACGAGGACTTCCTGGATCTGTCGGTGGATGTGGAGCAGAACACCTCCATCACTCACTGTCTCAGGTAACACGGTGCTCATCCATGGAAAGGGAAATGAGTCTTTTATGCTCACCTGATATGGAAAGCCATGGAGAAAAGCTTGAATTTGATATCATGACACTTAAGTTTCTTAAACGTTGTTGGTTGGTGTTGGTAAATGTGTGTCTCTTTACAGGGGCTTCAGCAACACCGAGACGTTATGTAGTGAATACAAATACTACTGTGAGCAGTGTCGCAGCAAACAGGAAGCCCAGAAAAGGTGGGTGACAATTTGTTGGCTCCCTTAAAGCTTTAGTGCGTAACTTTTTGATATTAATAAACGTACGTTACAGTCAAACCTTTGCCAAATGAGTTGTTATTAATACCTGACAATGGACACCTCGTCGGGCATTTAGCCTTACTTGCACGGCAGCAGTACAACCGCTGGCCGTTGCTCCTTTTGTCTTCAGTTTCTTATGAAATGTGGCTGCTAAATTATCACACTAACCAGATAAAACAACAACGTGTCTGTCCTGTATTTAATTTTTTTTTATATACACACCATCCACTGTTTTTGGGCGCTTGCTAAGTGCACTTGCTAAGTGCACTAAGTCCCATCCATTAGCTCGAAAGAGCCATGCTGTCAACAGCAACTGCACCTCGCATTAACACTGAGCAGAATGCTGTGAGAGCGCGAGCCAAAGGTTCCGCCAACTTCGGAGGAAGCGTCTAAAAACATACTTGTTCCTGATAGGTCTGGAACAATAATGGTATCAACATGGAAAGCTTTTAGCCCTCCTTTAAGTTCTTCTAGATGTCCCCTCGCTGTCTGTCTTTGTGTTATTCCCTAGTAGTATGTGTTTCCACTGACCTTTTTCCAAGCCATGTGCTTTATTTTGTAATATTTTTTTTCTTTTTCTTCTTCTTAGTAATTTGAAACTTCTTTACAGCAAAAAGTTGAGGGTATGGTTCAGTTCAGAGATGATTTCAGTTTCATCGTCTCTTTCTCTCTGTCAGGATGAGGGTAAAGAAGCTGCCGATGATCCTGGCCCTCCATCTAAAGCGCTTTAAATACATGGACCAGCTGCACCGCTACACCAAACTGTCCTATCGCGTTGTCTTCCCCCTGGAGCTGCGCCTCTTCAACACGTCCGGGGACGCCACCAACCCCGACCGCATGTACGACCTGGTGGCTGTCGTCGTACACTGTGGCAGGTACGTTCCTCTTTTCTCTTCTTTAAATCCTTCCTCCTATTGCAAACCTGCAGGGTCTGTGGTGGTTTATATCGGTTGTTTGTCAAAACAAAATTCACCACAAATCAATTAGATTTTTGAAATTGGTTCGTAGTCTGATCAGCACCAAAAAAGAAAAAAAGTCATTAACTTCCTAATGCAAGGAAATAAATCAACTCTTTGGCTTTAGTGAAGTTGCCATTGTCATTTGACTAAAACATTAAAGCTATAGTGCGTAGTTTCTGTCTCCCCCATAAGGAATTCAAAGTAATGACAACAAAACTGTCGGCGCGTCCACATGATACAAGCCCAACCGTCCTCCACGCAGCTGCTAGTAGCCAAGGAGGACACGGAGGATTAAAGAAAAACATGGACTCTTCAGAAGAGGTCATTATCTTGACTCGAGTTTCTGCGCGCCGGACCACACCGTTTTCTATAAATAGCATTACTGAGAAATACAGAGAGAGTTGTGTGGAACTGATAGTCTTAATTAACTTTGTATCAATGTGTCTTACTTGTTGTTGTTCCTCTCTGCAGTGGGCCAAACCGCGGACACTACATCACCATTGTCAAGAGCCACGGCTTCTGGCTGCTGTTTGATGACGACATCGTAGAGGTGAGCGAGAGGTTTTTTCATTCTCAGTTTCCTTTTTCTTTACCACAACAAATTTTTTTTGTTCCACTTTACAAAGATGAACTGCTTTCAGGTCTAAACTTCATCATTTAACACTGTGTTACCCAATTTAAAATCAAGGAACACCAAAGCTTAAAATCCCATCTTATCTGAACCAGACAGGAATTTCAAATAACCGTCTGTAGCAGTTCCACTGCTGTAGACCTCTGTTCACAGATAACAACAAACACACAGGGAGGAATATTTGCCACAACACTTTATTTGAGGATCGCATCAGCAATGAATTGTCCCACAATCCGTCTGGAGCTCCCTCGCTCCCACTTGGCCCGAGGCTCTCGGTCGCGAGGGCAAAACTTGCGCTGTCCAGCTCACCACACGTCTCCTCTCTCACGGTCGGCCATCAAAAGCTTGCTCCGGCTCACTACTGCTTTAAAGGGAGAACATGATCAGACAACTCGCTGCAGCTGTAGCAATCAGTCCCTCCCGACCTGCTCACCTGAGCCACCACCTCCTCCCCACACCCCCTCCACACCACCACACCGTCCTTCCAGGCTCAGTGTAGATCCTGGCACTTCAAATGTTGTCTGGATTTCCTTTGAAAGGCCAACCTAGATACCTTAACCTTTGCTGAATAATGAGGAGTTAGAAAAGGGGTTTAGGGCGGCCGGATTGCTCAGTTGGTAGAGCGGGCGCCCATATATGGAGGTTTACTCCTCGACGCAGCGGGCCCGGTTTCGACTCCGACCTACGGCCCTTTGCTGCATGTCATTCCCCCCCCTCTCTCTCTCTCTCTCCTTTCATTTCTTCAGCTGTCAATAAAGGGGTTTAGCAATCAGGATAGGATTATAGAAATAGAATGGTAGATGAAAAATTTGTAAAGGAGACATGTAAGAAGATAACTGGGTAGAAAACAGAAAGAAGTGCATACCTGCTTCAGATTAAAGTACAGGATTAGCCCAAAGCCTTGTGGACAAGATCTGGAATGAGAAACATGGTCGGCTGCTTTGTCTTCTTTCTTTCTACTACTTCTACTACCACTTCAAAATATATGGCTATTTTAACTTTATAAAAAGCAACTGACAAGTTCAGTCTTTCACTCCAAAAAAGATTTACATGGATGGTTGTCGTGATCTGCCGATCCTCTGCAGCTTCTGCTCTAAAAGCATCTGCTTTCCTCTCTGATGTGGTGACTGGAGAAAACATGGCAGCCTACATTAAAAACAACACAGTCTGACATACTTCTAGCATCTGTGATAACCGTGATAACTGTTTTCAGCTCCCCTCTTGGCACGCTGTAACAACAGCAGCATAGTGACATTGAAGATAATGTGATGATGGATCAATCCAAGTAGGGGAATGTACCAGCAACTGCAACCCTGCAACAAATTTTAAAGTACATGAAATCAGACGTATAGCGTTACTAGTATGTAGCGTTGGCCAAAAGCATGATGTAGCTCTCAAGTCATTGGCAGTCGACCACTTGAGTGCACGGCCAAAGCCTCGGCATGCTGCTGTGTTTCAGCTGGGGCCAAGTAACCTTTCAGTTTGTTATTTTTCTTACACCAAAAAGAACGGTATGCCACACCATCAAGCTATCAGCGGTTAACTGACTGTGCAGTCATGATGGTTAAACGTTCCAGGGTTTGTGAAGTATAATCTGTATTAGAAACAAATGTACAAACAGTTGCAGTGTTTTAAAAAAAAAAATTTAAAAAATCCCCGGCCATTGCATGAGGGAAAACGCAATGTAATAAAGTAGATTCTTTACAAAGGAACCAATGAAGTTTTATTTTACAGGTCTGTGATTTACAGTTATTTTCCTAATAATTCCCTAGAAAGTTTCTTGGAAAGAACTACATAATTTGGTACTAATTACAGGGCAATGAAGAATTTCTTGGAAAGAACGCTTCATTTATTTTTTCATTTAGTAAATATCCATTATTTTTCACTATTGGAAACTTTATTCTCCATCTAATTTGTATTCATGCCTATAGATACATTTTACATTTTAGCATGTTCAGCCGACTAAAACTCTCTCTGTGCTAATACTGAACTTGATACAATGAATTTGAAGTATAACAAAACATTCTCCTCCTATATTATGTATTCCAAAATGACGTAGTCCTTTCTAGTAAACATCCTAGGAAATTATTCTGAATTAACGGACCTGTAAAATAAAGCTTGTCCAATAATCTTTTAGTAGATAACCACAGCATTAATGAAAACCTCAATTGACATGTCTACCAAAGCGATTTCCTTCAGTTACATTCTAAAGAAATTAATAGTTGTCTTAAGACTTTTGTAATATTCATATTTTATCTTAAAATATAAATTTATTCATTTTAGATTTTACTTTTGGTTATCACCAAAATACTCATACTGCCTCCAAAAGGACCATACCAGTGATTTTGCAAATTTCAGCTCTCAATCATTTATTTTTTTTTTACATGTTTTTAGAGTTTGAATGTATTTTTCCTAGTATTCCAGGCAGCTATCGATTTCCATTTATTTTCTCATGGGATGAAAAATCAATCAGCAGACTCCTGAAACGTAATTGATAACGTTTGCATTCATTTTTTTGTCAATGTTACTATGTTATCATTGCGGAGTAAAACAATTTAAGTGCTTATTGATTTGTATTACATGACAATGATATTGTAACTGACAGAAATCACTGCATGCTTGGTGTGTAGGCTGTGATGGAGTCCGCATCTCAAGCATGTTTCAGTAGTCTGCTAATCTAGCAATTTATGGAAAACAATGGCTGCCTGGAACGGCAGGCAAAAAAGCATTCAAATGTCTAAAGCCTAGTTCAGACCAAAGATTCGCGACGGGACGAGTTGAAGCTTGTGACGTCTTTCAACGCGTCGGTCTGCAGCGTTTTAAAACCTGCCAGTTCGCACCAATGCGACGAGACGGTGTATCATCTCCATAACTTCCGTTCTAATTTCCGACTTTTAGGCTTTTTTGTAGCTGGATGTATCATTTGTTTTGCCTAAATATGAATGTGGATAACGCTGGTGATTTTGAGACGCTTGCTACAGTTGGTATTTCTAGTGCTGAATCGGCGAAAACACGTTTTATTTCTCTGATTCACGGCTTTGTTCTAACTCCGCTGGCCGCTCCTTCTCTTCAGTCACTCTTTCGGTCGCTTGACCATATAATGTTAGCATGCTTTCGGGCGGTCGTTGAGGCTCCGTCTAAAACATTTTGTTTGTCCTTTCTGATCCACGTATGGCTCCAGTTCAGCGATGGTTCTAGTTTCACCCAATTAAAAGGATTTATTTTACTTTTAATCTCCCCGGCAGTGGAAGAAGTCACCTTGCTGTTTGAATACAGAGGAAACTGCTCAGTCACAGTCATCGAGGACTGACGTTTTAAAGGAACATGCCGACTTATTGGGAATTTAGCTTATTCACCGTAACCCCCAGAGTTAGACAAGTCCATACATACCCTTCTCATCTCTGTGCGTGCTGTAATGCTGTCTGACGGCTCCAGCGGCATCAGCCCAGCACAGAACATGCAGGTGAATGGTTCCAGCAATCCTACTGCTCCGAATAAGTGACAAAATAACGCCAACATGTTCCTATTTACATGTTGTGATTTATAGAGTCACAGCGTGTACAAAAAACAACGTAACATGAGACACAGCCGTCTTCTAACTGTAAACAAACCGGGAACTATATTCTCAGGCGGAAGAATATAGTACTTAGGCGGAGTAATATGCTCGCAGCAAGCCTGTCTGAGAATATAGTTCCCGGTTTGTTTACTGTTAGAAGATGGCTGTGTCTCTTGTTACGTTGTTTTTTGTACATGCTGTGACTATATAAATCACAACATGTAAATAGGAACATGTTCGCGTTATTTTGTCACTTTTGTCACAATTCGGAGCAGTAGGCTAGTTGGAACCAGTTACCTGCAGGATCTGTGCTAGGCTAAGCTAATGCTGGAACCGTCAGGCAGCGTTACAGCACGCACGGAGATGAGAAGGGTATGTATTGACTTGTCTTACTCTGGGGGTTACGGTGAATAAGCTTGATTCCCAATAAGTCGGCGTGTTCCTTTAAAGCTGATCCTCATCACCAGTGTATTTTTCCATTATGATGGGAAGGAGGCCCGCTCGAACATGTGGTCCAGAAATTGACCGAGTTCTGGAAGATTCCACTGAGTTTGCAGAGCAGAAACGCAAACTAATCATTTTTTTATGGTTTGTGGAGATTTTCTCTCCCTCTCCGTCTCACTGCCTTGTGTTCTAGCTTTTGTTCACTTTCTTTCTTGTCTTTTTAACTCCCTATAAGTTGTATCTGTTTCTATTTGGGTCTTTCCACTTGAAACTGAAGCTGCCTGACTTCTCTTAAGCTGTCCACTTCTCTTTCACCACCAATCCAAAAGTATATTATTTGCAATTAGTTTTTTCAGCACCATTCTCCCTCTCTCTTTTTGGACAAAGCTGCTACACCAAATAAGAAACAGTCAGGGCTGTAACATGCCTTTCTGATGGGTTAAGCTAAGTGAAGCGTGACTGGGGACAACTTTATTGTCAGACCAACGCATCTCATCTTGTGGCCTTCATCGCAGTCATCCTTTACGTCATTTAAGAATAGGGTTGGGCATCGTTTTTGATTTTAACAATTCTGATTCCAATTCTTCCTTTTGATTACGGTTCTTATTGATTCTCGATTCCAATTCTTGAGGGGTGGAGTCGAAATGGGTCACATGCTTATTTCACAGATAAGATTTAACATTGATCAAATGGTGATTTACAGTTTTACCTGGCTTTTTCTGCCTCACTTTAGAGTGCCACTTACTGTGCTCTTTGGCTGCAACGCAACAAGCCCCCGGATGCTACGGAAACCAAAACTTGCGCGTGGTAAATTTGTAACCAATGATTGAATTCAAAACCAAATTTTCCAAACGATTCCAATAAAGAAACGATTCCATTGGAATCGTAATTTTTGAAAAGATTCCAATTTGGAACTGTTTCCAATCCTATTAAAGAATAAATTGTTTGTCCTAAGAACAAAGGAGGCCAAATTAACAAGGAAATTGGTAGAGAGTGTTCTCACCGGTCTAAAGGCCATTAGTCATAGTCATTAGTCTATAAAATGTCAGAAACCAGTAAAAAGTGCACATCTTACCATCTCAGAAACGGAGGGGATGTTTTCAAAGTTCTTGTTTTCTCCTACAAAGCAAAAAATATTAAATTTACAGTGGTATAAAAAAGAGAAAAATACCACATCCTCACAAAATTGAGAAGCTATAGCCAATAAGTGTTTGCCATTTTTACTGGATAAGTAACTTTAATTCGTATCTGATTATCAAAATAATTGTGGAATATTGGTCCGACAAAGTTGTTCTTGTTTTTCCTTTTTTTTTTTTCTTGTAGAAAATCGACGCCCAGGCGATCGAGGAGTTCTACGGTCTGACATCGGACATTTCCAAGAACTCTGAATCAGGATACATCCTGTTCTACCAGTCCAGAGACTGAACCAGACAGCGGTAAATCCCCCACAGACTGTCACCCAACAGAGGGGAAGGCTCTTATGGCTGCCACCGGCTCCGCCCAGTAGGCTCACATAAGCGTCCAGGCTTTATATCCTGCAGGGGGAGCTTTGCACTGGAGCGCCACTCGGATCGGTTAAGACGTGCAGGTCGCATGCCAGCCTCCTGGATTACAACCGTTCAAACTCCTCTGAGCCCACACTGCAAAAAGCACTTTAAAACAAACCAACAAGATGGCTCAATCTGTAACACTCGCTTTGCACTGGGGCAACTGGGAAGACCGAGTAACACCAATCCAAGAGGCTGACATCGCCGTGCCCACAGTGATCCATTTTTGGAGGTAAAAGCCGTTTGAGACTGTTGAGATGATGTAGAGTAACCAAATCAACTGTTTCAGATGAGACACAGGATTGCTATCCTCCTCGTCATGGTAACCACCAGTGTCATCACAGTCTTCTTTAGCCTTTTTTTTTTTTGTGTGTGTAATATACCAATGCTAAATTAGCTTTAGGCTAACACACAGGTACCATGCGTTCACTCCCCAAAAATCCTTTCGCACACGGAGAAAATAATATCTGACCGCCTTGTTAAAAGCCCCACCTGCCAAAACCACTGACACAGCCTTTAGTGATTGAAAGTCTTGAATGTGTACTTGGCGCGCAGCTCGTTGAAGTTGCTAGTTTGCAGTGTTTGTATCATGAAGTGGTGCTAATAACGTATAGTGTTATAGAGCGTGAAATGAAAACCAGCCACCAGAGAGATGTGGAAGAATCCGATAGAGAGGCTCATTAGGTTAGTTTTTTACCAAGAAATTATCTTGAGTATAAAAAAATATGAAATGCTGTCCAAAAATACAATTGCATTAAAAGAGTGGCTCGGTTTCTGTAAATTGCAGTTAAAGTCAGTTTGTCCAATCTAGACATTCTTCAGCAAAAATTGGCAAAAACAATGAGCCTCACAGATCACCAACAATCCTGTTTCAGTTTTTAAAGGCTAGCTAGCAAAGCAGTGCGTGAAAGTGGCTGGTCAAAGTTTTAGTTTTAAAATAACTGGTGTGTCGTGCCATTACGGGTCATGTTTTGTGCCACAGCGGTTAAAAAGATAAACATAAACTAACTTTTTTTTCAAGCGGGCTTTTCGTGGTTATGACAGCAAGCACAGTCTTTCAAAGATCTGTGTTTAACATTTTATGACTTTATAAAATTCCAGAATATGCATATTTGTACCATTATTAAAGGGACACATACAGAGACAAATACTTTTTATTTCCTTTAAGTCAGTTATGACACCCAAACTGTCACACTACGTACAGGTTGAATGTCTGCATTTTTTTTTTTGTTCCTTATTAATGCTTTATTTCCGGAGATGTAACTCTTAACACCTCCATACATATGCCAATGCTGCAGCTGGTTCAGTACACCTCATTATATCAGCCACCAATCACACGCCTGCAAATTCCTACTCTGGCTTAAGCGTTTCTCCTGCAGCTGCAGCTCTGGCAGGCAGTCAGACCTTTTACATAACATGTTTTTCACTCCAGAATCTTAAATTGGAGCTCTCAGTAATGCTGAGTGATGCTAACGGTCTGCTGATGTGGAGCTCGTCCACTGTTTGTTGACGGCATGGCATATTTCATGAAGTACGACGAAAACTGCTGAGACACAGGTCTCGGTGGTTTTAAAATGGATTCCTCTCCTCCATATCTTTTAATCCTCCTGTTGTCCTCTGGTCAAATTTGACCCGTTTTCAGAGTTTCTTCATCAGTAATTTGGGTTTCTTTCAAGCAAATTGCAAAAGAATTACACGGATGGTTTCTATAGTGATGAGTATAATTAATGATCAGTTCCCTGCTTTCATTTAATTGTAATTAATCTCTAGCAAAAAGGGCAATGTTTCCAGATGGTAACAACTTCTGATTTAATGTTGACACATACTATTTTAACAAATACAAATGTGTTACATTCCATCTCTTATCATTGTAAATTCAAACCGCTTTTTCAGTTGTTGGTTAGACAACTGAAAGTCTTTCCTCAGCTCTAGGAATTATCTTTTGGCCCTTTTCTTAAAAAAAGAGTTGTAGGCATGCTGAAATAAGAGTGCTTTCAAATGGGTTTTTTATTTTTTTCTAAGGAAAGGAGAAACGGGAGCCATTTTAAAGCCTTTACTTGTTAACTCGAGCCGACTGATGGGCAACAACCTTTATCACCTCTGTTTTTCTTTAATTTAACACACAAACAAACCAAATGTATTTTTTTTTAGACTTGTTTTTTAAAGTGTTTTACACCGCCAAGCTCGTGAGGCTCCACCCAACTGGGCTGTCCAAGGTTAACAAACAAGCTCACCCTGTCACTCTTTTAACAGAGCTGCAGCAGATGGAAAGAGAACGGAAACATGCCTGTAGCTTTTAAAGATGTTTATATTCTACAGTAGTTGAGTTGCCCGGGCAATGGGTCAACTATTATCTGAATGTTAAATGTACAGTAAAATAAAAATAGGGCTGCTGCTACTGCTTGACCTGTAAAACACCATATTGAGTGGGGCATGTCTCAATAATCTAAAGTTGCTCTCTCTCGTGCTAAAACAAGAAAAGCACTTTTACAACATTCATTTGTAACAAATACTATTATTCTGAAAAAAAATGTATTTCCTTTGGAGTCTTTTATTTTGATAAGCAAAAGTAATGGCGGTCAGGGTAATCTGTTGCCCCGATTTAGTTTGTATCCAAACTCTAAGTCACTCCTATGTTTTAGTTTAGGCAGTTAAAATCTGTTTATCACAACGACAGAAGTGTGCGTTTTAAGTTGTTCAAGAACGTCTCACTTGTTTACTTAGTTTTCAAAACGCCGTAAAGGACTGAAAAGGAAGGGAGCAACTTCAGGTGACACGTCCCAAAACACTTTACACTGGGTTGAGGCTTTGAAGTCAACACTATTTTCTTTTCCTTTCTTTGCTACCCTTAAAGCTATAGTGCGTAGTTTCTGTCTCCCCCATGAGGAATTTTAAGTAATGACATCAATTCTGTCGGTGCATCCACATGACAAAAGCCTTCTGTGAACGCACTTCACCCCCAGCCCTCCACCACGCAGTTGCTAGTAGCCAAGGAGGACAAGGAGGATAAAAAAAACACGAACTCTTCAAAAGAGGTCATTATCTTCACTCGAGTTTCTCCGCGCGAAAGTCGCCGAACGACACCATTTTCTAAACAAAGCCATGCTGAGAAATAGAGTTTTGTCCAGCTGATGGTCTTAATTAGCTTTGTATCAACTCTTTTGGCTTGAATGTAACGGACGTTCATTATTATCAAAAAGTTACGCACTAAAGCTTTAAACTCAACTAATCTTCATGAAAGGAAGATGTTTTGCGTAGTATTAAATCTGTTTTGGGATCAATCCACTTCGTTTCCATCAATTCTACAATTTTTTGAAAGTCAGACAACCTAGTTTACAGGTTATATCCATGCCCCAACAGAAACTGTGGACTCTTATAAGCTACCTTCATGTATTTACCAAGTGATGTGTTCATGTGTTAAGCTTTTTAATGAGTTTTCATTTATTCATCGTATAAATCAACAAAAACAAGCACAAAAGCGCATTATTTGGGGGATCAAAGTCCACAGATTCAGTTTGAAGCAGGTTATATCTGTCTTTTAATGAAATGCGGTTTCATGGAAATCATTGGTCCCCAAAACTGTACGTGTATGTAATCAACAAGACTGGTTGAACATTTTGGCTGAAACAATGCTCTTTTTTTTCATTTAAATATTATAAATATTATTATTATGAATGTCTGTTATCTTCTTTTTCTTAGATGTTTCATTGTTTTTGATATATTTCACTAATTTACTAGTCTACCATTCATGTGTAGGCAGCTCTGGAAAGCCTATTCAAAGATTGTTTGTTTTGGTTCAATTTGGGAGTATGTAACGAGAAATGTTGATGTGTACATAAATACAGATATTATTGGAATATAAATTGCTTGCTTGAAATAATCAGCAGACCTAGATCAAAAAGTGTGGATATTATGTCTCAAAATTCTTTTTATTCTGTTAATAAATCAATATGCCTGGTGCTCAAAAATGAACAACCAACCCATCTGGCATCCCAGGCAGCCTAAATCAAACAGCCCCAAAGTAAATTAGTTCATATTTAATCTGACCGGTCACACTATAGTACACAGAAAAAAACGGACTGATTTCATTAAGATACACTTACTATGAAGAAAACTAAAAGTTCTTCATACAACAAACTGCTGTGGAGAGAGAAACTGACCAAAACTGTCCTGTGTGTCACTGTGTTAAAGGAAAAATCCACTTTAAGTACACAAAAATCAACTGTTGGTTGGTTCTTCTTGTCTCTCAGCCTGTTTTATAGTTTGGTGTTTAGTTTACTTTTTCCTGTGAATAACTAGTCAAATGTTGATGACTTGTTGGCACCTTGAGAAATGTTGTTGATAATCACAATGTTGAAGAGCATTAAAAGATGACTATATTGGCTTCACCAAAAATGTATTTATTTTCAGTTTCAAAAAGTATACTTCAGTAGCAAGCTTTAAATGGATCTTCTATAGAGTTTGAAAATTATTTTTTAGATACATTTTCAATACTGCTTCCATTCCAAAAGTACTGAGTTCCAGTACTGATACCCAATCTTTTTTTTTATAACTTTACTAGAGTCCTGATAAGTCTAACAGCCAATTTTGGCTTATTACAGATGTATTGGTATTGCATATAAGTCCAAGTAATACAGAAATGGCAGTGATATGTTTGAGGTTGTTTAGAAAGTCGTTTCAGACCCACAGAATTTATTTTTCATTAGTAAAATGTTCCAGTCATTACATAATCTTGATCAGAGGCAAGAGAGAGACAAGCAAATATATATTGTCTCTAATATTGATATTAGCCTTAAATATCAAGTATCGGTAAAGCTAAATAACTTACTCAGTTTTTTTTTTTTTTTTTTTATAATTCACAAAAAAGGTGAACATTCTGAGGGGTCTTTGTATTTGTGTACAATAATGAAAGTAACCTAAATGAATTACAGCAAAAGTAAAGTCATGACATTATTTGGTCAAAAAATACAAAAACGACTATTAATCGGACCAAGCATTTGGTGTTGAGCTTCAGTACTTTATGTACTGGATTCAAAAATCACATTACTTGGATACACGGCCCTACTCATGCCACATTAAACTGGTCATCAACATTGTGATTATTCACCTAATCAGAGGCTTGAGGACATTGTTTCAAATCAACAAACAATCATTTGTTGATTTTATTTATGATTTAAAATAGAATGTCATCTGCAGAGAGTGAGAGCTTCTTTCTAGAGCTTATGCTAACATTAACCAAACAAATAACAGGGAGATTGTCATTTGAGAGATTTAATGTATTGGATATGGGAAAGGAGATGAGATGGGGTTGGGGGAAACCGGGAGCTCCAACATTTTCTCACCAAATAACTAATTAAATAAACTGACATCTGCGGGTGGATTTTTCCTTTTAACAGTTTCAGTTCTGTCTTCTGAAATGTTCCTTCAGGCCTTTGGACGTCCACATCGTCCCCTACTTTTCACTCACGAAGAATGTAAATGTTTTGAACCCAGTATGTTGACGGGCGGAAAGTGACTCAATGTGTCATTAACACTGATAATGTACATTGTAACTAACTCATGTGCAAAGAGACAGCAGCCTAACGAACAACAAACCTAATTATTTATATTATTCTAAATAAACTAAGGATTAAAACAGTTCCACGCCTTCAGAAAAGATTCAAACTCCTGGGGCTTCTCAGCTTGCTACTAAGGGATCGGAAGGACAAAGAATTGGATCCTTGTTGTCAAGTGTTTGTGTGGGCTGCTGCCGCTGAAGTTCATTCTGAATACATGTAGATGCAGTGAAGTTTGAGGATGACGGCTGGTTCTATTGGTGTCCAAACTGTTTGAAATAAAACACAAACTGTTTTTTCAGATGGAACGATCTCGACTGTCTTCTTTATTTCTGTTGTCAATCAAAGTACGTTAAGTTTGTACAAAAGATTTAAACCAGGAAGGATTTAAATTTAGTTTTGATGACGCTAGTTTAAAGTTGGGTTTATTAAAGTGAATAGCATGACTTAAAATTATTATTTCAAACAGGAATTTTCTACATCATTGAACAGCTGCTAGAATACAGACTTCAATGTGTTTTCCCCACTTCTGAAAGTAAACTGCCCTTTGATGTCATAATATGCCATGACAATGTTATGGCTTAACTGACTTCTTTTAGCCTAAAGTACAATACTATGACTTTTTATTATTATTTTTTCAACACACTAGACTATGACTTTTCTATGACATTTTTGGACATACTAGACTATTACTTTTTTATGACCTTTTTCTAATCACTACACTATGACTTTTTTTGACATGCTATACTATGGCCCGTTTTATTACTTTTTTCGACATGCTATGATGATTTTTTTATGACTTTTTTCAACATTCTATACAATGGCTTTTTTTCAACATGCTGTACTATGACTATTTTATGACCTTTTTCTACAGCTGTGACGTTTTTTGACATACTGTAACTTTTTATGACTTTTGTCGACAAACTATAAAATTTATTTTATAGTTTTTATAGACCTTTTCTACATACTATGGCTTTTTTTTTTTTTCGACCTGCCTATTTTTATGGCTTTTTTTTTTTTTTGTTTTTTGACATTCTATACTATGACTTTTTTGACATACTATAATATGACTTTTTATGATTTATTTCAATGTATTATAAAATGACTTTTTGGACTTTTTTCGATATACTATAATATGACTTTTTATAATTTTCTTCAAAATACTATACTAGGACTTTTTTATGACTTCAACATACTATACTGACTTTTATGATTTTCTTGGACATGTACTATGCTTTTTTGACATACTATACTGACTTTTTTAGATACTATGACTTTTTTCAACATACTATACTGACGTTTTTATTACTTTTTTTGACACACTATTACTTTTTTTAAGATACTATACTATTCATTTTTAACATACTAGACTATTACTTTTTCTGAATTTTTTTCGACAGCTATACTATGACTGTTTTATGACTTTTTTAACATACAATACTATGACTTTCTTCGACATGCTCTTGAATTACTTTTTTTTTAATTTCTACTTACTATACTGACTTTTTTGACATACTATACTAGGACATTTTTATGACTTTTTTCAAGGCACTATACTATGATTTTTTTAACATATTATACTATATCTTTTTTCAACATACTATACACAAGTTTGTGTTAATCTTTGCAGGCAAGATGGCAAAGCGCAAATAGGACCTGGAGTTTTTAAAATGTGGATTTTCATACATTGAGGATAAAAAATGGACAAAAACCCCAGTTTCTGATATGTAATTAAGTGCTTGCACATGGGAGCATGAAACCATCCAAAAAATTTAAATATGTGTATTTATGTTTAAAAAAAAGATGACTTACGTGTTTTCGAAAGGCTATTTTTGAAAAATCAATTTGCGTGGTTTGAATTATATAAAAGTGGGTCATGACTTAATGACCATTTCTAACATGTTATACAGTAACCTTTTGTGACATTTCATGGCATTGTTCCATAAGTTTTTCATGTGGTACAGAGGACTATTAAAGACAAAATCAAAGCCATCCTGGACAACCCCGTCAATCCTCTTCTGTTGATGACAGATGGCAGATGTGCAGCTCATTCAGCCACCGGACCATTCCACCCAGGTGCAAACCAGAACTCTATTGGTGCTCCCTTCTACCAGATGCTATCAGATTGTACAACAACAGTGGAAACCATGGACTATAACGCCCACATCAAATAAACACAGACCCATTTCACCACAGTGTCTGGTTCACTCGAGACCTTCACCTCTCCCTTTCCTCTGTATCTCTGCTGATTATATACCTTGCCATCCTGTTGATATATTCTTGTTATATACTATATATTTTATTGACTTCTATGTTATATTGCTGTACTATACTGCACATTATGTAATATCTAAAACTGTTATGCTATATTATATTATACTATACTATACTATGTTATATTGTACTTTACTATATTACTACACTACTACACCTTATAGTATGTCTCATATTCCATACTCTATCATATACTATATTATACTATACTATACTATACTATACTATACTATATCATGTTTATATGTTACATTGACTTTTGCATTTTATTATATAATATACCGTTACTAAATCATATCCAATATTAGTCTGGTGTACACTGTTAATAAATACTTGTTTACTTTGCTGATATTAATTACATCATTGTCTCTTTACCATATAATTTGTCTCCAAATAATCTTTTCTTATTTTATTAAGTAAAGTTTATTTCCAGAGCACATTTAAACACAGCTTAAGCTGACCAAAGTGCTTTACAAAGAAGCACCAATGTGCTGATAAAAACATTGAAATGTTAAAATAAAAAGTGAAAACAAAACACACATACAGAAAAGCATCCCAATCAACAACAAGCAGCAATTAATTACAGACATGACAGAATGATGACAGAATGAATGCTTAGTGTGTTAAAAGGCCAGAGAGTAAACATGTGTCTTTAGCCTAGATTTAAATACAGAAATAGAGGGAGCACATCTGATATGATTATCTGTTGTTGTGGAGCAGCAGCTGCAAAGGCTCTGTCACCTTTTAGTTTAAGTCAAGATCGGGGGACATAGAGGAGAGATTTGTCCTCAGATCTAAGAGACCTCGGGGCTGAGTGCCTTTGAATAAGATCTGTGATATAAGATGGTGCCTGGCCATTAAGAGCCTTGAAGGCAATCAACAGGGTCTTAAACTGGATTCTAAAGTCGACGGGTGGCCAGTGAAGAAAGGCTACCACTGGGGTAATGTGCTCATATTTTTTAGTACCAGTCAATATCCTTGCAGCTGCATTTTGGACCATATCTGTAGATGACTTGATGAAACACTGGGGAAGGCCTAAATAAAGGAAAATGGAATAGTCCAGCCTGGATGTAATGAAGGCAATGAATTACTTTTTCCATGTCCTGAAAGGAAAGAATTTGCTGAGTTGGGAAATGGTTCTTAAATGACAGTAACTATTTTTTAACAACAAAGCTGATTTGCTTGTCAAGACAAAGTGCAGAATCAAATATAATACTATTCTTTTTGCATTTGACTTTACATATGGGGTGAGGTGGCCTAGCATACTGGTGAGTTGACTTTTGAACTTAGAGGGACCAAAGATAATTATTTCAGTTTTGCTGTCGTTTAGCTAAAGGAAGTTCTTTGCCATCCAACCTTTAATGTATTCAAGACAATCTAGGAGAGGCTGTAGGGAGTCCCTAGATTTTGGCAGCAGATACAGCTGTGAATCATCAGCGTAGAAATGACAGATGTTATATTTTCTAATAATGTTTCCTAGGGGGAGCATGTACAGGCAGAAAAAAACTGGACCCAGGATGGAGCTTTGTGGGACACCGTAGGTGACAGGGGTAGTAGTGGATGAGGAAAACTGACCTAATGCTACAGAGAATGTTCTGAAACTGAAATATGACTTAAACCAATTTAAAGCTGCACCTATAATACCAATCAAATCTATATTTCAGGTGGCTACAGCATCCAGAATAGTTGAGCATGCAGAGTGGAATCGAGAAATTAATTTATCAGGGCTCAGAAGATGCTCAGCAGTATAGGAAATTGAGTCTGTGATAACGTTTCTCTCATAGGCTTCTGCAAAGTGAACAGCAGCGAGAGAGTTTATGTTACGGGAGTAGTGACCAGGGGCCCTCAGTTCCTCAAAGATCCGTCGGACATCCTCCTTAAGGTAGGTGATCATTTTATTTGCTTTCTGGAGCAAAACATTGTCCTCAGTGTTCACAGAAGGCATGGTTACCACTTCCTGGGTCTGTTCCTCAGATAATTGATATCCCAGCATCCAATTACTAAAAGTCAGAATCCAGTTAAAAGGTGTTGTTGAAAGTGTCCAAGATCTACGAAAAGTATCTTAAAAAGTGGCTTTTAAAAGTGGATAAAAGTTACTTTGCGACAGAGCATCTGACAGAGCACTGCCAGCACAGATTCCACTTTAAATTAAATATGTAGCATACTTCTAATTATTTATTTTACTTATATATATATATATATATGTTCCACTTTTTTCCACTTGCTATACTATGACTTTTTTTTGACATACTATACTATGACGTTGTTTTCCTCTTTATTCAACATACTATACTATGACTTCTTTTTTCCTCTTTTTTCAACATACTATACTATGACTTTTTTTCCTCTTTTTTCGACATACAATACTATGACTTTTTTCCTCTTTATTCAACATGCTATACTATGACTTTTTTTTCCTCTTTTTTTGACATACTATACTATGACTTTTTTTTCCTCTTTTTTTGACATACTATACTATGACTTTGTTTCGCTCTTTTTTCGACATACTATACTATGACTTTGTTTTCCTCTTTTTTTCGACATACAATACTATGACTTTGTTTTCCTCTTTTCGACATGCTATACTATGACTTTTTTTCCTCTATACTGTGACTTTTTTCGACATGCTATACTATGACTTTTTTTCGACATGCTATACTATGACTGCTTTTTCCTCTTTTTTTGACATACTATACTATGACTTTGTTTCGCTCTTTTTTCGACATACTATACTATGACTTTGTTTTCCTCTTTTTTCGACATACAATACTATGACTTTGTTTTCCTCTTTTCGACATGCTATACTATGACTTTTTTTCCTCTATACTCTGACTTTTTTCGACATGCTATACTATGACTTTTTTTCGACATGCTATACTATGACTTTTTTTCGACATGCTATACTATGACTTTTTTCCCTCTTTTTTCAACTTACTATACTATGACATACTGTTCTGTCTTTTTTTCGACATACTACTCTATGACTTTTTTTCCCTCTTTTTTCAATTTACTATACTATGACTTTGTTTTCCTCTTTTCGACATACTATACTATGACTTTTTTCGACATGCTATACTATGACTTTTTTTCCCTCTTTTTTCAACTTACTATACTACGACATACTGTTCTGTCTTTTTTTCGAAATACTATACTATGACTTTTTTTCCTCTATACTCTGACTTTTTTCAACATACTATACTATGACTTTTTTTCTTCTTTTTTCGGCATACTATACTATGACTTTTTTTTTCCTCTTTTTGACATGCTATACTATGACTTTTTTTTCCTCTTTTTTCGACATGCTATACTATGATTTTTTTCGACATGCTATATTATGACTTTTTTTCCTCTATACTATGACTTTTTTCCACTTTTTTGACATGCTATACTACGACTTTTTTCCTCTTTTTGCAACAAACCAAACTGACTTTTTTTGACATGCTTTGCTATGACTTTTTTCCTCTTTTTTCGACATACTGTACTATGACTTTTTTCACTTTTCTCTACATACTGTACTATGACTTTTTTTCCTCTTTATTTGACATGCTATACTATGACTTTTTTCCACATACTATACAATTACTTTTTTTTCCTTTTTTCCACATACTATGCTGACTTTTTCCGACATGCTATACTATGTCTTTTTTTCCTCTTTATTCAACATGCTATACTATGATTTTTTTCGACATACTATACTATGACTTTTTTTCCTCTTTTTTCGACATACTATACTATGACTTTTTTTTCCTCTTTTCGACATACTATACTATGATTTTTTTCAACGTACTATGCTATGACTTTTTTTTCCTCTTTTTGACAAGCTATACTATGACTTTTATTCTTCTTTTTTCGACATACTGTACTATGACTTTTTTTCCTCTTTATTCAACATGCTATACTATGACTTTTTTTTTCCTTTTTTTCGACATACTATACTATGACTTTTTTTCCTCTATACTCTGACTTTTTTCGACATACTATACTATGACTTTTTTTTCTTCTTTTTTCGGCATACTATACTATGACTTTTTTTCCCTCTTTTTTGACATGCTATACTATGACATACTGTTCTGTCTTTTTTTCGACATATGACTTTGTTTTCCTCTTTTTTCGACATACTATACTATGACTTTGTTTTCCTTTTTTCGACATGCTATACTATGACTTTTTTTCGACATACTATACTATGACTTTTTTTCCTCTATTCTAGGACTTTTTTTGACATGCTATACTACGACTTTTTTTCCTCTTTTTGCAACATACCCTACTATGACTTTTTTCGACATGCTATGCTATAACTTTTTTCCTTTTTTTTCGACATACTGTACTATGACTTTTTTTGACATGATATATTATGACTTTTTTCAACATACTGTACTATGACTTTTTTTCCTCTTTATTTGACATGCTATACTGTGACTTTTTTCAACATACTATACTATGACTTTTTTTTTCCTTTTTTCAACATACTATACTCTGACTTTTTATGACATGCTATACTATGACTTATTTCCACTTTTTGCAACATACTATACTATGACTTTTTTCGACATACTATACTATGACTTTTTTCCTTTTTTTTGACATACTACACTATGACTTTTTTTTCCTCTTTTTTCGACACACTGTACTATGACTTTTTTCGACATACTATACTATAACTTTTTCCTCTTTTTTCGACATACTATACTATGACTTTTTTCTTTCTCAACATACTATGCTCTGACTTTTTTCGACATGCTATACTATGACTTTTTTCCTCTTTTTTCGACATACTGTACTATTACTTTTTTCCTCTTTTTTCGACATACTATACTATGACTTTTTTCTTCTTTTTTCGACATACTATACTCTGACTTTTTTCCTCTTTTTTCGACATACTATACTATGACTTATTTCCTCCTTTTTCGACATGCTATACTCTGACTTTTTTCCTCTTTTTTCAACATACTATACTATGACTTTTTCCTTCTTTTTTCAACATACTATACTCTGACTTTTTTCCTTTTTTTTCAACATACTATACTATGACTTTTTCCTTCTTTTTTCGACATACTATACTATGACTTTTTTCCTCTTTTTTCGACATACTATACTATTTCTTGTTTCCTCTTTTTTCGACATACTATACTCTGACTTTTTTCTTCTTTTTTCAACATACTATACTATGACTTTTTCCTTCTTTTTTCGACATACTATACTCTGACTTTTTTCTTCTTTTTTCGACATACTATACTCTGACTTTTTACCTCTTTTTTCAACATAATATACTATGACTTTTTTCTTCTTTTTTCGACATACTATACTGTGACTTTTTTCCTCTTTTTTCGACATACTATACTCTGGCTTTTTTCCTCTTTTTTCAATATACTATACTATGACTTTTTTCGACAAACTATATTATGACTTTTTTTCCTCTTTATTCAACATACTATACTCTGACTTTTTTCCACATACTATACCATGACTTTGTTTCCCGTTTTTTGGTTATACTATACTATGACTTTTTTTCCTCTTTTTTCGACATACTATACTATGACTTTTTTTTCCCCTTTTTGACATGCTATACTATGACTTTTTTCGACATACTATACTATGACTTTTTTTCCTCTTTTATCGACGTACTATACTATGACTTTTTTTCCTCTTTAATTGACATGCTATACTATGACTTTTTTCGACATACTATACTATGACTTTTTTTCCTCTTTTAGCGACATACTATACTATGACTTTTTTTCCTCTTTTATCGACGTACTATACTATGACTTTTTTTTCCTCTTTTTTCGACATACTATACTATGACTTTTATTCCTCTTTTTTTGACATACTATACTATGACTTTTATTCCTCTTTATTCAACATACTATACTATGACTTTTTTTCCTCTTTTTTCGACATGCTATACTATGACTTTTTATTCCTCTTTTTCGACATACTATACTATGACTTTTTTTTACTCTTTTTTCAACATACTTGACTTTTTTCCACATACTATTCCATGACTTTTTTTTACTCTTTTTCGACATACTATACTATGACTTTTTTCCCCTTTTTGACATGCTATACTATGACTTTTTTTCCTCTTTTTTCGACGTACTATACTATGACTTTTTTTTCCTCTTTAATTGACATGCTATACTATTACTTTTTTTTCCACTTTTTTCCACATACTATACTATGACGTTTTTTCCTCTTTTTTCGACATACTGTATTATGACTTTTTTTCCTCTTTATTCAACATACTATACTCTGACTTTTTTCCACATACTATACCATGACTTTTCTTCCTCTTTTTCGTCATACTATACTATGACTTTTTTTCCTCTTTTTTCGACATACTATACTATGACTTTTTTTTCCCCTTTTTGACATGCTATACTATGACTTTTTTTGACATACTGTACTATGACTTTTTTTTCCTCTTTTTTCGACATACTATACTATGACTTTTATTCCTCT
The DNA here is from genome assembly GCF_004354835.1 of Perca flavescens. Taxonomy (NCBI): domain Eukaryota; kingdom Metazoa; phylum Chordata; class Actinopteri; order Perciformes; family Percidae; genus Perca; species Perca flavescens. The sequence continues at coordinate 12,903,601 of NC_041349.1, forward strand.
TTTTTCGACATACTATACTATGACTTTTATTCCTCTTTTTTCGACATACTATACTATGACTTTTATTCCTCTTTATTCAACATACTATACTATGACTTTTTTCCTCTTTTTTCGACATGCTATACTATCACTTTTTTCCCCTTTTTGACATGCTGTACTATGACTTTTTTTCCTCTTTTTTCGACGTACTATACTATGACTTTTTTTTCCTCTTTAATTGACATGCTATACTATTACTTTTTTTCCACTGTTTTCCACATACTATACTATGACGTTTTTTTTCTCTTTTTTCCACATACTATACTATGACTTTTTTTCCTCTTTTTTCAACATACTATACTCTGACCTTTTTCCACATACTATACCATGACTTTTTTTTTCTTCTTTTTCGACATACTATACTATGACTTTTTTTCCTCTTTTTTTGACATACTATACTATGACTTTTTTTCCTTTTTGACATGCTATACTATGACTTTTTTCGACATACTATCCTATGACATTTTTCCTCTTTTTTCAACGTACTATACTATGACTTTTATTCCTCTTTTTTCGAAATACTATACTATGACTTTTTTTTTCCTCTTTTTGACATGCTATACTATGACTTTTATTCCTCTTTTTTCGACATACTATACTATGACTTTTTTCTCTTTATTCAACATACTATACTATGACTTTGTTTTCCTCTTTTTTCGACAAACTATACTATGACTTTTTTTTCCTCTTTTTTCAACATACTATACTCTGACTTTTTTCCTTTTTTTTCAACATACTATACCATGACTTTTTTTTCTCTTTTTCGACATACTATACTATGACTTTTTTTCCCCTTTTTGACATGCTATACTATGATTTTTTCAACATACTATACTATGACTTTTTTTCCTCTTTATTCAAAATGCTATACTATGATTTTTTTCGACGTACTATCTTTTTTTCCTCTTTAATTGACATACTATACTATTACTTTTTTCCCTCTTTATTCCACATACTATACTATGACTTTTTTTCCTCTTTTTTCGACATACTATACTATGACTTTTTTTTCCTCTTTTTGACATGCTATACTATGACTTTTATTCCTCTTTTTTTGACATACTGTACTATGACTTTTTTTCCTCTTTATTCAACATACTATACTATGACATTTTTTTCCTCTTTTTTCGACATACTATACTATGACTTTTTTTTCCTCTTTTTGACATACTATACTATGACTTTTTTTCCTCTTTATTCAACATACTATACTATGACATTTTTTTCCTCTTTTTGACATACTATCTATGACTTTTTTTTCCTCTTTATTCAACATGCCATACTATGACTTTTTTCCACATGCTATACTTTTACTTTTTCCTACATTCTGTAATATGATTTTTTTCGACATGCTATACTATGGCTTTGTTTTCCTCTTTTTTCGACAAACTATACTATGACTTTTTTTCTCTTTTTTGACATGCTATACTATGACTTTTTTTCCTCTTTTTTCAACTTATTATACTATGACATACTATTCTGACTTTTTTTCCTCTATACTCTGACTTTTTTCAACATGCTATATATACTATGACTTTTTTCCACATGCTATACTATGACTTTTTTTTACTTTTTCCTACATTCTGTACTATGAATTTTTTTGACATGCTATACTATGGCTTTGTTTTCCTTTTTTTTTCGACAAACTAGACTATGACTTTTTTTCCTCTTTTTTCGACATACTATGCTATGACTTTTTTCCTCTTTTTTTCATGCTATACTATGACTTTTTTTCCCTCTTTTTTGACATACTATACTATGACTTTTTTTCCCTCTTTTTTGACATACTATACTATGACTTTTTTTTCCTCTTTTTCGACATACTATACTATGACTTTTTTCCCCTTTTTGACATGCTGTACTATGACTTTTTTCGACATACTATCCTATGACTTTTTTTCCTCTTTTTTCAACTTACTATACTATGACTTTTTTCGACATACTATCCTATGACTTTTTTTCCTCTTTTTTCAACGTAATATACTATGACTTTTTTTTCCTCTTTAATTGACATGCTATACTATGACTTTTTTTCCTCTTTCTTCGACATACTATACTATGACTTTTATTCCTCTTTTTTCGACATGCTATACTATGACTTTTTTTGACATACTATCCTATGACTTTTTTTCCTCTTTTTTCAACGTACTATACTATGACTTTTTTTTCCTCTTTAATTGACATGCTATACTATGACTTTTTTTTCCTCTTTCTTCGACATACTATACTATGACTTTTATTCCTCTTTATTCAACATGCTATACTATGACTTTTTTTTCCTCTTTTTTCAACATACTATACTATGACTTTTTTTCCCCTTTTTGACATGCTATACTATGATTTTTTCAACATAGTATACTATGACTTTTTTTCCTCTTTATTCAACATGCTATACTATGATTTTTTTCGACGTACTATACTAAGACTTTTTTTTCCTCTTTTTTCGACACACTATACTATGACTTTTTTTTCCTCTTTTTGACATGCTATACTATGACTTTTATTCCTCTTTTTTCGACATACTGTACTATGACTTTTTTTCCTCTTTTTTCGACATGCTATACTATGGCTTTGTTTTCCTCTTTTTTCGACAAACTATACTATGACTTTTTTTCCTCTTTTTTCGACATACTATACTATGACTTTTTTTCCTCTTTTTTCAACTTATTATACTATGACATACTATTCTGACTTTTTTTCCTCTATACTCTGACTTTTTTCGACATGTTAAATATACTATGACTTTTTTCCACATGCTATACTATGACTTTTTTTACTTTTTCCTACATTCTGTACTATGAATTTTTTTGACATGCTATACTATGACTTTTTTTTTCCTCTTTTTTGACACACTATACTATGACGTTTTTCCTCTTTTTTCGACATACTATACTATGACTTTTTTCCCCTTTTTGACATGCTGTACTATGACTTTTTTCCTCTTTTTTCAACGTACTATACTATGACTTTTTTTTCCTCTTTAATTGACATGCTATACTATGACTTTTATTCCTCTTTATTCAACATGCTACTATGACTTTGTTTTCCTCTTTTTTCGACAAACTATACTATGACTTTTTTTTCCTCTTTTTTCAACATACTATACTATGACTTTTTTTCCCCTTTTTGACATGCTATACTATGATTTTTTCAACATAGTATACTATGACTTTTTTTCCTCTTTATTCAACATGCTATACTATGATTTTTTTTGACGTACTATACTAAGACTTTTTTTCCTCTTTAATTGACATGCTATACTATTACTTTTTTCCCTCTTTTTTCCACATACTATACTATGACTTTTTTTTCCTCTTTTTTCGACACACTATACTATGACTTTTTTTCCCTCTTTTTGACATGCTATACTATGACTTTTATTCCTCTTTTTTCGACATACTGTACTATGACTTTTTTTCCTCTTTATTCAACATAATATACTATGACTTTTTTTTCTTCTTTTTCGACATACTATACTATGACTTTTTTTTCCTCTTTTTGACATACTATACTATGACTTTTTTTTCCTCTTTATTCAACATGCTATACTATGACTTTTTTCCACATGCTATATGACTTTTTTTTACTTTTTCCTACATTCTGTACTATGAATTTTCTCAACATGCTATATTATGGCTTTGTTTTCCTCTTTTTTCGACTAACTATACTATGACTTTTTTTCCTCTTTTTTCGACATACTATACTATGACTTTTTTCCTCTTTTTGTCATGCTATACTATGACTTTGTTTTCCTCTTTTTTGACTTACTATACTATGACATACTATTCTGACTTTTTTTCCTCTATACTCTGACTTTTTTCGACATGCTATACTATGACTTTTTTCGACATGCTATACTATGACTTTTTTTTACTTTTTCCTACATTTTGTACTATGAATTTTTTCGACATGCTATACTATGGCTTTGTTTTCCTCTTTTTTCGACATACTATACTATGACTTTTTTTCCTCTTTTTTAACATACTATACTATGACTTTTTTTTCCTCTTTTTGACATGCTATACTCTGACTTTTTTCGAAATGCTATACTATGACTTTATTTTCCTCTTTTTTACTTTTTTTCCCCTCTTTTTTCAACTTACTATACTATGGCATACTATTCTGTCTTTTTTTTGACATGCTATACTACGACTTTTTTTCCTCTTTTTGCAACATACCATACTATGCCTTTTTTGACATGCTATGCTGACTTTTTTCGACATACTGTACTATGACTTTTTTGACATGCTATATTATGACTTTTTTCAACATACTATACTATGACTTTTTTTTCCTTTTTTCGACATACTATGCTCTGACTTTTTTCGACATGCTGTACTATCACTTTTTTCCACTTTTTGCAACATACTATACTATGACTTTTTTCGACATACTATACTATTACTTTTTTCCACGTTATACTATGTCTTTTTTCGATATTCTATGACTTTTTTCAACATGCTATACTAACTTTTTTCCTCTTTTTTTGACATGCTATACTATGACTTTTTTCACTTTTTTCTACATACTATACTATGACTTTTTTTCACTTTTTTCCACATACTATACTATGACTTTTTTTGACATACATATGAGTTTTTTTGGTGACAATTAAAAGCAGCAAACTTTGACAGTATTACAAAGCCAGAGTACAGTAACATCACGGTGGCACAGTAACATCTCTCTTGATGGCCGGCTAAACAAAGTCAGAACACCTTAACTCAACTTCAGCGTGCCGGAACAAAGGTAAAGAGCTGTAACAGCTCTTGCGGTGTTCTGCTGTGGTTTCTCAATTGGTTTTGGATGTTACGGTTGTCATAGCCCTTTATTTTCCCGTTAAAACAATCAAATTGACTCATGATATGTATTCACATGATAAAGGAGGTCTCAAATATCCCAAAAATGACATTAACTAATTTTTGCACAATCATGTTACGGCGGTTTCCCTTTGTAGGGCAGTATAGCTATTTAAGACTTTTTTTATCACTTTTGGACATACTATGCTACGACTTTTTAAGTTATAGAGTTGACTGTTTTAATCACATGCTAAGCAACTTTAAAAAAGTAATACTTTTAGCGCGTATATTTTCATGTAAATCGAAAAACTAAGTGTTTATTTCAACCGAAATTAGAGTTGTGATGGTTGGAAAAGTGGAAAGACAACCTAAAATGGTGTTTCAAAGTTTTATTTTGTTTCTGTGGACTTTGAATGAAGTGTATTTTATGATGCTAAAATGACTGTTTATTTACATGGAGTCTGGTGGGTTTAGCGAACGCAATTTTGCAGATGTTTTTGTTTAAAAAAGGATCTTACTCTTTAACAGAAAGGTCCACCTCCTTAGAAATTCTTAGAATTAATCTGAGCCTGTCAGTGGCAAAACAAGCACTTTTGTGAAGGTAAATACAAGCTGGACAATTGCCAGCTGCCGACTGCAGCAATCTTGGTTAATACTGGACCAATGTCAGTGACTGTTGTTCCCATCAGTCACTTAGACACAAAAACATAGGAAAATAGGGTCCAGGTTGAGAAAAACAAACAATAGTTTCCCTTTAAAACTGATTATTATGTTAAGTGTACTAACTGAGAACATTTACACCTCCAATTTTCAAGCAGATTCAACAATAAGCAATGACACACTTGGGCAGTTTGACATTTATTATCTGCAGGTAAGTGGAACATTACGTACATTATTTAGGTCTTGATGGATTTTACAACAATATAGAAAAAAAACAAGTCACTGATAAAAAGACAATCTTGTTTTCTCCTAAAGGAATCCAAAATACAATACGATACATTCACCTGCTGAGATGAAGGACAGACTGTATGACTTCTGTGTTTGTGATGAAGCAAAGCAACGTTAGGATGTAGGAAAATCTCTGTGCAAACAATGGAAAAATGGTTTTCTACTACAAAGAGGACAAAGGCAAACATGTCTACAGTTTCTAGTTGTTTGGCACTATTCCCCAAACTTAATACAATAAACCTATACATTTGACCAACATTATAGGAGTTTGTGGATAAAGGACAAACAATTAGAGGATTAAAGGTTGATCTTATGTGGTGAATATCGCCCTCGTGTGGATAAAGGAAGGTAACTATCCTATATGATCCTGTAATATTATCAAAGATAAAAGTGCTGCTGAATACAGACATTAAATGACTTACATTTCTTGCAAATGGGTCTAATTCAAAAGATGTCTAGACATTAAGGGCAAAATTTGGTTGAACAGTAAAATGTTTTTAGACATCCAGCTGCTTCACATTACATTTTAGAAACTGAAAAACCTTTGAAACAACCTAGACCAGAGGTTCCAAGATGATTAGCTTGATAAGAAATAAGGAAAAAAAACATTGAGATTGAAAGCTGTTGCATGCAAAATCACCAAATTAGTCCAACAGTTCATCTGGTGAACATCTGTGTGTTTGTGATTGATTACAGATTCCAAGTTGATCAAAGTGTTTCCATCATAGCTCCAAATTATCTCCAAAGTCCAAATTTCTAGATGGGATATATCATGACTTATTGCAAAGCAATGCTAAAAGAAGGCTATCTTTTGGTCGAATTTCGGGGACATAACATAAACAGTATACCGTACTGTGAACTCAGGCCTCATGGGACTTTTCACATAATTATGATATATGGTATTTATCACTTTGTAATCTGTTTGGGGGCAACTTCCTGGTGATAAACCTTGAAATCATTTGATTTTGAGAGTTGATAAATGCACGCCATCTCGTTTGTGAATTATTTTTACAGTAAATGTATCTTATTGCAGGTTACGGGAAAGGCAAAGGGAATCTGATACGGTGTCAGTATAGATAAAGTGTTAGTAGAGTCCATATAGCTACACATAGTTATGCTGTTGTAGGTAGTAAAGATGTTGTGTGTGTATGTGTGTGTAAAATGAATACATTATGTACACATTATATACATTACAAATATTACTGCATCCACTTTCATATAATCTTCACAAACAGAGTTATTTAGTCTCTTTTCCTTCATTTACTGATGTCCGTGTTTCGGTAGGAGGGAGTTGTGCTTAAAAGTTTGCAAAAGTTTCCGACACAACTCCAAAATGTCTTTAAAAAAAAAATAAAAAAGTATTTCGTATTTTTTATCTGACATTTCCTTCTTCTTCTGTGTCCCAATTCATACACATGCTGCGTTCCAGAAAAAGCCAGAAAAGTGTGAAATTCCAACTTCCAATAAGGAAAACTTGCTCCCTTAAAGTAGTATCTTCAACTAGGAAATTTAGGATTTTTAAAAAATGGAGTCATGCATGTAAGGGTAAGTTGTGTCTGTTGTTAACGTAACAGGAAATTTGACCAATTGTCTGGGGATTTCTGACAGCAAAAAAAAAAAAAAAAACACCCTCTTTTCCTTCATATTCCTCTTCTCGCCTTTCATCATACCATCGTCTCTGAGCTTGACCCTTTCCCGGTGAAAAAGTCCCAGAAATTAGACGCCGGCGAGGGTTTGCTCTCCTCGGGCGTTGTCTGTCTCACCCAGATGCTGCTCTCCGTCGACGCGCTCAGACTGGAGCAGCTGCCGCTGCCGAGGCCGCCCAGGTTGAAGTTGAGCGCAGAGCCCAGCGGGGCCCTGCGGTCCTGGTCCTGACTGTGGTGTCTGGAGGTGGAGGACAAGGATGGCTGGGCCAGGCTGAGCAGGTTGTGGTGGGAGTGGAACTGACGCATGTGGCGGATGGATTTACCTGAAGGGGCATCACCTGCAGGATTGAAAACAAGAAGGAAAAGTGCACGTTTGAACCTTTAAAAGCCATTGAGCAAACCTCCTATAATCCCTTTCTCTTTTGGGGAAACAATTTATTCAGTAACAGAAAAAAAATTAAATGCCAAACCATTCGAGACCGTGGAAAGCAAAATCTTTTGAGAAAACCTTTTTTTTTTTTAGAACTTTGATTTCAAGATTTGATGTTCAACAAATCATACTAAGACTTAACCTATATAAAAAATAAAAATAAAAAAAAGACTATGAAACAACCAAAATATTATTAAGAAAGTCATGATTTTTACTATTTATTTACTCTTCTTCTGTCTGTGAATGTTGTGCAGCCATGGACTGCACTCTTTAAAAAAAGAATAATGTTTAATTGTTAAAAACAGTACTTAATGTTATTACTTTATTACAGTTTACAGTTACAAAATCTCCAACTTTCTGTCTGTCACAGCTAGGTGGTGCTGTGGCCACATTTATCATCCCAGCACACTCATGTTTTTAAAACATTCTGACACATTAGTTTGTGTATGGGTCAACAGATGTTCAGTGTCTTTATTCAGGATTGTAGTAATCATGGCTATTCATTTATATTTTCCTAAATTTGATTAAAGATGGACTTCTTTCAAGAACTGTCTAAAAGTTTGTTTTCATGTCCCCTATAATTAAAATTGAATTTCCTGTGAGAGAAAAGCATTACCTTTCTATTCATCAACAAATAAAAAAAGATATAAATATAAATGCTGTTTTAAAGTCCTCTCTATGCTGCCACAATTTCCTAATAATCTGGATATGGTTACACCTCATTAATGTTTTTTTTAAGAGCATTGACGTAGTTTAATAGTTATATTTAAGTATTTGGTATTAGTTAATACATTTTTTCTTTGCCTGAAAATGGTCAAATTTAAAAGGCAGAACGTCTAAAAAATATATTGATATCAACTTCATCACGCTACCGTATCTGGTTTCCTGGCGCTTCCTGTTCTGGTTCAGTTTGAGCACATTGAGGAAGACCTCGCTGGTCAGGCTGCCCTCACGGCCGTTGCTTTTGGGCGGGAAAAGTGGTGATGGTGGCTCTAGCGGGGACAAACTCCCACTGGAGGCTCCCACAGAGTCCAGAGACGCCCCTGTGTCCCGACGCCCCCCCGTCTCACCGCTGCTCTCTGCCGTCAGGTGGCTGACGCTATATGAAGGGATGAAAATATTATATTGTCTGTTGTAGCATCCGCAGTTAGTTTAAAACCACAGTTTAAAAAAAAAAAAAAAAAAAAAAAAAAGGGAAATCAGATTCAATACTCGTTGGGATTTTATTGACGAGACCGGTTGCCATGGTTACCTGAGTTTCCTACGCAGCAGATAGTCGATGATGTCCGGGTCTGTCTGGATCAGACTCATCAGGACCTCCTGCTGCAGCTCTGCAGACACCTGGAGGGTCACACATACCAAACGTTTGTGTGCATTACAAAAACCCTTTCTGTAGAAAAATCAAAAAGCTTAAATTAAAAGAGCTAAAATATAAAAGTTTAAAACCTTTAACTAAATCTAAAAATGTGCACCCAAAACGACCCATCTCTGGTAGTTTTACTAATTGAAATGACTTTTTCTATTTTTCATTCATGGTGTGTCCCTTTTTCCTGTATGATTCATGAACATTTAACATTTTATTAAATGTATACTCCAAAAAAAATTGTTTTCAGCACAGAAATATAAGATGTAAAGAAATCTCTCTTAAATGGGTAAAGCCACGGTTATTTGGATTACTTTCCTTCAAAAGGACTCCCAATGAAAAGTTGAGTTTTCAATACTTGTGAGCAAGACAAACTAAATTCCATTCATCTCTATCGAACTGAGGTTAAGAGGCAAACACCTCAAAGCCTGAGCACATGAAACCGAAACTAGCTGCATGACTCGATACCATTAATTGGTTGAACTAACCCTTTAATACTAGTAACACCTTCGTTATTAGCTCTATTCATAGACAGTGCTTCTAAAAGACGTTAAAAAAAAAGTTAAATGACTAGATTTGAAGGCTGAATATCTCCATCGGCCAAACTGCTTGCTGCTCCATCACTGCGAGGGACACCCAATCGCTCAACGAAATCCCGACTGTTTGCTGTCCTGGCTCCTAAATCGTGGAACGAGTTCCCCATTGACACATCGGTACAGCTGAAAGTCTACACATCTTCTGCTGCAGGCTAAACACATCTCTTCCGACTGCACTCTTGCTGTTCTGAGTTTCTACCTTCATGGCTGAATGCCCTTATCGCAAGTCGCTTTGGATCAAAGCGTCAGCTAAATGAATTGTAATGTAATATGATCATGGGCGTACCGTGAAGAGCCTCCTGTAGTTCTGGATGAGCAGCAGGGTGACGCTGATGATCGCCGTGCTGTCCTCGATCCCCATCGCATGGGGACTGGCGTCTCCGCCTCGCTCCTTCTGCAGCAGGTTGGGCCCAAAGATCACCGCCAGGTTCGCAGCCGTCATCTTGTTCCCGGGGATCTAGATGGAGAGAGGGAGGAGGAGGAGGAGGAGGAGCAGGAGGAGAGGAAGGCCAGAAGAAGTCATTGACTCGACGAGCAGATGGGTATGCAACTACATAGCATGTTTCTGTTAGACCCTCTGTGCCTGGTAAATGTGCATGACCTCTCTGTTTTTTTCACAATTATATGAGCAGTAGGGCTGCTCGATTATGGAAAAAAAAATAAATAATCATAATCACGTTTATTTTGGTCAATATTGAAATCCCGATTATATAACACGATTGCGCATTGACTTTTGGAAAGATGCAACAAAGTGGTTTACCTCCTCGTCGTTTGTCCCGATGGTGTCCTGGGCGAAGCTCTGCACGGTGTGTATCATGCTGAGGAGTCGCAGGAGGGTGTCACAGTTACAGGGAGGCAGCAGGTAGAGGAGGTGCTGCAGGTACTGAAGCTGGTCAGCTCCCCTCAGCACTACAGGAGGCACAGAGAGGAGGAAGAGGAAGAGGAGGAGGTTTGGTTTCATTCATACAGGTGTTCGCATTGCCAGACCTATCTCTGCAGCGCTGCGGAGATAGGTCTGGCTAGTCCACACACCATTCCTGGATGGGAGAAAAACGTGCTCTGGTTTATTGGCAGTTCTTTGAACCAATCACAATCTTCTGGGGCGGCGCTAAGCGCTGGACACAGGGACGGTGGCGCTGCAGAACAGCCTTGGGAAGGAATTTGTTTTGGTGGAACGTGCACGTAGGGAGGCGAGCTCTGGAATTAAAATGGCTGTTGAGTGTGTGATGAGAATTTTACAAAAGAAATAAATAAAAAAAAAGATAACATAATTATAATAACATACATAATTTGATTGACGGTTCTAGCTCGGCGGATGATTCCCGAATCGACCAGAGTTTAGAATGCCAACACAAAGAAAGCGGAAGGTGAGGGACATCCGGCCGAAAATGAGAGACATCCGGCGGCACCAGAACAATCCCGCATATGAAACGTCGTTGTTTAGTCGCTCTGCGCGTATATGTGTGTGTGTGTGTGTGTGTGTGTGTGCCTACGGTTGGCATGCAGGAAGGCGGGGTAGAGCTCTCTGGACAGCAAAGGATCAGGAATTTCTCGGAGGAACTCTTTGAGCAGCGCTGCCACGTCATGGACGCTTTGCTCCTCATCCAGCTGGACGTCCACCCCTCTGTCAAAGTCCTCCAGCAGCTGAGGGGCACACAGAGGACAAATGTACCCAAAAATAAAAAAAAGAGACACATAGAAAAAGACTAAAACATACACACGGAGGTCAAAGCCCCCCTCCGATGGGACATGATTTCTCTAAAAACAGGATATCACACATCGTCAGCTTTTCCCTTGGAGATTATTTCCAGTGACAGGAAACACGGGGCAGTGAATCAAGGAAAGATCCACACAATAATCTTATTATTGGTAGCAATAATCCTCTGGTGTCTGATTATGAGAAGAGTAGTATGGGGCAGTTATAGGGAAAGAATTCCACTTATTCAGGAATAACAAAATCTTCAAATAAAAAATATTCAAGGGCATAACTTATTTGTTCCTGCGACAAACAACATTTTAGCCAGTTTTTGTAATGGTTAAAATAACAACACTTTGGATGTGGGTGAACAGAAAATGTCCTCACCTGTCTCACTCTCTTCTTAGAGCTACCAACTCGGAAAATTCCCACAGTCTGAAGACCTGGGGGCACAAAATGGAGCGCCAAATAGTCTCATCAAGTCCTCATTTATCTACATTTACATAATAGTTCATTACATTTATGTAACGCTTTAACAGACACTTTGAGCGCTTTGGGGGGTGGGGGGGTGGACTACTCTCTACCACCAACAATGTGTAGCACCCACCGGGGTGATGCATGCATGGCAACCACTACACATCAGCTCGGCAGAGAGGGAAGGGAACATGTTTTTAGTGGTGCGGGAAAACTGGAGCACCCAGAGAAAACCCACGCAGAAAGGCCCGGGACGACCTGCTACCATCTTGCTGTGAGGCCACAGTGCTAACTATTGGGCCACCGTGCCTGTATACGGCTCATTTACACTAAGACTTCAGTCTGAATATTTAAATGAAGGCACTTAAACCCAGACTTCTACGTTTGCTTCAAGTTAAAAGAGTGTGTTTCGTTTGGGGACTCCAAATGGCACCAGTGAGATCTAGCCCGCGTCTCACCATAGTTCTCGATGTGACCGCAGCACCTCTCCAGCACCCGCGGCACCTGTCTGTAGATGGGGTTGAGGCTGAGCTTGGTCTGGGTCTTCACCTCCGACGAGCCCCTGCCGTCCGAGGACTTCTTCAGCTCCAGCTCGGCCGGGTGAGAGAGCTGCAGCGCCTCCAGCAGGCGAGACTGACTCTCTACCAGGTCCGAGATGGAGTCCACTGACAGACCACCCTGCAGATAGTAAAAAGAGATCAAAACGATTTAAAATCATAGAGGAAAGTCTAAAATGTTGACACAGATTTGTGTAGCAGAGCTTTGTTTTTTTCTTATTTCCCATTAATCCTCTCACGACCCCTCAGATTTGTTTTGTGTCCTTCTAGAGGGGCCCAACCCCAAGGTTGGGGAACCACTGGACTAAATTACAGAACTTCACTGTCTAAGATGGTTAAAATCAGCTCCACAGACCGCAATGATTCATCAGTATTAATAATCTAGTAATGTAAAATATAATTTATAATTTTCAGAATAAGTACTTTACATACATTTTTAAAAAGTGTATACTGCTGTACTTTTACTGTCAAAGGTGAGGGGAGCTGCAGACTTTGTTGATATCTCTCGCTGGGTTCCACACTTTGAGCAATAACTTAAAATAAATAAACGTAAAAAATATTGATTAGTGCAGATTTAAATTAAGATAAACAACATATTCTCATAATGCTGGAGTGGAGAAAGAAAAGAGACCCAGACAGAAGCACTGGCAGGAGAAACTGGAAAGAACATTTTTAAAGATGGATGTCAGGCAAAGAAGAGGCCAGCAGAACATCCTGACGTTGCCATCCAATAAATACCCGAGAGCCTGAAAACAGAAATATAAATCACTTGTCTACGACCTGCTGCAAATCGTTTCTGGAGGAACGTCAAGTGTCGGGAGGAATTTCCAACAGCGCTTCAGTCCAGAAACCAAACAGCACCAGAGTTTGGGACTTATATATTGTGTAAAAGGGAAAACGTTATGTCTCTTTTTAAGCCTGAAAATCTGAGAATTTTATGAAACCTAACCTGTGTTATTAGATGGCTCATATAGGATTAAAAAAAAAAACTATTTTCTTAGCCATAAACCTCCAAAAATAGCTGCACAATAACAATATACAGTATGTTTATACTTCACAGGTTTTCTTTAAGTTATTTTTAAGAAAACGAAATATTCCCTTGTTTCAGCTTTTACTTTTCTTTGTCATACGTGATGCTAAAACAATATCTTTGGTTTTTAGGACTGTTGGTCAGGGAAAATAAGACATTTACAGAGAAAAAAAAATATTCCCTTTTTCCTATTTCCTGAATAATTGCATCCCTAGTTAGAGCACAAGAAATCAATGTACTTTTATATTTTCTTACGGACAGAACGTTACAATATACAATTATACCATACTGGCAGCAACGGACATCAATCAAACGGTGATTTTGCTAATTCAACTTTTAATTTCCTACTGTAATTTCTACATGTATATGTGCAACTTTGCATGTCTAAGTAGCACTTTCCATTTCTTTTATTAATTGCAATTTTACCTGCTTAGAATTAGTATGTACAAAGTGTTGAATTAGGAAAGTTTAGGTAACCTGAAAGCCCTCCATCCCCATCCATCTCCCTTTCTAGTCCGAGTGAAGTAGGTCTGGCCTCCTTCACTGCTCTAATCTACATGGATAGAGAAAGAAATATATTGTTGCAATGATTTAAAATATCCTCACAACAACTTCTACTGCCACGCAGTCTTCTCTTCTACTATCCATCTTGTTCCAGCCATTAATTTCAACCTTTACTCTGACTGTGTACACTATCTGTCACTGCACAGGCCCCGATGCAGCAACTACACCACCACATTACTGCTGCCTCATCTGTCAAGCTGAGTGTGTGTGTGTGTGTGTGTGTGTGTGTGTGTGTGTGTGTGTGTGTGTGTGATATGTAAACAGTGAGCTGCTACAGTCCAGACAGCTGTAAGAGGATGAGTCAGAGTACCATTTAGGTCGAGACGGATGAGAAAACTTTTGTCTTTCTCACCATCTTTCTACTAAACAACCAGTTCTACTCTATTAATAATCACGGCAGGGAAATATCTATCAATACAAAGAATTATACTGAAGCTTAACTTAGAGCCTGATGCTCATGTGAAGGCATAAAGTGGGAATTTATGTTGTAAATATGTGTGAAGTTTGGTGTGAACACAAGTGGACGGCCGAAACATCCTTATTCACACCTGTGTCTATCATGCGTCTGCGGCTGACCACGTCAGATGTGTTCCCTTTTCGTTACTGCCGACGTCACTTCCACCAGAAAGTCAAAGGGCCCCACGCACAGTAATTAGGTCTGCACTCACGGCAGTCATGTTAGCGGTTGTGTCGGTACAGCTGGAGCTATCGCTGTCAGCAAAATCCAACACATCTCCATCCATCGGGGGAAAAAAAACATGGAGAGTCACGCAACACTTGACATAAGCATAATGTATACCTAGTCACTTTGCAGATCCTGATTAATACAAAATACAATAAACAAATACATTTGGAAGTTTTATTTTAAATTAAGGTACCTAGCAGTAAGTAATCAAACTAACAGCTGCAACAATAAAGTGATGATCATCTCCTGTCGCACTTGGGATTGATTTTTCAATGAAAAGTGTTCTACAAATAAAATGTATTATTATGAACACATTAATGAATTATAATCCTGTAATATATATATATATATATATATATGATTCTGCATAAGGACTGCTTTTACTTTCAGTACTTTTAGTCCATTTTGATGCAAATATGTATATATATATATATATATATATATATAAAAATATATATAAAATATATATATATATATAAAAAAGTACATTTTGAATGCAGGACTTTTTAAGTATTTTTCCATGGTATTAGTACTTTTATTTAAGTAAAAGATCTGAGTACTTCTTCCACCACTATTGCAAGTTTAATATATTTGGGTTTTAGAGTGTAAGTAAAAAAACATTTTTTTTTACTTTTTACGATCAATAATTAAGATAATTGTTGGTTCCAGCTCTTAAATACAAAACCACATTATTATTTATGTCTGTCTTCTACAAAATATTCACCAATAGTACCCATTCAGGCAGCACTGTGTGTAAAGTGTTTACCTCACTGACTGATTTTTATGAGCTGAACTTGATAGCTGCTTCAGGTTTGATTACTGTACTCTGCGGCTGTAATGATACTCCTTAAAGGCATAACATAACAACTACTTCCAGATTAGCGTGGAGAGGATTACAGGGTGTGCCGGCCTCAAGCAGAGAGGGTTCACACAGATGAAAAACACACACAGCATTTTTTCGTACCAACACACGACTGGCAACAAATATAAGAATTTGAGATGTGAAAATGCTTAGAGCTGCAGTCAGACATTAGCAGGCTGCAACATGGAGGCGTTCATCACACACACACACACACACACACACACACACACACACACACACACACACACACACACACACACACACACACACACACACACACACACACACACACACACACACACACGCTGGCACAAAGAGAAACATCTGGACTGCCAGTTTCCACTTCACCGATTAGGAGAATATTCTTCCCTTGACTCACCGATTCAAATCTCTTTAAAAATACACACATGGGAACACAGAAAAACAAATACCCACCATTTGATTAAAAGTGGAATTTGGGAAAAGCAAGGAAGAAATTCAAAAATGCAATGTTGCACTTGGAGCAAGAAGAGAAGTAAAATGTCAAAGCTGCTGATCCATCAGTCACAGCGGCTGCATTAAAAACCGCCTACTGTACTAGTTAAGAACACAATGCCCCTTATACACAATTTACAACAAAGTCAGTACAACCAACTTGTACCCTTAAAGGCCATGACAGGTTTATATTTGGTGCTCCAGACATTCTCCATATTTACACACGTCTTTAAGGGTTGAGTAAGCTAAAGGTCCCATGACATGGTGCTCTTTGGATGCTTTTATATAGACCTTAGTGGTCCCTTAATACTGTATCTGAAGTCTTTTTCCCGAAATTCCCGGGGCAAGGTGGAGGGTGGGGGTGTGGCCTTGACCAACTGCAACTTTGCTTGTTTGAAAGCCATGATGTCTCTCTCTCATGGGTGGGCTAAATTCTCTGGGCGGTCAAAGCAGAGAAAGGGGAGGTAACCTTGCTCCTTATGAGCTGATAAGGAGAAGATTCCAGATCGGCCCATCTGAGCTTTCATTTTCTCAAAGGCAGAGCAGGATACCCAGGGCTCGGTTTTCACATATCACCATTTCTAGCCACTGGGGGGCCATAGGCAAGCTGGGGGAACGCATATTAATGTTAAAAAAACCTCATAAAGTGAAATTTTCATGCCATGGGACCTTTAAATGACCTTTGAAGTTTATAAAACTTTTTGTACAAAACAAAAAAAAGGTTCCTCAAAATAAAAAAGATGGCCATTTGTTGTAATTACTGAGACGTTGACACACTCACTCACCCTTCTCTGTACTCGGCCGGAGTTATCCAGAAACGTGGGCGACATCGGTTTGTTCTGGGTCTCGTAAACGGGCGCCGGTGCTACAGAGTTTGTAGATGGCGAGCCGGGACCTCCTCCTGTGTTCCCGTTGAAGAACTGCCTCTTCTCGGCCCTGAAGCGCAGAACGCTGGCCTCCAGGTCCAGACAGTCTCGCCTGCTCTCCTTCAGGGCGTCCTGTCGCAGCTTGAAGGCTCGGTCGTTGGCGATGACCTGGGAGAGGGGGATGCCGAACGCCTTGGGGGCCGATTCTGAGGGAGGAGAGGACGGAAAAAGGAAAGGAAAGACGTTATTTTGTGTTTTCTTGTCAGCGATGATGTTAACTGGATGAACAAATCTGATAAAGTCACAGAGAGGACGGAATAGTTTGTTTGGTTTGACAGAAAGTTATTAACGTTTTAATGGAGGTATTTATTTATTTTTTTATAAAAGAAGAAGAAGAAACACACACAAGAAACACACAGTAGCCAATCAGAATGAATACTTTATTATCAAAACAGTTTTGCAGGTCATTTCATTTTGTGTGAACACATCGATGTTGTAAATCAGCACTTGGAGCAGAACTGGGGTCCTGAGTGATTCTCGTTTTATTTACAGAACACATTCCTCTCTGCTGATCACATCTGAACTCCAAACAGGAAGGTGATTTGACTTTCATCTTCGGGGGGGCGAGACTCTTTTTCTTCACAGAGCAAATATGGCCTAAGTGAAACTACAACAAGAAAAAATATGTAACAATCTAAGCACTTTGGGTTTTTGCACCCATACGCATACATAATGTACCAATGGTGTTGGAAATCCGCTTGCCTCTGCCTTTCTAACGCAGCGATCATCACACAGCCCCTTAAAAGGAGAGCTTAGAGTTGAAGTCGACGGGCAGTACAAGAATAGACAGAATGGATCGAGAGAGCAGGTAAAAGAGGGTTAAACAGGTAATCCTGTTAGGGCAGTCACAGCCGCAAACCAGACATCACAATAAGACTGATACAGGCTTACTGCAGGTAAACGCAACATGACTTGAGGGAGGGTGCTGTCATGTTTCATGATCTGCAGCCCGACTCCTGTAACTGCGAATCCTTCGCTCAACAGTTCAGCGCGCAAAATCCAGTTAGAGGCAAATTAAGGGCATTAAGAACAATAACAAAAACAAACAATGGCTTTGGCTTGTGAAATGAGCACGAATTAACACTCTACAGAGTCCACTCCCGCCAGGAAAATAAAAATAAAAAATAATGGGGGGAAAGATTCTCAGACAACCTCAAGGTTTTCATTTGCTTACAAAATGATGATAGTAATTCATCATGTGAAATTATGAAATGTCAAAATGTTGACTTAAAATCGATGAAATGATAATGTTTTGCAAGCCACTTGTCGGTGCTGTCATTTTTTAATCCAACAGCGGTTTGCACCTTCAGGTAACAATTCCAGTAATTCCCCCAAGAGCAAGCATTTAGTGCGACAGTGGCGAGGAAAAACTCCCTTTTAGAAAGAAACCTTGAGCGGTGAGGAAAACCGGGGTGTTTCCTCCTCTATTCTAAAAAGAAATCCTGTCCACAAACAAAAATCTTTGTCCAAATGAAAACACAACTGAAGCGCAGTCAGGAGCATGCCAAACCAACAGGTGGCGATAACCCTAAAGCAATGTTGACCAATCC
Source organism: Perca flavescens (assembly GCF_004354835.1). NCBI lineage: Eukaryota > Metazoa > Chordata > Actinopteri > Perciformes > Percidae > Perca > Perca flavescens. The sequence continues at coordinate 12,922,237 of NC_041349.1, forward strand.
AAAGCTAGGGTTAGGCTACCTGGCTGCAATATGCATCAATCTGTGAGCGGTTAGAGCTACCACTATTTTGGCCATGTCTACAATTTCGCGAAATGTCACCTTATTTGTGACACCTCACAAAGGGGATAATGGCGCACACAAGCCAAAAACTCTGTTTTCCCTGTATACACGACAACACTGAAAACAGAGTTTCTGAAAATGTTCACCCTAGCAGGAGTTTTCCAAAACATACGTTTGCAGTGACCTTAAACGCAGTTTGTGTACACAAAAATTTATTCTGTAACTGACCCCACCCCTTTGGGTGGGGTCAGTTACAGAATAAATGTAATTCCATCACAAAGGATGTTTGCCAGTTAGTGGTCTTGAACCGTTATTGTCCAGTTGAAGAACGTCTGTCCAACGACTGATACATCCTGCCAACGCTGAGTGTACAGTGACTGTTCGTTCCACTCTACAGCACCTGATATACCCAGGAATAAACTGATCACTCTGCATGTGTCATAACAAGGTCATATTCACACAATCATAAGGACACACAGGACTATTGAATGACACACACACACACACAGTTTGTATTGTATTGTATAATTATTAAGACATCTTCCTGTGTTGTGTCAAGGCAGCTATGTCTCTAAAAAGCTGAGAACTTCCTCCACCACTGGTAATAACCAACATCAGTGCCCATTTTGCTTACTTTGAGGCTACATCTTCACTACTACATTTAATTTTTTAAGCAGCGTTTTGAGACAAAAATTATCTCCGTCCATTCAACCATTTAGGCTCCGTACCATAAATGATCTCCATCCATAGTTACACGTCTTAAAGTGCATATCACACCATTTACACACCGGGCATGCACATGCCGGTATAAACATGAAGCTGTCTTAGGTAGAGGTAGAGGTACTTTATTTGTCGCATACACAAGAATTCCTGTTCGAGCACACGTCATCAGGATGGACGCCAACGTGTATAACCCGGTACATTTTAAACAAACATGTCCCCTGCTAATGAGAACTGGCTACCTTCCATTGAATGAGATGCCATCTGTTAATGTGTCTTACGCACTGCACTTTAATGGCCCAGTTTGATCAGTAAGCTCGCACTTATTCCTCACAGTGCTGACGTCTGTCAGCCGAGCTGACCACTCCGTGCTGCTGTCTATAGACGTTTGGCCACGCTTTCTGGCATCCTGTGCCAGCTGGTTTTAGCTGCATGTGCTGGAGGTGTTAAAAGTAAACATTGAGGATTTAAAATGTGGCTGTGGCAGCTTGGAAGTCTTGGGCAACACTTCAGAGAGTCAGGCAGCCTAGCTGTCGGGGCGTTAAGACAACTGAGAGGTCCAAAGCGTCAGTGCTACAGAGCTGAATAAAGTCTGCATGTTTCGGGGATCCTTTAAATCAACCTGAAAAGGAGTTTACATTTATAGTTAATAGTTCTTTTAAGGCTGATTTTCACTTGATTTCTCTTTTTTTCTAGCAGTGCTGCCAGATTTTCTGCTTAGTTTTAGACTTTTGGGCACACAAGGCTTTGTTTATATGTATACGTGTATGAACGTATGAATGTATATATTTTAGTATACATATCTAGCTGACAACATAATGTCATGTACCTACATCATGGTTTAAGTTAGGATAGTTCTACTACTTACATTTATCTATATATCTGTATATATTTTATTTATTTATTATTTTTAATCTAACAAAATGTTCTGAAAATTGTTACCCAACTAAATAATACAAATATATATTTTTCCTGAGTCAGTGCTTTAACTTTAAAAATGAAGGGATTTTTCTTACAATAACAATATATATATATATATATATATATATATATATATATATATATATATATATATATATATATATATATATTTAAATTAGACAAAAATAAATTTATTTATAAAGTATATTCTTGTGTTCCAAGTCAAACCTTTGTTGGAAGATATGGAATCGCGAAACTGATTAAATGTAGCTTTACATTTGTTTCAACACTCCATTTTAATTATTTAAATAACAGTATTATGTATTGTATTGTATAATCACTTATATTTTTTTGTCTCATCCGATAATCTTTCACTTCCTTTTATAGTACAGGTTTGGGGCTCCATATGGATTGTGCAGCATGGGGGAATTTGCCCTCTTGTCATGACCTGGGTATTTCTAAAATCCTGGCCCTAGTAGGCATCATTACTCCAGTTAGCATTTCACTGATGAGACCCCTCAGGAGAGGTCCTGGGTTTAAAGTAACACAAAGACTAAAATTCAGACAGGAAGACAGCTGTGTGTGTCTGACTGGTCAAAGCCCTATTGTTTACAAATTTCACTGCTTTCCTTCTTTAGTATTTCTAGTCATCGTCAGTTCCTGGAGGACTAAAGGAGATATATTTAGATGCAGTTCAGTGCTCGCTACTATTTATCCGTTACCACGCCAGCATCTGGATGTAAGTATTCGTCCTCCGAGGCATTGAGCTAAGTGAATAAAAAAAAAACTTGTTTAACAGAATGTCCTCTGTGTAAACCCCAGTGAAACACATGCAACAACACAGGAGCTTAATAACATCTCTTTATCCTTCTCCTAAAATAATGTTATAATAATAAAGCAGGTTGGAGGCCAAAGCAGCAAAGAGAATTACACAAATACTGCAGGTGGAGCGACTGGGAAAGAAGTAAGAAGTAAAGAAGAAAAAACAGCCTCTGAACTCTTTCTGACATCTCAATGGTGGGTTTCCAAAGCAAGCTGTTCGTGACACTCATGCCCAAATTTACGTGGCAATTAGCCAGGTGTGCAGAAGTGAGAAAGTAAGAAGGATTTGAAACGTCTCTCAAGTTTATTTTCTTCTTTTAAACAGTTTTTTTCTGTTGCTTTTGTGCGTACAATCAAGTGCAATGCCATGAATGCCTCTGTCTGTTTGAAAGTCTCCCTCCATCCTCATTAGCAAGATTAATCACCTAAGAGACTACAAAGACATGCACAAATAAAGCAGAATTTTTGTCTTTCGCCTGAAACCAGTATGAACACTTTTTCCTTCAGGTCATACTGCGTAATTTGTTGAACCGTAACACTGAGCAGTCCTGATAAACATTTAGCACTCATTTTATCAACGCTGAAGCTATGCGTCCGAGCTGCTACACTACTGCGTGCTCATGCAACTGTAGTTTAACTGCCTCCTGTGATAGAGTTTAGTTGATACTGGAAATGGTTTCAACAACGAAAGGCCAAAACGCACGCTAGGTTGTTTTTTTTTAAATACCAGTGTAGATTTTACCCTCTGAAAAATCCCAAATCAAGTCTGTGACTCAATGCTGCAAAACAATCTTATATTAATTACGTTAATTACAGGAATTCCCTTGTCAATAAACACGCTGTGTAGTACATGACTTGAAAGCAGCACTAATCTTATTTGTCCAGTTAAACTTCAACAGGCACACGGTCACATCTACTTTCCATATACATATACTGTAAATTGACACCTCTGGCTTCATATTTTCTTTCTCCTCCACTATCTGCTGTGATTTTCTGCACCAGAGAAATGCTTTCTTGCTCAATCTGCATCAAATCAAGGATAAACTGTTTTTTGTATTTTCCCATCAATCCCATTGGCAAACTCAGAGTAACTCCAATTTTACCGCTAAACAATCCAGTTACATGTAATCTGCTACCTGCCCAAAGGCCGCGCAGTCTTGCCTTCAGCAGTAGGGGGAGCAGAGCCAGCAGGAGCGCTGCCAGGTCCCAATGTTCTGTGTTTCGATTAGCAGGGTTAGCTTCAGCTAAGTCTCTGTGTGTAAGAGGCGGGAGGCAGGATTTAAAGACCTGCGCGAGAGCCTGGGAATGTGTGTGTATGTGTGTTTTGGCTCTCTCACTGCTGTGTTAATCACCTGAGGATAGAGAAGAACATCTCTTTATGAGAGGTAGGGGTCACATAGTAGGGTAGATGAAGCTAACAGTGAGAAAGAGAGGAAGAAGAGGGATGTAAAAAAAAAGCAGAAGAGAGAGATGAAGGGTAAAGATGGAGGCAAACGAAAACAGTTGAAGGGAGTGGAGGCCTGTTGGCTTGGCTGTTTTAGGCATTTATGAAAACCAGTACGTGATGCACGAGTTGCCATGAGTTTGAAGTACGACTCTCCCACATTATTTTGTTCCCATTCCGAGCAAAAGGGGTTGGCACGGGGGAGCCTGGGTGGCTCACCTAGTAGAGCGCACGCCCATATATAGAGGTTCATTCCTCGACGCAGCAGCCGTGGGTTCGACTCCAACCTGCGGCCCTTTGCTGCATATCATTCCCCCTCTCTCGCCCCTTTCATGTTTTTAGCTGTCCTATAAAATAAAGGCCTAAAATTCCCCAAAAAATATCTTTAAAAAAAGGTTGCCACATGTTGTTCAGTTTGGTTAGAGGCTGCGACTGAATTCCTTTCATCTTTATGGGTGGGTGATATGGAGCTAAATCGGGGCCAAATGTTTTGTTCATTTGAAAAAAATATATATAGTTGAAAAAAAAAAAAAATGAAACCGAAAAAAAAGATTTGAAGGCGTAAAAAAAATAAGTTTTGAATCTGAAAACATGAAATGTGGAACTGAAAACAAATATAAAAGTGAAAAATGAAAATTTATAATTTATTCAAAATAATTCCAGAATTTAATCTATATTTTATTCAAACTGAAAGAAAAATTGGTACACTTATTTTTAGTTTGAATACATGGTTTTATTTTTTCCAAGTTTTGAACAAAACTTAAATTTTCAATTTCAAGCTTTATTTTTTCAACTATATATATTTTTTTTCAAATGAACAAAACATTTGGCCCTGATTTAGCTCCATAGGGTGACAGCAATGAGAGGATGTGAGAGCAATAAGTTATGGCTTCACTGCTGAATATGATTTATTCTAATAATAAATATATAATATAATAATATTATAATAATATTTCTTTAGCAATGTGTTTTTGTCTAAAGATAGTTCAAATCTGAGTTAATGCGATAAGAAATCACTTTGAACAACGTAAATGTCAAGAATAAAATATCACTTTCAAGCTAGTTACTTCCAGTCATCAGGGTCAGAATTAGAAAAGAATTTATTGCTAAGTAAGTAACATAAGGAATTTGCCTTAGTGGATGGTACATACATAAACAAACATATTAAAAGGAAATAAACAATGCATGTAAAAGAAACGATAACATAAATAAACAAATATGAATAATATTACTGCCTTTGAAAATGAGAAAAGAAGGCTGTATAGTTTATTGCAGGATGTGCAAAGATGTTGAGAAGTGTGCAAAAAGTTCAGGAGATAGTTTGTGAAATGGACAGGTTTATAGTCCAGGATGTTCGTTAATGTAACCATGTAGTATACAGTATAGGGGTTGGGGGGGGGCGGAGGGTTAAGAGACTTGATGAAGACATGATGGAGCGCAGCCTCCTACCAGAGTGGAGTGTATCTCGATCTCCAACTATCTAGGGAGGTCCCGGGGCCACATATTATGTATTTTTGAAATAAAAACATTGGAAAAACTGTCAACAAAAAACTCAAAGCTTCAAAGAAATTAAATAAAAAAGGCTGTCAAAAAAAGGCCCAAAAAGTGTCCAAAAAAAAAAAAAAAAAAAAAAAAACTTGAAAAAGGCAACAATAACATCAGAAAAATTGTCCAAATAAACCATGAAAAATGAAGAAGAAAAAAAAAGTCCTGGAGGGACGGCAGATTGCAGCCGATCAACTTCTCAGCAGAGTGGATGATACGCTGCGGTCCGCAGTGAGGTACGTAAGCACACGGAGTTTGTTTTTGCATTTGTAGGGTGACCCGGTGACTGTCGAGGGAGTTTGTGTCCGGTCATTAATCCGTTTATGTTGCAACAACGCAAGAAAAGACGCAGAGACAATGAAAATGCATAAGCCTGACTCACTGAAGGCTGTCTGCAGCCATGAGCCACTTGTACTTTATAAACAGTATTTCAAGTATGTGAAACCATTAGCGGTAAAAGCCACTGGACGTCAGCGGCGACGACGCTGTGTAACGGGTATAACAGGCAGAACAGGCTGAAAGGGGACATTGTGTTTGATGATAATATTTACTGAGGCAAACCGAGAGTGTGTAGGTGTCGGTTCACGCAGGGACGAAGCACAGAGGAGACAAACTGTGGCCAGAGATGGTTTCATGTCTAACCACACGTGACCGTGTTTGTGTGATGAACTCACCTCGCTCTTTCTTTTCCTTTGAAAAGGAGTCAAACTTCCTGCGTAGAGATTTTCTCCGTTTGTGTGTTTCTGTGAGAGGAAAAACAAAAGGTCACCATGAATAAAGTTATTAGTGATGCTCAAGAATGTGTGAACAATGAAGACTGTTTGTTCAGGGATGTCTGTTTTTCATTTATTTAGACATGCACGTATGTGCGTATATAGCCCGCTTTGTGTATTTCCATGTGGATTTGTAAATGTAGACACACACACATTTTCTTTTGTGCTTTTTATCAGCCTTAAATCAACTTCATAAACTCAATCCTCACTTCTCTGAAATACAAACACGGCCCTCATTACGACCTTCTTCCCTTCTTTCTCTTAGTACCTCTTCCTCAGCTCTAAGAATAGAGCGCTCCGTTTCAATAGACCTTGTTGGTTTGAATAGCCCTTTGCTCAAAGGATGCACCACCCCACACATGAAGTAATGAAATATTTTACGTGTGTCACAGAAATCGAGAATATATTTAAGAGACTGATTAAAAGGAAAAAAAACATGTTTTAAAGACTTAAAATTCAACTGAAATCCCTTTTTGCAGTGTCAAAATCAAACGTATTGTTGAGTTTAAAAAAGAATCTCAAATGCAATGTTCTTCCAGAGCTTTCAATCACATCCCACAGTTTTCCTCAGGTGAAGGGTTTTGCTCAAATGCCTGGGAGATTAGATTATTTTAAGTATGGACAACTGAGTTATCTCCATGACTACTGAGCAAACTGCATCTGCTTAGGAAGACCATGGTGTGGTTGAAAGCTCAGGAAAAAGCTGATTGGTAGACGTTCAGTTACATTCCCTTTTTTTTGTTGGCACACGTTTATACACATCACACATAAATACATCACACATAAATACAAATCACACTGGAGAAATATAAAATACATGTGAGTATTTGGTAGAAACCACTACTGTTATTAAGACAAAGAATGAGCTTTTACTTTCATTCAAATACAAGGTCTTTTAGTGAAAGGTCACAAATGCAGCTTGAGCGTGTAGTCCTGAAAAATTAGACAGTTCAAGACTCCATGCTACTTACACTTTATGCAATTAAGTTTCAAGTCGATTACATTCTGACTGTGGAACGCCCTTCCTATTAACTTGCGTTCCGCAGTCTCAGTTGATGCTTTTAAAAAGCAGCTGAAGACACACTTGTTTAAACTCACTTTTGTCTCATGTTTGTAACTTTGGGTTTTTAAGTCTTCTAATCTTTTACCTTCATTGGTATTTTATTTATTTTCGCTTTTGGGACATGAAATTTGCAAAGTGCAATTGAATTTCAGTTCGAAAACCACAATTGCGGACATTTTGTGGATTTCTAATTCCATTTTGTTTGGTGTTTTTTTCCCCCTGTGAATTACTATTACTATTACTTATTAGTTGCATCAACAGTGGAGTTTGATAGCAGAAAATACTATGGTGATGTGAAGCCTCTGCAGCTGTAAATCGATGTACATGTAGTGGCCAGTGTTGTGCGTATGTGTGGGCGCTTGTTGCAGCAGCAGCAGTTCTCTGTGGGTCTGGTTTAATGGTGTGTGTTACGTTTCGGTTATACGAGCTCTTACATCCTGCTCCTCTGACTGGGTTTATGTGGAAGAAGCCATTGTTTGGGTTACTTAAGCTGCTGTTTAGAAATCACTAATTCAACATTGGGTCTTTTACCTATTAAGGAACGATTGGAGTTCCCTGTGTCGAAAATCATGCTGTCCAGAATGTTTGGGACTCTGAAGATGGAAATTCTTTGCTTAATTCCAGCTTCATCACAGAAAAAAAACAGCAAATTAAAAACAGTAAGGGAAAGAAAGAGTATTTGTATCCATATCAATGTGTGTGTACGTACTTTTATTTGTGTGTGTGTGTGTGTGTGTGTGTGTGTGTGTGTGTGTGTGTGTGTGTGTGTGTGTGTGTGTGTGTGTGTGTGTGTGTGTGTGTGTGTGTGTGTGTGAGCGCGTGCGTGCCTGGATAAAAAGGGTCAAATTCCCACGACTGCAGGAAATTAAAGTTTATTTCCAAAGCACACGGCCCCTCCCATCACACACACGCCACCTCCAGCTAAGGCTAATCCCTTATTGTGTGTGGGTGCATATGTAGGCTATTTGTAGGCTTCCAAGAACAACAGACTTGGATGTTTTCCTGCAATTTGTTGTTGGCGGAAAGTTTTGCATCATTTTAATCAATTACAGGATCACACATTGTACAAAATTGCCAGACTCGAGCACTTTAGGATGTGTCACAATTTGGTTTTTCTACTTCTATTTAAAGAGAGATCATTACATTCCTCATGCACTTTTTGTTGTTGCTGCCTATCTTGTCTAGGACTAGGGCTACAACTAGTAATTGTTTTTTATTCATCTTTTGATCGTCACTATTACATGGAGCCCATAGAGACATCTTCAAATTGCATGTTTTATCCAACCAACAGTCCAAAATCCAATATTCAATTTACAGTTATATGAAAAAGGAGAAAAGCAGCAAATCCTTAATATTTCAGAAGCCAGAAAGCAAAGAAAATCTGGCAGTTGTGCTTGGAATTAACTTTAAATGATTACTTGATTATGAAAACACTTAAATTCTCTCCTGATCGATTACTCAACATATTGTTCCGACTATAGCCAGGACTCTTGAAAAAGAGGCTTTTGTGTTATAAGAAATAAAGTAAATGGAACAAGCGGAGCTTAAGGGAAGAGAACCAAAGTTGGACAGATGATCAGGAAGGAGAGAGAGCGAGTTAGTTTGGAGTCCCTGTAGAACAGCGATTCAGAGAATGGGGCATGAGAATGAACTCTGGAAAACGCTAAACAAGAGCAAATCGGTCTCTCAGCTACTGACACGTTTCTCAAAGAATTCACTGGACCCTGCCAATGTAACCAACAAACACACTCGTGCACAAAAACATGCCCAGGTGCATGCACACCAACACACACACACACACACTCACGCACAATCAAACTGTGGCGGAAGAAGTGTTCAGATCCTTTACTTAAGTAAAAGTACTCACACTGCACTGTGATGCTACTTAAGTAAATGTATGCAAGTTTAATCAGGATTACTCAATGCAGAAAAATGTCCCCTGTGAGTGTTTCTATTATACATTTTATCGTTAGATTATTATGGATTAATCTGATGATTATTTTCTCCATTAATCAATCGATTGTTTGGCATGTACTAAAATGTAATGTACACTAAAAATAGTGAGAAATGGAAAATTACCCAGAGCCCAAAGTGGTATCTTCACGATGTTTGTTTTGTATAGAGTCCAAACCTCAACATTATTACTATTACAATTATTATTACAATTATTATTATCATTATTATTATTATATAAAAGGCAAAACAGCAAATCTTTATCATTTAAGAAGACGGAATCATTAAGTGATTTTATATGAAAAATGACCCAAGTGATCAACATTTCTCTGTAATCGGCTAATTGTTTCAGGTGTACTTGTATAAACTGTGTTTAGTGTGTTCAATATTTCCCTCTGAGATTGAGTAGGATTACAAAGTGGCACAAAAAGGAAAGATTCAACTAAAAAGTACAAACACCTCATATAAATGCCAGCACTTGCATGTACAGGAATGCAAAGACCGACATAATAAAGTAGAGTGTGCTTGTACAAAGAAACTGGAGAGGTTTTATTGCAGTCGCAGTGGTAAGAGGCAAAAAAAAATAGACAAAAAGGGTGAACGAAGCAAGTAGACAAAGTGAAAGATATAGAGAAGCAAAGACAGCAAGATGCATTTTTGTGATGAAGACAGACAGACAGACAGAGAGAGAGAGAGAGAGAGAGAGAGAGAGAGAGAGAGAGAGAGAGAGAGATGGAGACAATCAATCAAAGAAACAGAAGTGCAGAAGAAGAAACCCAAAAGACAAACAGGGAGGGGGGTGTGGCGGGAGGTGATGCCGAGACCGTGACCGAATGGATGGACTGCAGATATCTCACCCCGGGGGAGAAACTGAGGACCAATATTCCCACACTTACTCAGAGAGCGCGTTGTCTGTGCGCCGGACAAGTAGATTCAAACTGTTCTTGCAGTAATATCTAATGGCATGGTTTAACTGTAAGAAAAATAAATATCTCTGGGCACTGTAACAGTCATCTTTACGGTTATCGTTACCAGTTTGATCTTTTATGGGGCAGCACCAGACTTTATACTTATGGGCATCACATGTGTCTGATATCTGCTGTAAGTTAAAACTTTTCATTGGCAAATCTATGCATCAGGTGACATAAAAGAGATATTGTCTGTAAGTCTCCGATAGATGTCACTTTAGTGCTCATTGCTAACATTTTAGCATATCCCTAGTTGAACTTTGTGGTGCGTACGGTTAGATAATATGAGGTAAGTCTTTATTGATCGCCAGAGGGGAAATTTAGATGTTGCAGTATGGAGGACAAAAGCTGGCAAAATCTAAAATATATAAAACGAAAAACTGAATAGAAAGGTAAAACAAATATGTCCCATTTGATCAATAAACTGATGGCTACATTCATTTTCGGCACATTAATTGGTATCATCCAAAACATCCCCCAGATTATTCCATCTGGAATATGTGGAGACATTTTGGAAGTCTTTTCCCAGAATTTCAACTTGCTTGCAGGAAAAAAGAAAGCCAAAGACAAAGCCATGAATGATTTACTCGTGTTTTCCCACGAATACTCACTGTATAATTGAACCCTGACCTGATGGAAGAAGAGAGCAAAATGTATCCCTCAAGATAAAGAAAAGATAACAAAAGAAATAGGAAAACTTCCCGAAAATGAGAAGGACAGGGACAAGTGGATGTCTCACAGGATGTAAATTGCTCCAAGTCACCAACTTGTTTCCATTACTTGGAAGGAAGATTCATTTATTAACACAGATTCCCTTGAGACCCTAATCTTAAACCAAGTCTTGACCCTAAAACTTAAAGTTTTACATTGTACGTTGTTTTTTTCTCCTAAATGTGACTGTGTAAACAGATTTATGTCCTTGCAACATGAGTAAAACACGTTCACATATCCCATGACTCCCAACACTTTGAGTCATATTAAGAAACCAGTGTTATGTAAGTATTTAGTATGACAGTATTATTTGTAAAAATCTAACAACATATGTCTGATTCTTAAAGGGCCAAATGAATAAGATCCTAGTGGGGAAATAAGGATACTGAAGCAGCAAAAGTAAGTGAAAACAGAAGATACAGTGTAGTAAAGTAATATATATATTTTCTCATCCAAGTGGGAATCAAAACCATGACAGCAGATGATCTAGAAAATAATTGAGCTTTGCTGTTTTACAGTATTGGAGATCATATGTAAACTGGGCCTGTGGTCAAAGTTCAGCATGCTGGGGGTTACTGTAAAACCCTGAGAGAGAAAAACAGTATGGGAGAGAGCAGCTGAGTCTGAGAAAAGCAGCCCAAGGACTGGTCTCATAGGAGAAAGGCTACCGACAGATCCTCCACACACACAAACACACACAGACACACACACACCACTTCTACAATCAGCTGCGTTTCTCAGCATCAGCCGCTATACTCGGTGAACCTCGAGATATCTCCAGCCCCAATAAACACAAGATAAAAAAACAACCTCCCAGTCTGTGACCTATGAAGTGTTTGAAAGATTTACAGTTTGTTGGTGAAAACTCCTTCACTTTATTGGCTGGACTTTAGAGCTTAGACGGATGCGACGAGTGCACACAAACACTATTTCAAAGCAGGGAGTAGAGTCCAGTGGTAAGGAGAGGAAGGTTGTACAAGTAAACCTTAGCAGAGGAAACATGTTGAGGTTTTTAACCGCTCTTATTAAAGATTACTAGAGCTGATGTAAGGGTTAGGCTGTTAAGGACAACAGCCTTCACTGAGGCTTGACATTCTTACTTAAAAAGGTGCAGTAGGTAAGCCTTATAAAACTAACTTTCTGTCATATTTGCTGAAACTGACCCTATGTTCCAGTAGTACTACATGAAGCACGTGATTAAAAATAAATCTGGCTCCTCTGGCACCACCTACAGCCTGTAGTGTGACTTGCAAAAACCCACCGCTCCTTGTTCAGATGCACCAATCATGGCCGGGGGTCTAACTGCATGTGAATCACTGCTCATGCACACGTATTAATTCTCCCTTGTGGGGAGAGGGGCTTAGGAGACCGTTTTGGGCTTTAGCAGAAAGAGGGGAGGGACTGAGAAGTTGTTGATGGCTAAGTCCTGGATCTTCCCAATCCTACCTACAGCACCTTTAAAGATCCCATGTTTTAAGACATACAAAAATACTCTGCTGCAATATAATTTGTGTCTAATATGCTTTTCACTTCAATTACCATATTATTATTATTCAGGTATTGTGGATCTGCAGTCGTCCTAGCCTACAAATTAATTTTTTTTTCTATGAAAAGGAGAATAATGATACAAAAATGATCATTTCCTCCAATATCATGAATCATATCGAAATCGCGATATCAGTCAAAAATAATCGCAATTAGATATTTTCCTCATATCGTGCAGCCCTACTGGGAGGTTGCTTTTCTTCAAAAGTTGAATCAGACTCATCTGTCATCAACCCCCCCCCTTTTTTGAGATATGGAGCGAGACGCATGGAAGAATAAACACATCGTGCAGCATCCTTTGCCCTTTCTTATCATAACCGACAACGTCATTGCTTACACTTGTGCATGGAATGCCTTCTTTGACCAGAGAGTTGACCAAACACACACAGGCTTATCCTCAACGTCCTCCTGCTTCACACTCAACTGGCTTGATTCTCTAACCTCAAGGCTGCCACTCCTCTTCACAAGCGAGACAAAACATTAAAGTGGGCACTTCCATCAAGAATCATGACATTAAGCAGAAATTATTTTTAAATTGATAAAATTAATTTCAAGACGTAATCAAAGTCTTGAAACATGCCTGTGTGCTGTGACATTCAAGATTTCAAGAAAGTCAACGGCTAAAATTGTATTCACAAACTATGTTGTAAAGATATCCAACACAAGACTTTAAGGTGTTTCTTACATTGACAAAGGTTGCTAATTGGCAGCCAAATCTTTAAGAAATACTTCGACATAGGGCTGGGAGATATGGAGAAAATCAAATATCACAATATTTTTGACCAAATACCTCAATATTGATACCGCAACAATATTGTAGTGTTGACTATTGGTGCTTTCACAAAATATTTACACAATGAGATTTTTGATAAATAATCATCAGTAATGTGGATATAATGATTAAGTGGTTAAAGGCAAATAGTAGAACAGTTACATCAGTCTGGTAAGTTCAGAAAATGACATCACTTTACTGTAATGCAGCCTTTAAAACCAGGAAAAGACAACACTTATGCCATATTACGATGTCCAAAATCTAAGACGATATCTAGTCTCATATCACGATATCGATATAATATATCGATATATTGCCCAGCTCTACTTTGACATTTTGGTAGATACGCTCATTTGCTTTCTCTCCAAGAGTTAGGTGCAAAGATTGATACCACTCTCCATACAGACAAGAAATGGGACTCTTCTGATCAAACGCTTGGCAAAACAGCAAAAAAAAGCAAAAAATAAAAAAAAGTACCAAAAAAGGCAGGAAATCAATTAAAAAATATATATTGGATATTGGAAAAAACAAAACAATCGGAACTCAAGAAGTGAAAACATTTGCGTACCCCTCGGGATGCTGATCTTGAAGTCCAGGTCCCTCTCCTCCAGGTGGTACAAGGCCACATCCTGTAACCTGGCTCGCTCCAGCTCCGACAGGCTCTGGATGGGCACCGGCTGTAACCGCACACTCTGACCCAACATGGTCGCCCACGTGTGGTCCCCCTGCCGAGATGAGGAGAGAGAAACCATCATCAGAACAGTTGACAATTTAACCAAAATCCAAAAGCCTTAAAAAGGCGATGGAATGGAAATCTCTTCTGGCTGTATGCAGTGAACATTATCAACCGACCATCAAGATCTCACTCTCAGTCTCTAACAAGACATCAGTCTGGGAGCTACAATGTTGTAGGTTGACCAGGAGGCTCATAGAGGGAGAATGACAGACGGAGTGAATATTGAGTAACAGGATGACAAGAGGCTTTAAGAGAGACAGAGGGAAACAGGAAAAACAAAGTGAAGGAAAGAAAATGAGTGAGGGAGTGTTGTTGTTGTTCTGATGGGGGGATGCGACACTCAAGTTAACAAGAACCAGACATGTTTCACCACCAGTTCAGCCTGTGGGAGAGAAATGTATTTTTAATGTATGTGTGTGTGTGTTTGCATTAATTTGTGTGTTGAACCCCATTGAGAAACCATGAGCATTAAGTCTGAGGAATTTTGCACGAAAGTGGGTACATCAATCAGCTACTAAATCCACACAACACAGAGGGACTGCACTTCCTCCTCTTTTTATCCCTTCATTCCTCTTTTCCTTCCTTCTCTTTTTCCCTTCCTTCCCTCCCTCCCTCCTTCCTTTTTGCTCTTTTCTACTTTCTTCCCCCTCCCTTTCCTTTCTCTCTTTTTTCCCCCACATTCCTCTGTTCGTTCATTTGTTCTTCCCTTCCTTCCTTCTATCCAGGTAGAAGCCTCATAGAGACTATAATCTCTTTTTATTAAGGGACCTATATAGCCAAGAAGGCAGCATTAGTTTCCTCGGCTGATACATCTTTAAAAATCATCAGTTTAGAACACACCCTTGCTGTTCAAAATGTGTCGTCTCTAAGCTCAAAGCAAGACAACTTTAGTGACATCACTTGGGTCATTTTCTCGGACTAGACCCACAGAAGACATTACACAACGGTTTAGTTTCACATGCTTAGTTGTAGCTTCTCATGCCACGAAAAGTGATCTTGACATGTAAAGTTTTCCTTTTTTAAGGAATGGTTAAGAAACTTTTTGCCGTTTTAACTATTGTTAATATCGTGTTTCCTAATAAATTCTAAATTGTCTGCAAAACCATTCCAGGCTTTATACTTGCTGGCACCGAGCCCTGATCGTACTTTTACAGACTATAACTATAACAATGAAAGAACACGATGAATAAAATGCGGAGGCAATGGAGGATGACTTGGGTAGATCGATACACTTGAGTGTCGCAATATTTAATTTAGTAATACTATATCGATTTTCAAAAACGCAGTTTGATTTTATGTGTACTGAATTGTTTACCTAAAGTAAACTTCTTTGACTTTAATGAACATCATGTATTTTTTTTAAATATTAGTTTTTCTAAAATTATACTTTAAAAAAATCCCAATATATCGCCTTACGCACAGTATCGAAATATATTGAATTGTGACCCATGTATCGTGATACGTATCGTATTGCCAGAAACTTGCCAATACACAGCCCTACTTGCAATATATTTATTTTCTAAAGCAGAAACCATTCGCCGATTTTTCTACTATGAGGAGATTTTAAGTCTCCCTTTTCACCTCTGCACATCTCTTTTGAATGCATTCATTACGTTCATATTAACATCATGCAACAGTATTTGGTAATAAAACAGTATTGGACAAATCAATGGGGACATTAAATGAAGAGTCTGGGGATCACCAAAGTGATTACAATTCATCCTGAAAGGAGCTTGAATGTGTGAAGCAAATTTCATGGTAGAACATCCAACAGTTCCATCCATTTCACTCAAAATGACAAATACCAACCTCTTGGTGGAGCTAGAGGAAAAGCCTGAGGATCCCCGAAATCATTAGGATTCACCCTCTCGGCTCCGTTAATTTTCAAGATTGCGTGATCTCTTTTTTTCTAAAAGTAATAGTCTCTCTTTGAAGGAACGACTGAAAGAACCTTGTCAGAGCTTATAAATTCACTTAATGACAAACCTTAAAAAGTAGAGGACATGCCTTTATATAATCACTGTTTTATAAACAATCAGCCTCAAGCCTTTAACCTTTAAAGCAGCCCAACCTAAACAAGATAACCTTTCATATTTGCAATAACTGCCTTCCTCTGTATGTCTATACGTATACTTCTACGTGTTTGACTGTCTCATGACTATAATTCAGCTGGCCTCAGCCCACACAGACCAGACAAGTCAACTGTGGTGAAACTGGATGAAAGTTGCCCGCAGAGGCTGGTGAGGCAGAGTGACATTCAACGTCTTCAAAGCAAACATGGCTCAGTGGAAAACAATGCTATGGGAAAGTTGGTTTGTTGTCTGAAATGTCACGGGTAAGAAATTATATTTAGGATAACTGTCGGGACTCATGGGCAGTTTGTTTAGAGAAACCTATACATTGCCTCGTATAATTCCGCTCTCTCTGTAACAGATGTGCATAATTAGGTCTAAAATAAACATTCATCACAGTGCACATTTGCCTCTTCATTCACTATGTGGTATTGCACAGGGGGGGGGGTCATCCTTATGTCCCCTGATATAAACTAACATTGTAGAGAGATCGGTAAGGTCAATCTCAGCAGTTGAAATTGCACAAGAACGAAGGTAGATGAACGTTTCAAATGCAGTTTGGATGGTTAAAAATCTGTTAAGCCACTGCAGAGATATCAATGTCTGCAGTTAAGGAAACTGTCTTGTCAGCAAATGTGAGGGCGTAGTAGGGCTGGACGATATGGAGAAAATCAAATATCACGATATTTTTGACCAAATACCTCAATATCGATACCGCAACGATATTGTAGTGTTGACTATTGGTGCTTTCACAAAATATTTACACAATGAGATTTTTGATAAATAATCATCAGTAAGGTTGATATAATGACTAAGTGGGTAAAGACAAATAATAGAACAGTTACAACAGTCTGGTAAGTTCAGAAAATGACATCACTTTACTGTAATGCAGCCTTTAATACCAGGAAAAGACTTGTGCCATATTACGATATTACCATAGCCAAAATCTAAGACGATATCTAGTCTCATATCACGATATCGATATAATATCGATATATTGCCCAGCTCTAGGGCGTATGTTTCAAGTGTGATATCAGTAGGCTATAAACTGTGGGTGATTTCAACATTGATCCAGGGAAATCTAAATACATTGCTGATATCAATAACCACTAGAGGTCCTTAGCATACAGTCATAAATGAGACCAAGATGAAAAATGAGACACACGCATACACCACCTATACAATCAGTTACAAAACACTTTGCTGCTACATCCATTCAGTACTTGGTCCGGAATGACCAGTAGCTGTCGTTAGCTAATGTTTTTCAAGGTTAAACTGACTTCTCTACTGCTAAGCTACATTTTTCATTCACCACATCATGTTATTACCACTTCTTGTTGTTACATAGATAAGATATCGTACATTCTTTAAATATTTCTGTTCACCTTCCATAAGCCAACATCAACCAATCACAGTGAGGAACATGAACTGATTAGGAGGTCATGAACTCCTGATTTCACACCCAAACAGGACTGGGAACCATTAATCTCAAGAACGTATCATTTACATTAAAGCCTTGTTGAATGTTCCTCATATCATATTGATTAAATATGTGAATGCGTTCCCTGTTTCCACATGCAACGCTGTGATCATGTTATATGCCTTCAATCATTTGTGCTGAAACTCAATTAAGTTGAGTCACTGATACGCTGGATTTGCTTCGCTCATGTGTGGATGTGATGTTTGGCTCCTTTGTTTTGTTCATTTTTGTTGGTGAAAATATTTAAGAAATTGGGAAACGCTGGAACTTAATACAATAAATGACCGAGACTGTAACCACATTGAACTGTGCATGTGGTTTGCGGCAACATGATCATACAGGGTTTATTAATCTCAAGGAAAATCAAACCTAGTCTTGTCATGAAGAACAAACTCAAAGAAAAATGACAACACAATGATGTGTTTGGGGTTTTGACCACACGGGCCTGGTTCTCCAAAGTTGGGGGCCGACTGTCAGAGATCTAAAAAGTCAATTCAACAATTGGAGTACAGATCCGAGCTCTCTTTTATTAGATCTTCTGTCCCAATTGTGGTTGAAGTCAATACCAGGAACCATGAAGGGAGACAATTCAAACCACATGACAGACAAAACATACAGGAAGAAAGAGGAAAGGGGAGTCCAATGAACCAAAACAATGCTTCACTGATACATGTGCATGTCTTCATGCTTACAAATCCACACACCGACCTTGTTGTTATGAGTCCTCAAGCAAAGAAATTACCATCTACGGAAATGTCTCATATCAACACAGCAGATCATACTACCAGTGGCAGTTATCTATAGCAGGAACCTAGCATTACATCTAAGACCAAAAGTTAGCATAAAATTGCATACAAATACAGTATACGGTAAGGTCTTTTTGGATATGGGTTTACCTGAGCAATGTATCCTCATACAACAGTACTTATTCAATTCAAACTACTTTATTTATCCCAAAAGGGCAATTTAGTTTCCAGCAGTCTTCAGACCCCAAGAACAAAACATTTACACATAAACACATACACAACCGACAGCAGATTGTCAGAAACAAAATATAAAGGACGGGCAGTGAGTGTACACAGCGCTGTTTGAGGTGAGAAATGACAAATCAGGTTCCCAAACAAGTTGAACACAAGCAGCTCACACCTCAGGAAAATCTAAAAGGACGCTCATTCCAGAGACTGTGTAGATTTAAAAGTCAGATAGCAGAGAGAATCAAGGACTTTGAATAGCGGTTTGTTTTCCTTGGTATGATAGCTTACAAAACGTTTTGCACACTTTTTTCGTGCGTATTCCTGCAAATGTCCAGCATCATGAGCGATCAGTGCGCCTGCACATGCCCCTGCAGTGCATAACCTGATTCGGCAATAAAACTACTTGTTTAGGTTTGGGATAATAATAATAATACATTTTATTTATATAGCACTTTACATTCATTTTTATTTCATTTTTTATTTATTAAACAGGAAAAGATTAAAGACAATCGGGCCTGACTCAGTGTAAAACTGATTTTCAGCAGGTTCCTGCTCTGCAGAACATAAACACCACATACACAACAAAACTCCTAGACAGAAACAGTAACAAACACACAGACCAAGAGAATGAGCAGCAGGGCAAAGCCATAAAGCTGACTTAATGGTCGCAGGTAAACTTCTCCATTAAATAGCGAGCAAATGTTAATTTAAATGATGTTATTGACGTTAAAGTTCTGATGTGCTGTGGAATGTCATTCCAGACTTTAGTGAGCACATAGAAAAAAAGATCGCTGTCCATAACAGTTTCTAAAAGCTGGTAAAGGCAAAAGTTCATTTGTAGCAGATCTCGTAATGCGCTCGGACCTTGAACTGGGTTTTGGAACCAATGTAGACAGAGCAGCTACAATGTGACCATTTAAAATTTGATAATACAGTTTTATCCCAAGGCTTAATTTATAATTCTCAAATGTCAAGGCATTACACAAAGATGCAGTGCAGTACAGCGGTGAGTCCATCCAGGAAGCCTAACATGTAGCTTATAGGCTTTGTTATAGAGTCTTATTACTGGTTCAAGAATCTCATTTGTTGTAAGTGACCAAACAGGTAAACAATACGACAAAGTGGACATAATGATGGCATGAAGATAAGTCTTTGAGACAGAGAGCAGCAAATATGATCTTATTTTACTATAAACAAATAACTTTTGGTTTAACTTTCTGGTTAAGATTCGGACATGCTCACAATAAGTAAGATGTGAGTCAAGAGAGACTCCAAGATACTTATAAGTGGATACAACTGAAAGTCTTTGATTAGAAAACATGATGGGATTGGATATGGATAAATGTCTCAGAGATGAATGGAAGTACATACATTCTGTTTTCTTGATATTAAGTGTTAAATGATTCTCTTGCAACCAGTTATGTAAATGCTGGAGATCTGTGGTAAGTTTGTGATTAATTGTATCTATATTTGAGCCAGAATAAAAAATAACAGTGTCATCAGCATATAGCAGAGAGCTAGAAAAATTAAACACATTAGGAAGATCATTAATATACATAAGGAAAAGTAAAGGACCTAAAATACTGCCCTGTGGAACTCCCGTAGAACACACTCGTGGCTGTGATGTTACTAAGCCGATTTTCACAGTCTGAGATCTATCACTTAAATATGATCTAAACATATCTATTGTAGAGGAGGACAAATGAAAAGTAAGGAGTTTATTTAACAAAATTTGATGATTAACTGTATCGAAGGCTTTTCGAAAATGTGTGTATACAGCTCCGGTAATCTGGCCCTTATTTAAAGACGCACGTATCCGCTCAGTGAAAAGCAGCAGAGCCGACATAGTTGACCGCATAGGTCGAAAGCCATGCTGGTGATCACTGAGCAGATTATTGTCTTCAAGGTAATTGACCAGTTGATTATATAATGCTTTTTCAAGTAACTTGGAGATAGTTGGGAGAATTGCAATTGGTCGGTAGTTGGAAACATTGGTTGGGTCATCAGACTTAAAAATCGGGGTGATCTGGGCCATTTTCCACATGGCAGGAAATACTGATTGTCTAATACACAGATTAACTAAGTGATGAAAAAGTGGTATAAGAGTACTGGCATGAGTTTTAAGAAAGATCATATTTAGATTATTTACATCACAGGCATGAGAAGCGTTCAAAGAACACAAAATATTAATGATATCATTTTGTGTAGTTTCAGAAAAGGAGAATTGCTGAGATGCCACTGATACTGATGTAAGAAATGAAGGAGCAGTAAAACTAGAAGATAATTCTTGTACAGATGCAATAAAATACTCATTAAAAGAATTAGCAATTTTATCATGATCAGTGAGAAGAGTACCATTAATGGATAGTTGTAAACTATTATTATTTTTAATTTTATTTTCACCAGTTATAGATTTAATTGTTTGCCATAATGTTCTTGGATTTGAAGCCATTCGATTAATTTGATTTTCAAAATAAATTTGTTTTGCTTTGTACAATTCAAAATTACACTTGTTTCTGAGCTGTACAAAATTAAGCTTAGCCTCAAATGTTTTTAATAATCTGTAGGTTTTCAGATAGGAAGCCTTCTTTTTTAAGAGCTGTAAAATGACTGGAGTTACCCAATGTACTGTATTTTGCCTAATATGTATTTTACAGGTAGTGGTACATTTTTTACGTATTGTCTCCACTCGTCTATGAAAATTTGACAAAACATGATCGGGATTTTGCACAGACATCTCATCACTCCAATCAGTGTCAGCAAATTCGGCATTAAACTGAGGCAACTTTGAATTTGGTACTTTTTTAATATAATTATTTTTGTGACATTTTGGCTGTTTAAAGCATTTCCTAATGACATATATAAGTGAGTGATCTGAAACTGCTGTATTTATTACCCCAGATATGCCATACTTGGAGGGTTGATTAGTGAAAATAAGGTCCAAGATAGAATTTCGTGTTTTACCAAATCTTGTAGGATCTTTAATTAATTGACGAAGACCAAATTTTATGGCAGTTGTTTTTAAAAGTTTAGATGAATTATCAATCCAATTTAAATTAATGTCACCAAGAATAACAAGCTCCTTTGTTTTAACAGATTTTATTAAGTCAGAAAACTGCAATAAATATGCAGTTGGACTGACGTTTGGAGGCTTGTAAGTGACAATAATAGTAACTGAGAATTGATTTGTAAAGTGAACAACTAATTGGTGTGACTCTGATACTGTGGAAGGTTTTACTATAGAATGTGCATATTTTGAATTTACATAAAAAGCAACACCACCACCCATTTTATCAGTCCTGTCTCTGCGATATAATGAGTAGTTTTCAATTGCAAGAAAGGAATCTGATATAACAGGAGTCAGCCATGATTCAGATATTGCCATGATATGAGCCTTAGTTTGAGCAACGATAATTTTAAATTCATCCAGTTTGGGAACAAGGCTTCCCATATTTAGATGACAAATTTTGAAACCTCTAATTCTACCAAGTTGGCATAAAGTAACTGGATTTTTCCTTAGACACGATGGTCTTTTTTGTGCTCTAACAGGTTTAGAATTTGAATTTGAGCCAGAAATAACAGAAGGAAAATTAAGTAACAACTGAGGTACATTCAATGTGCCTACAGGTTGTTGAATGCACTGCAGTTGAGATAGATCCATGTGAGGAACACCTGCATGTAGACCCAGGCCCAGAGTATTATTAAAAACATGAGTATAAAATCCCAAGTAATATAAAAAAGCGGACATAAAAACATTTTTGCCAGGACCAGGGTTAAGTTCAATATTTCCAATGAGTAAAAGAACAGAGAGTAAAAGTCTTGATGAGTACTGTCGGCACTTATTTACAATAGTGCCCGTCGGTATCAACTTAAAGTCATTTACCCACCGGTAAAAGATGATAGTGCGGGTCGAAATGATTGTCCGTTCAAACCGATGAACAATGTTGAGACGAGAGGCAAAACCTGCATGATCCTCCGGTCGCACACACAATGAAGTGCACCGCGGGGCTGGAGCAGTACAGGGCCATCCAGACGAAAGCCAGGCACGCTCCCCAGACACGGCTCCTCCGCGTTGATCACTGGGCGCACACCACAACCCGCCCGGCCCGGCCGCATACTCCCCGCACTCCAAACAAAGCCACATTACGCGCGCCGGGCCAGCAACCACTCCCCGAAGGCAAGTAAGATGGATAGGAACTTGAACAACATCAAGGGTGCTTGTTATGCCACACAGACACGCCACAACAATAACACAGCGAAGGACCCAGTTTAACCGGTGTAGTAAAGGCTCCTCGCCGGGATTGAGTTGTGCTTTAGTTGTTAAAGAGTGCCGATGTTGGCATTTGTGAGTTGACCAAGCGAAGCAGTTGACCCGCACTTTACGGGACTGGAGCATGTGGAACAACAACAATAGTACTATAATTGCAGCAAGTCTGGTAAAAAACAGACCTGCAGACATCTGCAATACCAGAGATTTGATGTTAATCTGCAGCAGCGTTTCACAGCTCGCTATGACGGCCGCCATCTTGATCGCCATCTTTTTTACTGCTGGTGCATGGTACTCAAAGACACTTTACAGTAAAACCAGCACATATAGCACATTAAAAACAGATAAGCAATAAAACCAACACATAAAACAAGCATATTAAAAGCAATTAAAAACAATAAAACCAGGTGAGAAATATAAGATAAGATCTTGGTTTGGGTTCAAATAAGTTTGTTACGTAACTTCAAGTTACATGACGTTACTTGAGTAGGTAAGTTACGTAAGAAAAGTACTTTTATCACCGAAACAATACGGCCGAAAATTTTGTGATGACGCAAACAGAAACCGTGACCTGCACGTGTCAGTACCCGTTCCACCTGCAATGCGTCTCCTAAGCAAAGCGGTTGAGACGGACCACAGAGTGAAAACAATGAGAAGTACGCTCTTAGAGTCTGTCAGCACACGTGTGAGATCTATTCGGATCCTCTGCACTTCATCGCGACTGTACTTGATCCGCGTTATAAAGACCATTACTTGGATGCGGAAATAAAGCAGGGCGCACAAGAAATGATCCAGGCCGCGATGGATGCGGAGAACCCGCTCCGCGTGGAGACGGAGCGCGCACGGAGCAGCGCCCAGCGCAGGAGGAGATCAGAGCGCAGAAAAAAAGACTTGTATCTGCACCAGATGAGGGGCATGCACCCTCGTTGTCTGATATGTTCAGTGAAATCCTGCAAGAAAGTGCTTCAAATAATAATAATAATATTAACAACTTGATTTTAGTAAAGTTAGTACACAGTCATAGCCATAAATGCAATGGTACTAATAATTGGCATAATTTCTTTTGGTGTTTCGGTTTTCAGTTTTGGTTTTCTCTTTTTCGGTTTCGGCCAAGAATTTTCATTTTGGTGCATCCCTAAAAGTTACTATACTGTACAATAAATACGTGAATACCATTTGTTAAATTGTAATAAGACCCAGAAAGACCTTTTCCAGGAGGGGACATACACTACGAAGCAGCACCAGTTTCAACTTTCATATTCCTCAGCTGTTGTTTAGGCCTTTGCTGAATTGTCTCTGCTGCTTTGAATAAAAGCAAATTATGGAATAAAATGTTATCCTTTAGCTAAAAGGCAAAAACGTGTGTGTTTACATGCATTTGTGCGTGCAACAGAATGAAGTGTGTTTACATAAGGTTTGTGTGTTTTTGTATCCTTCACCTGATGAAGTGATAAAGTAAAAGAAATGCGCTTTGATTGCTAACAGATGCTTCTTTTTTTCTACCTTACCTCCGCTCTTCTCTCCCCTACACCAGATCTCACTCACTTTTTCATCATTTTTAAATCTCTTACTCCCTGCCTTCCCTTCTCTCTGTTTATATTTCTTCCTCTCCATCAAGCTGCTGTTAATGTGATTGTGTATATTTGGGTCTCCCGTGGGTGCTCCTGTTCGCGCCTCTGTGTGCTTTTCATCATTAACCTCGGCCTTTCATCCTGTCCGAACCTTATGGCAAAACATGCAAATGAGACAGATTAATAAGAGGGCTGGATCTTATTATATTATAACTTATATACGAGCAGTAGGTGACGAGGTTAGTTTTCCCTTAATGACTCGAACATTTGAATTTGCATTTTGTGAAACTGCATACTTTAGGATCCATTAGGGGAAAATGTATGATTAGTTCGGCAATTTAAAACTAATCATCGAGTTTAAATTTATGCCGAGAGACAAACAGTGGACCTTCTTTTGTTTTATGACGTCATGTTACTAAGGACATGGACTGATTTTGTCTCGGCATGTTTACAGTTGTTTGTCAAACACTTCATGCATCCAATGCTCATTCTGGGCTGATATCGTGTAGTCTGGCAACCCTGTTTCCTAAAAAATTACTCAAATATACTACCTATTCATTTTGCTAAATAGATTTGTGGTAACGACGTCCTGGATTAGACTCAGTGGTGGGTTGTTGGCGTACAGGACTTTGACACCAGAGACCGGCGTTTGCATCTTGAGTCCCACATATGGTTCTATTTAAGCAACAAAAGTTAGGTTAAGGTTCGAGAAAGACCGTGGTTTTAGTTAAATAATAATAAACACATCCTATTTTGTGCTCAAACATAACCATGCAAACTTGAATCATGCTTTAGTTGCCATGAGTGGATATTGTAGGTGAAAAGAAAATTTTACTTTTTACCGATACGGTCAGAGCATTTTACCTCATTATGTTAATAAAAAATGCAAATCAGGCAGCTTTTCAACATATTTGCATAGATGAGTAGTTTATGAAAAAGGTAATTTGCAGGAGACACAACACAGGAGGCAGGCAGATATTGTCTTCTCCTAACGTAAGGGCTGAGTTATGTAAATAGACTGTATTTATGTAGCGCCTTTCTAGTCTTAACAACTACTCAAAGCGATTTTACATAGTACAGGAACCATTCCCCATTCACACACATTCATACATGTGGCCGAGGCTGCCGTACAAGGTGCCACCTGCTCACCAGATAAACATTCGCACACATTTACAATTCGGGGTTCAGTGTCTTGCCCAGGGACACTTGGCAGGGATCGGACCACCAAACTTCCGATTGGTAGGCAATAGCTCTTACCACCTGAGCCACAGCTGCGTTATATATATATCAAGATTTTACATGCAAAACATACATGGAGTTAATAAAACACGTATTGCATCCTTTTGTATGTTTTCAAACACATATTTTTCTAACTTTGACAACTTTAAAATACCAACGTTCATGCATCAATAAATTAACACTCAAAGAACCTTTTTTATTTCTTTTCAAAATTGTCTTGTTAGGAAGCCAAACTGAGTAATGTGTTCTGTTTGAATGGGTTTCCCAGTTCACCATCATACAATAGGTTGATATTGTCCCTCTTGCTGCCCTGAAGGCTTTGCTGCATCATTGGTGACGTACAATAAGTTTACAGTCGACTCTTTCTATCAACTCTTATGAGACTAAATATAGACCACTAGTGCAGAAACTGTGACCTGCTTTTCTTTTTGCTTCAAGTCTCCTCTCTCAGCAGTTAGAAGGTACTCTGGAGCTCAGTGGCATTAAGTACACATTAACAATACATACTTATTTTTTCCACAAAAGCATCCAGAAAAAGTTTTCCAGTTTAACAAGCATTAATTCAAGTGTGTTTTCTCACCCGTGAAACCCCCATATTCATTATTCATGTTCCCCCCACTTCAGTATTTCACATAAGTAATGTGCTCAATTCCTGCCATGGCTCCATGATTTTCTCTAATGAAGGAACATTATATTCACGTGATTCAACTCTACATTGTTGTTTTGTCAAAAAATAATGAGGAGTCTCATTAGGATGCTCTCAGAAAACACATCACAACTGAGCCTTGCATGCATTAGTATGCAAAGGTGCTTCTTACTCATATACGCAGACACTGGCGAGAAGGCAAACACACACACACACACACACACACACACACACACACACACACACACACACAGGCAGGCGACACTAACAGGCTCCTTGGCAACACTAAAGACTTAAAGAAACAGGTATTGCGTCAACACAGCAGACTGTGTCACTCCTTAGTGACTAAAGTGGCATGCTTTCCCCTTGCTTTCCCCTTGCTTCCCCCCCCCATCACACACACACACACACACACACACACACACAGACACAGTTTTCAGGGATCACACAGACTCTCTGCTGTCTGGAATTCAATGGCAGGTCAGTACAAGAATAATAATAGACACAGATAAGTAGAATGACGAGTTTATGTACGTGTAATTGTGTGTATGATGCACTTTGATTAACGTTGCATAATGAAAACCTACTAAAAAGGAAAGCAAGAAAGCGGGACTAAATTTTAAGATTCGTTCAACTTTTTTGACATGCCACCAATATTCTGGTCTACTTTTTACAGTTTGTGTAAACCCCCTTTAATCCTTAAGCAACTCTTATAAAACTACATCTTTAGGTGAAATATGTGACATTTGAGATCTGTGAGATCCAAGACACCTTATTGTGTTTAAATTAAAAGCTTGACCTCATTTGGGGGGGGATTAATTAAGTAACCTTGTTTACCATCTTCTTAAAGAATGATTTAATGGTGTTTACAAAGTTGTGCACCTGCCTAATTTTAGCCAACAGAGCTCCCCAGAGTGCCATGAGCTTTAAAAAGGCATCTGCTGCAGCCAGACTACAAGACTTTCTTTCTCTTTTTGTATACAAGATAAGACTATTGGGGAAAAGCAGGACAGATTCTTAGACAAACAAGTCTTATAACTTCAAAAATATATCTTCAATTGTTGAGATTTTTTCTCTAGTGTTTTTTTTTTTAAATATATGTAACATTTTACTCAAAAATTCACTGAGATTTTGCTTCTTTTTATGTCACTAAAGTATAACCTAAGTTTAATCATTCATCAACTTTTTCCAAATTTAAGTATGAAGATCACACAGCAGCAAATAGCCTCTGAGATGCTCAAGTTCACTTAAACACACACACACACACACACACACACACACACACACACACACACACACACACAGAGTACCTGTATTGGGGTGTCACTTTCTCTCAATTAAAATCCCTTGCAATCGGTTCTGGCACCTGTTTATCCAGACTTTGTTCAGACACTCAAATGCATCTCTGAGCACTGAGCCGGATGAGTCGACCAGCAGCTCGGAGGAAAAGTAGCAAGTGAGCGAGTGAGTGAGAGAGAAAGAGGGGGAGGGAGAGAGTTAGAGAGAGGAGGAGGAGCGGCGCATTCTGATTCGACTTCCAGGAGCTGAGAACATAAACACAAGAGAGAGGGGAGGAGCGAAAGGAGGGAGGGAGGGGAAGTGGGATAGGAGGAGTAAACCGGAACAAGGTGAAGGAAGAGTGAAGGAAGAAGTGAAGAGAGCAAGAGGGAGTTAAGACATTAAGGAGGGAACAATGCTAATGCCAGTATTTTCTCCTTTTGAAATTTTCGTTCCGTGACAGAATTTCTGTTTACGTTTCGGCCTGTGTGTTGTTATCAACGGCCCAGTTTGACAGCCAGGCCGGGTTGCCAGATATACCTGTAAACACGTAAACCCAGCGCGCTACAGCCATAAGGTTAGCACAGCCATAAAAGCAGCAAACAAACCAACAAGATCAACGGAGATAGATTCTACCAGACCTAAAAAAATAAAATAAAACAGCATGTTTCTAACAGTTGCGTAAGAGACGTAACAAACCCATGGGTAAATATTGGAGATGTATTCGAAAGATGGAGACAGCTTAGAGCCCAAAAGGATGCAGAATTGGCTAATTTCCTCCTGAACAGGTAGCTAAGCATTAGCTTCAGGTTAATTTATCACAGCTACAGGGGACGGGCATTTTATGTCATTTCAACAATCGTGTACTCACGCTGAATTATATAGCTAGAGTACCCGAGTTGGTTACTCCCAAAATCAAATTGAGACACAGCCAGTAAAGTGATCTGGACTGGTCCTGGCTAACGGCGCCATGCTAACCCTGCTAACTGCTAACGTTACCGGGAGGACCAGGCAAGCGGGCCACAGCTGTTTACAATGTGTAGCCCGTTCAACGGCCAACGGTGAGTTATTTTAAGCCAAGAGACGGAGGCTGTAAATCAGGAGAACCGTGAGTTTGCTGTGTGTTTAGCAATTGTTGCCGTAATTCTAAGCCAATAAAGTGTGTTCAGTCGGGTGGAGAGGACGACAAGGTAGTGTTATTTTTAGCGGTTCCTACCATAATTCTAAGCCGAGGAAGTGTGTCCGTCCGTTGGGTGGAGAGGACGGCAAGGTTGTTGTGTTTTAAGCGGTAATTCTAAGCCAAAAAAAAGTGTGTCTGTCAGTTGGGTACAGAGCTCTGCGTGAGCACGGGCTTTATGACTATCATTATAGCCAGTATCTAACGTTAGCTACTCCGCTGTGCGGTCTCAGCCTGGCAACCTCCGTGAACTTCGAGTCTGGGGAGGAGGGGGCGGGGGAGACTACTCCCTATTTTGAATTTGTACTGCAGGAACTATTTTAAACACTAGCTGTCAGTATTACATATTGCACCTTTAAATGGGAGAGAAGGTGGTAGGAAGTGAGAAAATTAGAGAAGCTGAAAATGATAAACGAAAGGGCAAAAGGAGGTATGTAGGGAGCAAGAAAAGGAAGATGGGAAGCAGAGAAAGAAGAAAGGAGGAGGTATAAGAGAAAAAGCAGGACGGGAGGAAGAAAAGAAGGAGTAAACACAAGGAAGAAGGATGTAGGTCTGAATGATAGGAGTTATGAAGGGAGAAAAGGAAGGGAGAAAGAAGGGCAATAAGGAGACAACGCGGTAAAACTGGAAAAAAAGAGGCTGGGTGGTGAGAGAAATGGGATAAGGAGGGAAGGAATAATGTGAATGTAAGAAGGTTGGGAGGGAAAGGAGGCAAGTAAGAAAGGAAGGAGACAAAGGTAGGAGGTTGACAATGAAGTAAGAGAGGGAGGTTGGGAGAAAGAGAGAATAGAGGAAGAGAATAAAGGAAAGGAGGGAAGAAAAAGCAAAGCAAAAGGAACTGAGAGGTAAGGAGAGAGAGAGGGAGGGAATGTGAGCGCGAGGAGGATTTAAACGGGATAAAAGCTCTATAAAAAGAACTGACAGGAGAGCGGCAGATGAAAGGAGGAGACCTAAGGGGAGAAAATGATGTTTAATTGGAGAAGAAAGGAGGGAGAAGAGGAGGAGATCTGCCTCAGGAGCATTTTCTATTTCTTCTCTCATTTCCAACACAAGTAGTGATACCTGTGGTGCATATATCTAATAGGAAAATATTCTTTTACAAGCTGCTTGTTACTCACAGTTCCACCATTATAGTAAAATGTATTCATATAATCGTCATACTCATATTTAATGATTCATAAAATAAGTCTGTTTCAAGTGTTATTAATTAATCCACACTTTTATTTACTTGAGGCGTTTTGTCATTTCCCCCAAATTATTATATTAATCCTACAAAAATGCCCTAGTTTTTGTTGCTATTTAAATCATTAAATTGACAAATTGAAAATCCTGCAGGAAAATTCCAACCTCCAATTCTGATTCCTTTCAACAGCTGTGCAGAGCCAGTGTGTGTGTGTGTGTGTGTGTGTGTGTGTGTGTGTGTGTGTGTGTGTGTGTGTGTGTGTGTTTACACACACATTAAACATGCCTGGAAAATGTCTGTCAGCACTCCAGCTGTGCGACCCGAAAACAACAGCAGATAAAATAGCTGAGTTCACATTTCATGACCCTGATTATCTTATAAGGCTGGACGGTAAGTTTCTGCACAGGGGAATAACTACAAATAAACAAAACTCAGTATCAAAGAGGGTTAATATCCATTTAGCACGACAGCCTGTTCTTGCATCTCTCTGTAGCTGCCATGAGAAACATGAACTCCTGAATTCAGAGTAGAATTTAAAGCATCATCTTTCTTTTAAATTGTTGATGTTGACTATTTTCTGGTTATAGCTGTGCGGTGATCAAATGTGTGTCATTGGGCAGCAATAATGGGCAAGCTCCTGCATGGAACTAGAATCATTTCTTTGGTATAATACTATACTTTTTTTCTTTTCTTTGGGCGCTAAACTCATTTTCGTTGCTGCCATGACTACTTCAAGTTAAAATCTCAACTAGACGCTGGATGTGCGTCAGTGTTTTGAGACATATCTGTAATAAAAAAGTAAAAGCGAGAGACATATTAAATTATCTACTGGATCAATATATGGTATTAAACTGACAAAGTATTGGTATATTTCTACTTTTAGTACTTCTTCCACCACTGATAGGACCAGCAGTCTCCATATAAACGATCGTCTGCTGTTGCATAATGCAGAAATGTGCTTATAACAGTAGAAATAGTCTTGACCTTGGACACCCTGGCCTGTTTTTTTTCCATTGATCTCATGGATATCACACACTGGTCGGTGTGTCTTCCGGCTTCTCGCTATCATCTTTTGATCCTCCTCACTTCCTGTATCGCCTCCATACAGTACATTTCCAGGTTAAAGCTCACGAGTGACATTACATGGCTGTGTATCTGATGTCCTCAAACGTTGTGTGCTGACTCTGACTATCTGCATAAAAACAGGATGGATGATGAACAGGCAAAAGACACACACACACACACACACACACGAACACACACACACACACACACACACACACACACACACACACACACACACACACACACACACCACTTCCTTGGCTACAATGCCACCTTCAGTCTAAATTGTGTACTACAAGACAAAATGATTAACTCAAACATGGGCGAGAGCAGGGAATAAAGGCACAGATAACAATAACAAATTGTGATAGTTATCAATATTTGGTTTCTGACTAATCTGAATAAAAACTACCAAAATGTAAACTTGTAAGGCGTAAAGAACAACAGAGTTCAGTTAACATAATAATTTATTTTTTTAAAGATACACGAGGGTTTAGTTCTCAGCTCTGGACTTGACGTGTGAAGCAAACCATTATTGATGAACACACACCCACACACAGATGTGTCTAGTAGCAAAACACACCTTGGGCAGCAGTAAATGTGGTTTCTTGGCTATAAAGTTACCTGGATCACTTTTCTCATGCTGCTACGTGACTAAGCATCCAGCCAAGTATTGCACTGTGTAATGCATCATCAAGCATGGACAAAAACACTCTCACTGTGCAAATAAATAAAGAGCCAGTATAAACCAGAACTGCGTTTACTCTCTTGTTATCTGGATTTCCATCATGTTTCACATTTGGTGCCAAGTGATCATTTATGTGGCTGATAAAAAAAAAGTATAAAATATCATTTTGTGGCTCAAAGTGCGCAGATTTTATGTAACTCATCTAACGGCTACTCGGAGATTAAGAGCATTACTCATTCACCGTCATGTTTTTTTTTTCTGCAGACAGACTGGACAGGTCACAGAGTCCTTTATGGGTAGATAGTCAGGAGCACAAAGCGATACGAGATAAGGAGTTAATGGTTTCTAAACAGGGCGATGTTATGTCCTATGACTGCATTTACCATGACATAGGGAGATCAACAGATACCTGAGAGTTGTTGAAGGAGATGTGATAATGTCTGATACTATATTTGACCTAATATAAATCATAAGAATATAGGATTTCCCTGTTTTTTTTCAAAAGGAAATTTGATGCACACGTTTTGGCAATAACAGTGATGGCCTTTGAAGGGGAAGACAGATAATGCATTGTGGCTCTTAAGACTGTCCAATGGTGGACTGAGAGGCGGTCAGTTTAAATCATCAACTGGTTGGAGAAATCAAATGATGGCGAGTGACATTAAGGTAACACTGAGAAGTAAAAACGTGGGAGCAGGAAAGAAGCCTACCCCTTAATCCTTTAACCATCTTCCCATTCTTTGCTCTATGATCCTAGTTTAGTGTGTGTGTGTGTTTTTATGTTTGCACCATTAGAGTAGCACTTTTAATTTTTTTGTATGTACTTACAATGACAATAAAGTCAATTCGGATTCAATTTGGATTCTGATAAAAATGCATTACACCAGCATATCTGTTCCCAGGGTCCTATGCTTGACAGCTCGATATCTTTTTAATATGACCCATGAAGGAGACCTTTCAAATGGTTTTAAGTTCTCAGCAAGAGTTCTCACTGCGAGAGACACGCTTGCCAGGGAACATAGAACCCTGGGAACATAACAGATAAGCCCCTCCAGGGTGGGTGCTCCAGGGTGGGTGTGGCGCTAATAATGTCTCCAAAATAAATAAATAAAAAAAAAAAAAAAAAAATGGGAAACTACAACAACTTGGCACAAAATATGCAACAGAGCAAACATGGATGCCTTATGTCAGGCAGTGTGTTGTTTAAGGTAATAAGCCTCACATTTAACAGATATAGTGCAATAGTTTCACAGTATTTATAACTCTCACGATACCTTTTACAGATGGATGGCACCATCTGCATTTAGATTTTTTTCTTTTATATTTAAAGATTTTCATAATTTCACCCCTCTTCCTTCTTGTGTGTCTCTCTTCCAGCACCCAACTTCTTAAAATATAACCACATTACATATTACTACTGTATTTCCTCCAATCATCTTTTGGTGTCTCCCTCTCGGTTTGTTTCCCAGATGATTTTGGGAAAAGGAGAAGGGGAAATGCCAACAGAGGAAACAAGATTCCAGCGAGGATATCGATGACAAGTCAGTCTCTCTCTCTCTCTCTCTCTCTCTCTCTCTCTATAAACAGGACGTCCACATCCACACCCATCATCATGCTCATCACCACCATAACTGTCTGACAGCTTCCACCCTCCTCAAAACATCCTCCTCTCTTATTTTCTCTACCTGGTTGTTTGCTGCTGTGGCGGCGAGAACGCAGCAAGGCTTCAATGACTTCCTGCTGAAAAAGGAAATTGTATTAGGGTTTAGACTGTGATGACGTCAGCCTCTCTTTTTACATAATACTGTCTGAGGTAAAGTCTCAAGTCCATATATAGAGGTTAACTCCTTGACGCAGCGTGCCCGGGTTTGACTCCGACCTGTGGCCCTTCGCTGCATGTCATTCCCCGCTCTCTCCCCTTTCATGTCTTCAGCTATCCTGTCAAATAAAGGCCTAAAATGCCCAAAAATGATCTTTAAAAAGAAAGCACAAGTGAAACGATTTGTCATAAACCAAGTAACAATAGTGTTAGCCACGATGCTAACGGCATTGATAACTAAGCCAAACTGTGCTACCACTACTATTTTAGTGATTTAAAAGCAACTTGTTTCTTGCAGATTGTCACATTATTGAGAATACAGCTGTTAGACGGTAATATATGAAGTCAAAGCTGACTCTGACAGCTGTAGGGCAGCTAACATTAACTTTAGCTGTCTCCATGAAGCTCCCAGCTAAGCTCCTATAACTTGCGACGCAGTTAGGAAACCAGAACGAGCTAACTATTGTTAACATAAGCATTTTGGCTCGGTGGATGTCGATTTTAAAGTCTTGTTAAAACTATTTCCCATCCTTCTTCCGATTTCCAGCCGCAGACTGTCACTCCCCCTGTACTAACATTACTCGATACGTAATGTTGGCTCACAATGCCTTGTGTTTCTCACTCCAGTAACTTATTGTTCATCAGACATGACATGAGAAGAGGGAGATTAGCTGACATTAGCCAACCTATTTATATATATGAAAAAAAATCAATAAAAGAAATCAATAAAATATATAGTAATTTCAGCATTCGAATAGTATTGATTTTTTTACTTTCAAAATTCGTTCCAACAGCCCTATTCAACACAGTTTGGGTAAGGCTGGGTACCAAATTCAATTGTTTTAGGCACCCAACGAATTGCCTCTAAAAGTATTGAGTATCGAAAAATGCCCCGTCATTTAATACCCAATTTCAATACCTAAGGAGTAAATCTCAGTGTCAGTGAGCCAATAAGCACGCAGCAGGCTTCTACCAAGATCTAATAATGTCTGTGATTGGCTGTTCAACGTTACACATCGTAGAAACACCCAGGAAAAACTCTACGTTACGCACAGAGACGGGGCTCAAGTACTAGAAGCTGAAAAATAAATTAAAAGATTTGAGCCGTGGCACCCAGATAGCTCAGTTGGTAGAGTGGGCGGCCATATATAGAGGTTTACACCTCGATGCAGCCGTCACGGGTTCGACTCTGACCCCGGGCCCTTTGCTGCGTGTCATTCCCCCCTCTCTCCCCTTTCATGTCTTCAGCTGTCCTGTCAAATAAAGGCCTAAAATGTCCAAAAAAAGATTTGAGCCGTAATATGTATTGTCATTTCTTTTTGTTAAAATGGATTTTATAAAATTGGTATCAAAAACCGTATCGCTCAGGAACCGGTATCAAAGTCACAGTTTTGGTATTGATACCAGTATAGAAAATATTTAAATTACGATACCCAGCCCTAAGTTTGGGTTTATCCTGCAGAATCTGCAGCTTTTCAAGATGCTCTTAGCCTTCTACGAGTTTGTCAGAGGCTAACCTACAATAATTTTTATAGAGTGTCTTCAGTCATGATGCTTTTGGGGAAAGGAGGCCCAGCCAAGTGACGCTTCTGTAGTCTGGCCAAACTGTGACCTCTGACCTCCCGGTTGAAGCAACCCTTTACAGATGAGCACATTATTTCTGCTGTAGCATTTTGCCAGCAAAGTGTAAAGATAGATGCGATGTTATACAACCCTGACAAGGACACAAAGCACCCGATTCATAACCGGAGGGTCACAAAGTTAAATGCTATTTGAACCATTTTATCAGATAATGATACAAATGAAATGCTAAACTATCTTACAGAAGCAACACGGACATTCTTCAGCATGCATTTTTCTATTTAGTTTTAAATCAGATTACAGGAAGAATGTCTCACTTCAGGATGATTATTGAGAGCTCGTGTCTGTACAAACTCACTGAAAAACAAATGTACAAACACCTACCGCTGTGGAGGACATAACTGGAATGATGTAGTGTGGAAGAAAAGCTGAGAATGAACCAGCATGTTAACATGAAGCTGAGCCATTAATCAGCCACAGGTTGGTTTGTTCTTTTTCTCTCCTTTTCACATCCCAGAGGACCGAGGCGAGACGGAGATGATGTAATCACCATCTGCTCGCGTGGCTGTGCGACATACGTTGGTTGTGGAGATGGACTGGAGCATGACAGCATACAGCGATACATTCCATTTCTGTCAGACAGCATTTACTCTCTCCTTTGATCCGGCGTGCTTTTTCCAAGTTCATTTTATGTATTGCGACAGCGATATAAACCCGAGGAGAAGTGGAGGAGAGGAAGCAAAAAGCAGAAAGAGAAGGTACTTTATTTGTCACATACACTTACATGTAGCAAAATCCATTCTCTGCATTTAACCCATCCCTCAAGGGAGCAGTGGGCAGCCAATGACAGCGCCCGGGGACCAACTCCAGATCTGAGCCAGTACCTTGATCAAGGGTACTGACTGGAGAACCTAGTACATGTTTTTGATGGTGGGGGAAACCGGAGCACCCGGAGGAAACACACGCAAACATGGGGAGAACATGCAAACTCCACACAGAAAGGCCCCGGAACGACTTGGATTCAAACACAGAACCTTCTTGCTGTGAGGCCACAGTGCTAACCATTGGGCCACCATGCTGTCCAAGAGGACAAACAAGCAGCCTTGGGGGCGGGGGGGGATTTGATATGACAAGTTTGCCATATCAACTTAAAAGATGACAATATGTCAGATATCTCAGTGTTTCTGCTGCCCCAAAGTGACTGAACCCCCCAGTTATTACAGAAAGAAAATCACTTGAAAACAACACCAGGCTAATACAGTATAACCACACAGACCTCTAGTAACTCAAAATGTCTCCGTTCTTGGCTGAGATGGACGACATACAGTAGCGCTGCATAAATTAGCCAGCAGCTAACCCTAACCCAGCATAGAAAAAGAAAAGAGATGAAGACCTACTTTTATTAAATCGCTTGAAAACGACACAAGGCTAATACAGTATAACCATACAGACCTCTACCAACATCAGACTGCTCACTTGTAACTCAACATTTCTCCGTTCTTGGCTGAGATGGACGACATAGCGCTGCATAAATTAGCCAGCAGCATGTGGCTTAATACCGACGAAACACCACAGTAAATTTCAGCCTGCATGCACGTTTTTTTTTCTCATAAAAACGAATATTCGAATCCCACAATAGATAATGGAATACCTACCCATCGAACGAATATTCGAATATTTGGATCCAGCCCTAGTAAAAAGGTAGACCGCGTCAAAAACAAACTTAATTCACAACGCAAAGCAAGTCCTAACTACTCTACATATTGAAATATAACATATAGCGCCACATAACGTGGTGTTCAGAGGTCATGGTCATTTAACATACTTCTGTGAGATCAGGTTTTGGAAAATGCAGGCTGCATTATAAAGTGAACTAAAGTAACCAAAGTCAAAAAGATAAAAGGAAGCGTCACGGTGGTGACAGCTCTGACCCTGTCAAGCACCGGACACGGCCATCCATCTCAGGCTGAAAGCCACGTTGGGATGTGGGCACCATTTTGGGGCGGACAGTGATTCCTCTAGAGGGAAGAGACAGGAAGAGTAGAAAATGCCAACCGGGGCTTTGAAGGTTCAGCTCTACTGTCTCAGACATCCTCCGAACCGACAGGGACATAATAACTTGTGTGATATCTTGAATTTACAATGTAATATGTTTTTCTTTGCTTTATCCAATTCAACTTAGTGATTTTAATACATTTCCCAAAGTACCTTTAGAGACAACCAGACATTGGTTGAAATTAACTCTTTATCCCATCTCTCAGAATAACCTCCTGTAAAGCTCCACTCTCATTCCCTCCTCATCTTTGACAAGTTGCCTGCTGCTTGTGTAACTAACTCAGTCACATTACCAAGTGGATCTTATGGACAGATAACATTAACTTGAAATGACTGAGGTTGGGGCAAATCCTCTTAAAACCCAGGAAAACTGCTCACACTAGAGGTTAGTAAGCACAGCATGAAGGGGGGATTTAAAAACATGATTCTTGCAAAGGATTTGTGTCAGAAATTTTTATCAACCCTTCAGTGTTGTTCTCTTTAGATTTTAGCCTTCAAACAAAGAATTTTGTTTCAAAAAGGAGGGAAACTGATGAGACCACGCTCCTCACCGTCCGCTCTGGGTGTTGCTCTTCTCCCTTTGCTACGGGAAACAACAACAAACTTCCAGCTAGCAAGCCACACGCTGAAAATGGCATGTTTTGAAGATAATGTGCATCAAGCAACAAGGTAGGCCTGCTTGATTCGTTCGGTAAATTATTGTAAAGATTTATAATGTGTTTACGGCATTTACTTTCTAACTGGGATGTTTATTGTGCCATTTTCTTTTGCCGGGTGCAAATGTTCCACCAAATCAAGTTCCTTCCCGAGGCTATTTTGCAAAGCCAGCGCCTGGCGCCGTCCCAAGACGATTGTGATTGGTTGAGAGAAATGCAAACATTCCGAAACATTTTTGTTTCTCCTATCCTGGAATGTATCTTTGGTGTAGCCAGACCTTCCTGCACAGCGCTGCGGAGGAGGGTCTGGCTAGTCCACACAGAATTCCGGGATGGGAGAAAACATGCTCTGGTTTATTGGCATTTCTTTAAACCAATCACAATGGTCTTGGGCGGCGTTATGCGCTGGATGAAGCAATGGTGACTCTGCAAAATAGCCTCAGGAAGGAACTTGTTTTAGTGGAACATGTGTACGTTCAAAAGTTGTTTTAGTCGTGCAACAGAAAACTCAGATTGGACAGATAGTCTAGCTAGCTGTCTGAGGAGCAGTTAACCATAGTCCTTGTAAACCGACCGGAGCTTAGTATGTCAACACAAAGAAAGCGGAAGGGGCCGGACATCCGGCTGAAAATTAGGGACATCTGGCGGAATTTCCGGTGGCACCTGAACAATCCCGGAAATTAAACGTCGTTGATATAGACGACTTGTGACCTAAATCCCCCGAAAGTGACGTGGCTGAACTAGCATCCAGATCTCAGGTTATGTCAGAGACAGTCTGCTGCGTGAGCCAAGAGTTGAGAACGATCCTCCAGCCTCACAAGTCAGTAAATCAGCCAGACGCTGATGTTAGATGTTAGTTAGGAGATCCATCATGAAGTCCCAAACGCTGACATGCACTGGACGATGAATACATGTGGACAGACTGAGTGACAATGCCTCTCTTTGCTTTGCACTTTTTTGCACATTTTTCCCATGAGGGAGTAAAGAAGATTTAGGGGCAACAGACTTGCCAAGAATAATACAGCTTCAATTTTTCAAAGAAAAAAAAAAAAAAAAAAAAAAAAAGGAGGTAGGCCTGGCTCTCTTGTGACTGAATTTCTGACTGACTTCACACAACATAAACACAGAGACAGAGCAAAGAAGAGAGAGAGAGGCGGGAGAGAGTACAAGATGGAAAGAGTCTCGTCCATGTTTCCACTGTTTTCCTTGCCGCTCTTCACCTCAGATTTACATAGCTAAACACTGAGGGTTAAGAAGTGGGAATCCTGTGGTTTTTCCTGTCATAATTCAAATAAAAGGTCTTCCCAGGACAGCGGGGATCCGTCAACACCACACACAGATCCAGAAATCACGCACAACCCTCAACAAACATGCAAAAGTGCCTTTTAACTGAACAGAAAACCCCACACAGATGTTATCCGTCCTTCCCGGAGACAAGAATGATTAGCGTCTCTTCGGCTACTGATTAACTAGCTTCTAGACCACATCCCCGCCTCTGCATGCTGGTATCTCATCTCTTATCACTTAGCTTTCATTTTTACAGGAGCAACAACTATACAATTTTTCCAGACCCAAAGCACTAAATGATCATTACTCCCATTACAAGTAAAATGTTACGCATTCACCTTTTAGAGGAGGGAGGAAGGAACAAGACTGATAGTGTCAGGTGAAAAGATCAGATGTAAAAGGAAGGAAGAGACAGAAATGAAAAGATATGTACATCTTATAAGCTCAGAGGATAACGCTGGTGTTAGCTATATTTTTCTTATTGTCAACAAATCAACAGGGCTTTCGTTTTTCTCTCTCTCAATACTTCCTGACTTTTCTGTGGCACTCAGCCACAAGCCAGTTGCTTTCTACTTAAGTAGTGACGATGTGGATGTATTTTTTACCTTAAGCAAAATACAAAATGATTGGGTACTGTAGCTTTGAGAAAACTTTACTAAAACTGGAGGAAATAGTGCATTTGTTTAAAGATGAAAAGATTAATCGATTAGTTGTCAACTAGGGCTGGGTACCAAATTCAATACTTTTTAGGCAGCGACCGAATTGAATATAAAAAAAATGCCACGTCATTCAATTCCCAATTTCTATACCTGAGGAGTAAAACTCATCAGACTCAGTAAGCCAATAAGCATGCAGCGTGCATTTATCTACCTATCTATCAATCAATCAATCAATCAATCAATCAATCAATCAATCAATCTTCATTTGTATAGCACTTTTCATACAAAAAGGTCATGGAACACAAAGTGCTTCACATTATAAAAACAGAGACCATTTCACCCCCACCCCCCACCACAGACACGCATGCACAGATTTCATGTAAAAAGGCAATTAAAGCATGAGGTGTGGAAACATGATCATGAACCAGCATAAAACAAGCCTAATCGTAATGTGTAATGTTGTAATTTCATTTGGTTTTAAAATTGGTATCGAAAACAGAATCGTTATCGAAGTCACAGTATTGATACCGGTATCAAAATGTTTTTAACAATACCCAGCCCTATTGTCAACTATTAAAGTAATCGCCATCTATTTCGATAAGCGATTCATTTGTTTGAGTCATTATTTATGAAAAGAAGTAAATAATTATCTGTTTACAGCTTCTTAGATGTGAGTATTTTCTAGTTGCTTCACTCCTCTGTGACAGTAAACTGAATATCTTTGAGTTGTGGACAAAACAAGATATTTGAGGACGTCATCTTGGGCTTTGGGAAACACTAATTGACACATATCACTATTTTCTGGATCAAACAACTAATCAATTAATCGAGAAAATAATCAACAGATTATTGAAAATTAAAATAACCGTTAGTTGCAGCCCTACATTTATTGGGACTATTTTCAGTTGCGGAGTAATAGACATTTGGTGCTCTAGTGAGCAGCAGGACGGTGCATGTGGGGCTTGGGTCATAAGTAATGTAATATTAGTCAATATTATTAATAACAGGAAGATGTCACCAACAGTGTTTTTAGAAACTGTTGGAAGAGTTTGTAATAGTTTTTGGACAACAATGGCGCTCTAAGGCACAGAGAAAGCAAATATATCAGGCTCTGGTTACACCCACACTACTTATTTGGTTTTGTTCACAATAACAACAATATCGAATGTCGTCAGAGGTATTGTTTAAGATGTGTTTTGAATAGGGCTGGGTACCGAATTCAATACTTTTACGTCACTAACCAAATTGCCTCAAAAAATGCCCCGTCATTCAATATCCAACTGGGGTAGGGGAGATTTGTGAGGGTGTCCAAACACTTAACTGCGTGCACATAATTTTTTTAAATAAATAAAAAAATAACACTGATCTACACATCACACAAATACAAACTTTAGCAACAGTTGAAAATAGGGGCAATATTGGGCAACTTTGGCTACATTGAGTAATGTACGCAAACAGTTAGCGGAGCGTATGTGCCGTGGAAAGTATCTTTTAACTGGCTACACCTGA
This sequence comes from Perca flavescens, assembly GCF_004354835.1. Classification (NCBI taxonomy): domain Eukaryota; kingdom Metazoa; phylum Chordata; class Actinopteri; order Perciformes; family Percidae; genus Perca; species Perca flavescens. Next base: position 12,963,476 of record NC_041349.1, read on the forward strand.
AGCACACACATGGCATAGGATTGTGTGTGTCACAGGCGAGACAAAGAGCTTTTGCTTTGGGATTGTTGTTGTTTCTTCAGTTTTTGGAGCCGGCACAGCGCTGTGAAACCGTCAATTTACTGTCCGCTAATTTATCAGAGGACGCAGGTAAGGGAAAACAAGAAAGAGAAACAGAAACACTCAAAATGAACTGCCAATATGCTTACTGACAGTCATGAAGTCGTTTCCTGTATATCGGTAGTTTAATCTAAAAGAAATCCATTTCTGTGTAAAAGGGTCGCACACGCCTCGCGTAAAAAATATAAATAGAAGACTTTCCTATTTTTACGCTTGTAGGGCGGATCTCCGTGGAGCATACGAAATACAAATAGTAGAAAGCCTCCAAAAAGGAAAGTACTCTGGTACCATTACTTAAAACTTCACATAAGTAGTATTTGAATGATACGTATGTTCTACTTCTGCTCTCCATCCCCAACTTCCATTAGCTGTTCAGTGACCAGTGAGTGACATCTCCTGCACAATTACCAAAACAAATGAACTGCTTTTTCTTGCCACAGCCTCTGCCCTGTCAGGCTGCCACATGGCAAGCAGCATCACTGCTGTGAATCCCCACAGCTAACTAACTAATCCCTCTCTCCTCCATGTGGTGAGAAAATCATCTTTGAGAAAACAATCTGGAATAAAGATAGTAATAAAAAAACTGACGTCAAGAGGTTTAACAATCTGTGCAGAGTACAGAATATCCTTCACATGATATGCAAAATAACTTCTAAATCACACTTAATATACAAAAAATGGACACAAATATTCAGATAGATAGATGTTATCGCTGCACATGCACGTTAAAACCAAATTAACTGATTTAGGCGATTGTCCGTCCTATCTTTTTGTAGACATTTGTCGGTTTCTTTTTAATTCTATGTTTTTCTTAACTAATACTATTTATACTGTTGTATGGTGTACTCTAACTGTTTTACACAGGTCTGTCTGTTCTGTTGTATGTTATTGATTTGAGCTCTTGCACCCCATTTTTTATGTGGAACCAACTGCATATGGCAAATAAACTTGACCTGTCCTACAGTGTCAGTGTACCTACTGTACTATGGACTGACAAATCACAGCTTAAACCTCTTCATTCTAACCACTGACTAGACTGTAGAGGGCCCACAGAAAAACAGACTAACTCAATATTTAGAGCTCACAGCACCATTGTGCTTCAATAATGATCGAGGGTCACTTAAGCTTTCCTGGACTGGAATCCAAATTCTAAATCAAATTTCAAATGCAAGTAATTAATTTGGTGTCTTGAATTATACCGTTTTTATCTCTGTTAAAACAGTTATTATTGAAGGAAAGAAGGAAAACCTCAATATAACATTCCAAACTTTTGAAAAGCACTGCATATACTGCATACAATATGCTATTTAATAAAACCTAACAACAAAATGATGAACAAAGTAATTCACTGGACGCTTTTGTTCTGAGTCAAGTTCATTCATTTAGGACTCATTTTCTGCAGTGAAGTTTGTGGACCTGCAGCTGAAGTACCCACTTTACGCTGGTTATGTAACTGTGAGTGAGCACGACTGATGGGAGATTACACACTGTTTACGAGGACACCCTGAAGGCACTGGCACTGACTCCCAAACCACTGTAGCCACACACACACACACACACACACACACACACACACACACGGACACACACACGGACACACACACACAGGCACACACACACACACAGACGACTGCTGGCATACACCAGATGCAAAGAATCCTTAAAGGCATCACCCGAGTGCAGTGGAGAGAATGGATTAATGTTAGAGGTTAAAATAAAAGTGCTATTTTTGTGTCTGTCGGCAGATGTGAAATTATGGAAAACCTGGTGGAGATTTACAAAAACGTAGCTGGAAATCAAACCCACACGTTTGAGCGCGAGTCAGTAAAAGTATGAACCACCATATACTGGATGATATTAAAAGTCATATCCTATCGTACACACACTCGCTGTCATTAATAATTCACAGCCATTTTTATGAGAATTCATGACGTACTTCTGGTGATAACATTAACTGTTCGTAATATACTTAATTGAACCAAAAATTAATTGAAATTCATTAATTGCTGTAAGTTATGAATTTCCTGTGTTTTTCTGGTAACTGCTACTGTACTGGATGTAAGATTGAATCAACTTGTCATTTTGGCCAAGATATAACAAAACCAAATTTTGCTAGCATTCAACAACTACATATTCCTTGAGTCTTAGCCACTTATAAACTGTCAAAGCCTCATGGGACTTGTTGACAATGGAGCCGTTTACCATCAAATGATCAATCAAAACAGATGTAATAAATTCTGTAATAAAATGTTTACAAAAAATAGGGTGGAAAGTTCACCCAGAAAACCAGCACACTTTGAAATGAATTACAACTTTTCCACATTATAGAAGTTCTCCTGTCAGGGCAACACTAAAAATGAACTGAATCGAATTTGGGAGATTTAAATAGCATTAATAAATAAAGTATCCATTCAACTTTTACTATTGCTGCCCTATAAAATCTAAAATTCAGAATAAAAGGAATTGTACAAAGTGAGTCCTACCTTAACGAGACTGACTTTCATTGCGCCACAAAGGATTTGTATGCCTCCCTGACTGTGTTGTGGTTAAAAACTAGAAATGAACAGTACTCTCTTCTGCGTCTTTCTTTCTATCTGAGCGAGTAGGAAACCTGAGATGGACTGCAGGTGACACCAGAGAAGAGGAGTTGGTGGGATCTGATCCTAAACCAGCAGAGGTATGGCTCCAGAGCCCGGGGGTCGAAAATGAGCCAGTCACACCCACGTTTCTTCTCCCCCACCCCTCTAAATCGTCAGCATTTCAACGTAACACACTTTATGCCTTTGTCTTCATCTCCCCTACTCATCACATTTGGTGCTCATTGTAAATCCTAGCATCCAAGATGTTAGGTAATATGCACACACCGGCAGAAGAAACCATCGCACACATATTTCCACACACAGACTGCAGATCATTTGGTCTCTTCACATACTTCTCTAAGTACGAGCAAAGTACAAGCCCCACATGCACACATTTGCCAAATGCAATACGTCTCACAGCAGTAACTCAGCCAAAAGCAAATACTCCTTCTAGATATATTTGGACTTAAAAATACTCTCTGTATGCATTTACAGTTAAATAAAATTCCTTCTTGATGCATTTATACTTAAAAAAATAACCCACTCTGATGAATTTAGACTAAAAAACTACTCCTTTATGCATTTACAGTTAACTGTAAATGCATAAAGGATTAGTTTTTGAGGCGTGTTCCTTTAAATAATATTCCTTCTTGATGCATTTAGAGTTAAAAAAAATATTCCTTCTTGATGCATTTACAGTTAAAACACTGCTCTATGATGCATTTAGAGTTAAAAAAATATTCCTTCTTGATGCATTTACAGTTAAAAAAAACTACTGCATTTAGAGCAGCAAATACGTCTTACTAATGCAATTAAACTTGACAATACTGATACTAATATCCTTATACATATAGTTAAAAAAAATGAGTGATACAGTATATAAAACGCCTTTTTTCCTAAATACGAATATACAAGTTGTGCTTTTTATTTTCTTATTTATTTGAGCTATTTTATAATTCACGGTTTGTTTTACTGTTAAGTAAGTCAAGAGAATTTGTCTTACAGGGTAAATAAATGCCGTAAATAAGTAACGAAGTAGGGTAGTGTAACCACTAACTGGAGTTCAACAACAAGCAGTTTCCTCATTGAACCTCGCAGTGAGCACAGCCCAAACAACATGCACGTTAGCTAACTGCCCAATGTAAATATCAAGAGAGAAAGTCGGATTAAAGCATGTATTAATTCTTACAAGAGTAACTTTTTCTGTCCAGTGGGCAGGCTTCCAACGTCAAAACATGTAGAGTAATCACCTCTGTCTTTTGCATGTATACTTCTTTACAGTAGAGACGCATGGATGTATTAAGACAACAGGAAACATGACGAGCTAGTTATCACATTAGCTTCCTCTTCTCTTATCTCTGTGGTAGGCTGTTTTTTTCTTACCAATTCCAAATTATAGCTGCATAATGACAAGACAATAAACTACTCTCATATTATTTAATTATAAAGAAAATCTCAGAGACTTGTACAGTAAAACAGGTTGAAAATAACACACAAATAAAAGAAATTTGACTCTTAACCTTGTCACAAAATATTCCATATCCACGTTTTGCTGTTCTTTAGAACACATGTAAATCAGGCACCCTTGAAAACTGTTAACTCAAATTGTTTTCACAAAACATTCATGTTTACAAAAAAATAAAATAAAAATAGGCTCCGCTGGCCAGCTCCGTCATAGAGCCGCAGTGCACACACAACTGACCAGCGGAAGGAGAAGTAGTTCCTTCCCCTAACCGATATAATTATACTTTTCTGGTGACAACAAGTTACTTATGATAACATAAAAACTCACTCCAAATTACTGAGTTTAAATATTGATCTTTTTATATGAGAATCAATACTAGAGCACGAGACGTTAGGATCGTAAATATCAATACTTTAGTATCGATCCGCACATCACTACTGGGAACCTATATGAATAGAACAACAGCCGATTGGGAGTTACTGATGAATTTTATCCCGTTTACACGTACATGGTTATTTTGAAAAACTGAGACATTTCCCTTCGTTTGTGCCCTTCGTTTACACGCAAACGGAGAATTCACCTCTGAAAACGATTCTTTCTAAAAATTCCGGCCAGAGTGGAAATTTCGGAAAACTTTGTTTGCACGTTTGCATGTAAACTGAGACAAACGCTTAAGCCAAAGAATGTCTAATATAGGAAGAAGTTCCACTCCCACATTACTTCCGGCTTCTGAACTGGTTGCAGTACCGCCAGAGTTCCATATAGGGGGCGCTCACAGGCCAGTGCAGAATGAATGGGGCTCTATGGAGCTATACCCCTCAAAATCCAGTTTTCTCAGGATATAATTTTTTGTTTAGTAATTTGAATGTTGCATTCGAAAGGGGATGCTAAGAAAATACACACTGCTTGGTGTTCGATTTTTTTAAAGTTGTTTTTTTGTTCTAAAAAGCCTTTTAAAATGTCAATGACGTCATACACATATACGGCCAGAGATGCTGCTTTACGGCAAGCTCTGAGTCGCTTCCTTTGTTCTCTCGAGGCATCGACAACACAGCTGACAGGTTCGGTTCTCCCTGTCATTACACATGCTAGAAAGAGGTTTGCTAATGTTTTAAAGACCACGCCCAAATATTCACTCTGACATTCTGGGTCTGCTTTGGATGCCGTCAAGCGGGATCTCCGATTGTAATCAGTCCTTCGCTGACCAATCAGCATTCATTAGCAGAATGCTAGCGTGTTATGGGCAACAACGACTCACCCTGTAAGAAATCAAAAGGACATAAGTAATCGTTCATTCAACTTTCGACCTATAACCCATGTTGAGCTTGCAAAAACTACAATCAAATCTCAACGACAATCAGGCAAAAGAGAAACATTTAGCCGTCTAGCTCCATAGAGTCCCATTCATTTTGCACTGGACCGCGATCACCCCCAGTGGAACTCTGGTGGAACTGCAACCAAATTCGGTACAACAGGGCTGAATAGGGAGTGGAACGGCTTTCCGTAGACCGGCTTTGCTTAAGCTTAGGCAGTCGAGGAAGTGAGGAAGAGAAGCGAGAGGAAGTGATTCGTTGCTGTTGTTGATATTTTCGCGATTCTGATTGGCTACCGTGGGCTTGAGCTTCTCATTACACCTACAGGTTTGGCATGCTCTTGACGACATTGACAGCATATATACACGGGTACACCTAAACAAACACTTTTCTGAAAACTGACAGCTGTGCACGATGTTATTATGGAGAGGTTGAAATGTCTGTTTATGAAAATAGCTGGCCACGTGTAAACGTAGAATTAGTTTTTCATGTTTTCTTACTTATCTAGTAACTTTCATCTAGTCTAGTCTAATCTAGTAAAGATTTTTTTTATTTTTTTGGTTTGGATTAATGTTTTTGCTCTTTACCTTGGAAACAGCAGTTAACAACACAGTTTGGATCTTTTGAAGTGGGGTTGTATGAGGTACTAATTCATAATCAGTGTGTGCTCAAACAGGCTCAAGTGCTGTGAGCATGGACAGAGCCTGTACAGTGTTCGCTCAGGCCACGCCCCCTTTTTCCAACATGTTGAGACATGCCCTGGCTTGCAGAGGGCTGTCAGTTGAGTTTCAGTTTATCAGTTAAGTTTTAGTTGGTGTTCGTGTGCGTCAGTGACCACAAGTAAGTTACAGTTATATTATATTATATAGATAAGTTAATATTCGCAATTTATTATCAAGTTTACAGTAAGTGACAGCCTTTATCTCCATTGTATAGCTTTATGGCATTCTTATTGTAGTTTCCGTTTTCAGGGCATGTTGAAAACTGTATATAAGTAAATAGGGAGTTATTAGCCTCAATTGTATTTATGTTAGTTAACATTGATGTTTATTTCTGTTTCCTTCCACACTTACACTGTAAAGTGTCTAAAGATATAGTGCCTGTGCATCTGTATTTGAAAGTATATATTAAAACCTTCAAGGAATATCCCTGCCTTTCGTGTCCTGACTAGACACCACTGAAAGCACTGGATGAACGCTATGGACGTCCATATCAGTTTGTGCTGAAGGAGATAGAGGACATGGAACGCCTACCCCCGATCCGAGATGATAACGCTCTCGACGAGTTCTCCATCAGAGTGCAGTCGCTTGTCGGGATGCTGAAATCTCTCCGAGGTGAAGGCTATGAGGAACTCCACTGCGGCTCAAATGTGAAGCGCCTTCTAAGCAGTTTCCCCAAGCACCAGCAAGAGAGATTTCGTCGTCAACAGTATAGGAAAGACCCTGATAAACTGAAGCTATCGCTCATTGACTTTTCAGAGTGGCTAAAGGCAGAAGTCAGATGTCTGGACATTGAGCCCTCACTTCAAGCTCACAGTAAGAAGGACAAGAAAGAATTCAAGCAGCAGAAATCCAAGGTTAAAATCACTACTATTATGCATGGGACAGGCAGTGCCAGTAACCATCCATCCAACATGCCCTCCCAAGTAGCTCAGTCTATCCAAACCCAAGGGAAGGGTAAGATATACTACCCTTACTGCGAGGCAGAGCACTACCTCAGTCAATGCGAGAGCTTCGCTAAGCTTACCAAAGCAGAGATGGTGGACTGGATTAAAGTCAAGAGAAGGTGCTGGAGATGTGGTCGTTCTCACCTAGCCTCTGCCTGTGACCTCAAGAAGCCGTGTCGCCTATGTAAGTCAAAACACCTCTCCGTCCTTTATGAGGTCAACCAGAGGAGTGAGAACGAGCCCACCATCAGGTCGACAGCAGAGACTCACTATTTGGATCAGCCAAATGGATATAGCCAGGTGCTGTTAAAGAGTCATTTTGCAATACCAGGATAAAGTGTTTGACACGTAGTGTTGGATGATGGCTCGGAGAGAACCATCCTGCTTTCATCTGCAGCACGCCACCTGGGAGTAGAGGGTCAAGCAGAAGACCTTACACTCCGTACTATCCGCCAAGACATCAAGACACTGTCAGGATCACGTGTGTCCTTTACTATTGCTCTAGCTTCCCAACCATCAAAGAGGTTCTCCATTCAAGGCGCATTCACAGGGGAACACCTAGGCCTCTCCCAGTACAGCTACCCAGTTACCCAGCTCCAGAGAAGGTATCGGCATCTACGCGGTCTGGCAATCCCACCCATCGATGGAGCTCAGCCAACCCTCCTGATTGGCTCTGATAATGCTGATCTGATCGTTCCAATTGAGCCAGTGCATCTGGGTCCCCCTGGTGGTCCCGCAGCAGTCAAGACTAATCTCGGCTGGACACTCCAGGGTCCAGCAAAGTACCTGCAGCAACAGCTTCCCACCACACAGTGCTTGTTCACTACAGTTTCCTCCCCTTCTGCTGAGCTGTTCAGTCAAGTTAAACGGTTGTGGCAGCTGGATACACTGCCTTTCAAAAGTGAGAGGTTGGTGACCAGATCCACACAGGACAAGTACTCAGTGGACCTATTGGAGGCCGAGACCATCCGTGTAGAAGTAAACGGAGTACGTCAGTATGCTACACCCCTTCTACGAGTCCCAAACATGCCCAAGCTGCAAGTTTCAAAGGAAGTTGTTATGAAAAACCTGCAAAACACAGAGAAGAGGTTAGTACAAGACCCACTGCGTGCATCTACCTACCAGGAGGAGATCAAGAAACTGGAGATTGCTGGGTACGCCACCAAAATTGATTCCTGTGAGGCGGACTCGTCAGAGGAGTCGTGGTTTCTGCCCCACCACATGGTCAGGCACAACGGCAAGGAACGGATTGTTTTCAGCTGCAGCTTCCAGCTTGGCAGATAAAGTCTGAATAACTACCTCCTTCCAGGCCCAGCCTTAGGACCCTCACTCCTCGGAATCCTCCTGCGCTTCAGAGAGCATCGAGTCGCAGTAAGTGGAAACATTAAAGGGATGTTTCACCAGGTCCGCCTGCTGGACAGAGACAAGCCCTTGCTGAGGTTCCTTTGGAGGAACCTAAAGACAGACGAACAACCATCAGTGTACCAGTGGGAGGTCCTGCCTTTCGGGACGACGTGCAGTCCCTGCTGCGCAATCTTTGCTCTACAGAAACATGTCAATGAGTCAAGTCAACCAGGTGAAAATGTCCGCCACAGTGTAGAACAGTGTAGAACAGTGTTTCTCCGTCGATAACCTGATGATTCAGAGAGAGCTCACCCTTCAGTTGAGGGACACAGTGCTGTGGTCTGACTCCACCACGGTACTTACCTGGATACAGTCAGAGTCCTGCAGATACAAGGTGTTTGTAGGGACTCGTGTATCTGAGATCCAGGAGCTGACGGATCACCGGTCATGGAGGTATGTGGACACACAGAATAACCCCGCAGATGCTATCACCAGAGGGATGACACTGTCCAACCTAGCCAAGCCAAACCAATTTAGTCAAGGTCCTGCCTTCCTTCAGCTACCACGTGATAGTTGGCCAGCCACAACTTCTTTCGTGGAAGTCCCAGATGAGATGGAAATGAAGAGGTCTGCATTCTGTGGCATTATGTCAGCCATTACTGCTCCAGAGATCACAGCCGCTGAAGACTACTCTACCTTTGAAGATCTCCTTGAGGCAACAAGTAGGTCACTGCACGGGGCCGCCTCCCAGTCAAGCGCCCTCAGTGCAGATGACTACGCAGAGGCAGAACTCAGAATCCTTCAGAGAGCGCAATATGATAGCTTTCCAGATGAAGTCAAGTGCCTACAAACAGGGAAAGCACTTCCATCCAGCAGTCGGCTCTTGTCACTTGCTCCAGAGTACGATGCCTCTAGGGGCCTCATCCGAGTAGGTGGTAAGTTGCGCCGTTCTACTAGTCTGGAAGAAGATGTTGTGCACCCAATTGTGCTAGAACCTAAGCACCATATTACCAAACTTATCATACGACAGTATGACAACAAGTTACTCCATTCTGGATCCGAGAGGGTCTTTGCAGAGCTCCGACGCAAGTTTTGGATCCTCCAGGGCCGCGAAGCTGTGCGTCGCCATCAGAGATCCTGACCGGAGTGCCAGAAATGGAGAGCAAAGCCTGCTATTCCTAAGATGGCAGATCTGCCCCCTTGTCGTCTCCGCCTCCTGAAGCCTCCATTTTATTCAACAGGAGTAGATTGCTTTGGCCCGATCCAGGTCAAGAGAAGTCGGGGTACGGACAAGAGATGGGGAATAGTTTTCAAGTGTATGACCACCAGGTGCATCCACCTAGATGTGCTGTCCAACATGGATACCGACTCGTTCCTTATGTCACTCAGAAGGATCGTGGCTAGACGGGGAACTCCCTTCGAGCTTCTCTCTAACTGTGGGACCAACTTCCGCGGAGGAGAGCATGAGCTCAAAGCGAGTTTTGAGGCCATGTGCGAAGAGCTGCAGACCAAGATGGCCAAGCACCAGATCCGTTTCCAGTTCAACCCACCAAATGCACCTCACTTTGGTGGAGCCTGGGAGCGGGAGGTAAGATCCATTAAGGCTGCACTCTACGTTACCCTGGGAGCACAGACAGTTACCGAAGAAGTCAGAGACAGACAGTTCTGATTGAGGTAGAGGGAATCCTCAACTCCAAGCCACTGGGCTATGTGTCGACAGATGTAGCTGATGTGGATCCCGTAACTCCCAACTACCTCCTCATGGGGCGCCCAGACTCTTCGCTTCCTCAAGTGGTGTACCCTGAATCTGAGATTCTCAGTCGGAGAAGGTGGCGGAACAGTCAGGTGTTAGCTGACCAGTTCTGGACCCACTTCATACGGAACTACTTACCTTTCCTGCAGTCAAGACAGAAATGGGTGAAAGACATGGAGAACCTCACTGTTGGTACAGTGTGGTGATGGTAATCGACCAAAGGTTACCACGTGCACTGTGGCCCGTGGGACGAGTCACGAAGACCATTAGGAGTGTCGATGGTAAAGTGAGGACTGCTGAGGTGCAGGTGGACGAGAGGACCTACACCAGACCAGTAGCCAAGCTCATTGAGTTGCCTGCCATCCCAGAGGATGCCTCAACGACAACTCCTGGGGATAGTTGAGCCTTTCTGGGAGATAATTTAAACTGTAAATTATGGGGCGGCTGTGCAAAAGGCTTAAGTGCTGTGAGCATGGACAGAGCCTGTACAGAGTGTTTATTTCTGTTTCCTTTAGAACCACACTTACACTGTAAAGTGTCTAAAGATATAGTGCCTGTGCATCTGTATTTAAAAGTATATATTAAAACCTTCAAGGAATATCCCTGCCTTCCGTGTCCTGACTAGACACCCCATATCGGTGACTAATTTTTATAACCAGTAAGAGTCCCCATTAAACAGTGAATTACTAATCTCCCATTACCACCCCTATCTCCACAGCGCTGGGGAGTAAGATATCGCTACATCACAGATACATTCTGGGATAGGAGGAAAAAATGCTCTGGTTTCTTTGCATTTTCTTTAAACCAATCACAATTGTCTTGGGCGGGCCTAAGTTCCAAATGCTTCGACGGTGGCTCTGCAAAATGGTCTCGGGAAGGTACTTGTTTTGGTGGAACATTTGCATCCCGCAAAAGAATATGCCACATATAATATTAAATTAAGTCAATTGTTCACATAACGTGAGCTATTTAAATTAGCTGGATACATGGTTAAACTTAATTTGCTCTTAACTACAATAACTATTTGCTCTTGCCAGAGTGTACGCCATCCACAGTCAACCTCTCCAATCGATCCTGAAACATCCCCGTTAGATATAAACAGGGCTTTGAATTAACTTTTGTAAACACCAGCCAACATGGCTAGTACATTTTTAAAGTAACCAGCCAATCAGATTTTGCACTAGCCAATTTTTATCTCCAGGGATACTAAAACAGATTATGAGTGCCGTGATGAATGCATTTATGCAATCATGTTTCTTTAAAAGTATGAGTTTGGGTTGATGGTTGGTAGATAAATAAACATTTACATTTACTTTTCCTAACTAACTTGAATACTTCATTTCAGCTTCTCTGCTTTGTGTAACACTGTTCCGTTCATTTACAAGCCCAACACACACCAAACCGCCCAAATTTCTTGCTGGAAAACAGACCAATCTGTAAACGCTGCCTTTTCGGATCGTTTCTGCAGCCGGACGATTTAAACAAACGCTTCGCTTCATTCATCACCAGCCAAATTGGCTCGTAACTTTACAATGTTATACCAGCCAAAGTACATTTTTACCAGCATTTGGCGGGTTGGCGGTGTCATTTTAAGGCCTGGATATAAATGCCGTAAACATGTTGTTTGTAAATTTTTACAATCATTCACCCAAAGAACCAAGCAGGCCTGCCTTATTGCGCGATTCAAATTTTCGTCAAAACTTGCCATTTTCAGTGTGTAACATTAGCTCCCTAGCTCAGAGGTTGTTCTTGCTGTGAAGCGGACAAAGCTTGTCAGGCTTATCCTTCAATGTACTTCCGTTGATCCATAGTCAGTCAGAAGCAGACAGGAGTACCGACACACAAGATAAACTATGTACTGCTGTGGACCGGGGCTGCAGCAAGACAGATAGCTAGAAAAGCAAGCATCCTTTACCTCTGAAGCATTTACTTGACATGTGATCACCTCACAAAAAAAAACAGCATGAAAACCTACACCACACCAACGCAACAAGCCACTGCATCAGGTGCAGAGGTCAAAGCCGCTGCGTCCAGCACACAAATACGACCAAGTCTCACATACTTGGACCTTTAAATGGGATTTGTCCACTTCATGGAGCCAAATACAGTTCCAGACTCACATCCACAAATCAAAAAGATAGGCAAGAAATGTGATTGAGCCGTACAAGCTGAACATAACCGTGACAGAGGCGAGGGGGAGACAGATGGGGAGAAAGGTTCAGCTGAGAGCAAAAAACAAGAGATGACAGATGGGCAGATGCAGAAATAATAGTTTGAGAGAAAAGTGATGCAGCTGTCTGGTAATGTTTAAGAAGAAGGAAAAACAGAGAGATTCACAGTGCGTGGCACTTAAGTAGGGTATTGTATAAATAAAAACGGGATGGATGTCTGGTACCACATACAAAAACATCCATAAGTGTACATACAGAAAATTAAAATAGAATTATTGTTGGACAGAAGTCCAAATTTAAGCAGAAAGGACAAACATTTCCTAGTTCCAGCTCCAGGCTTTGCAGCTTGTCTGTCTTACGTATGTGATATTAAACTGCACATCTTTAGATAGATCTATAGAACTTAAATTCTCACTATTTCTAGACATGTTATAGATGAAATGATTAGTCAGAAGAAAAAGTCATGAAAAAAATCTGCAGATTAATTTCTAGTAAAGAATTTAGTAAAATAAATTGTTATTTTCATGCTTTTAAACCTGTATTCGTTGCTGTTTTGGCCACTTTGGGATAAGCTGTTAGCATAACATTGACATAACATCACCTTATAGGGTTGATATGGTGAACATGTTGCCTACTTACACATCCAGCAAACATGGAGCAACATTAGCATTCTTTTTGTGCCTGCCCACCTGATTAAGCTCAATATTTACTCTCTGTTTTTGGTCTCCACCAACTCCTAAAAGAAAGATTTGTCTGTTTAGCTGATAAGTAGTCTATATCCACGACGTTAAACTTCCGGGATTGCTCCCGTGCTGCAGGAAATTCCGCCGGATGTCCCTCTTTAAGGCCTGATGTCCGGTACCTTCCGCTTTCTTTGAGTTGTAATTTTAAACTCCGGTGGATTTCTGAGGACTATGGTTAACTGCTCCTCAGATCTATGCAGGGTAAATCCAGACAGCTAGCTAGACTATCTGTCCAATCTCAGTTTTCTGTCGCACGACTAAAACTACTTTTGAACTTTTGAACGTACACATGTTCCACCAAAACAAGTTCCTTCCCAAGGCAATTTTGCAGCGGCACCGAGGCTCCATGCGGTGCTTAGCACCGGCCAAGACGGATTGTGATTGGTTTAAAGAAATGCCGATAAACCAGAGCGTTAGTGTTAGTGTTGGGCAGAAAGTCTACAGTGGGTTTTATGAGAGCGTTTTAGCTAAAAACAACTGCCTGCCACTACGAGGCTGATGAGAGCGGTGAGAGTCACCCAAAGTATTGAAGCCACATGGTCGTAAAACCAAAACAACGAGCTGAACAAGCTGACGTTATGGTAATCTGAAGGTCGGTACATCATTTTGTGTGGGTTAATTACAACATAGTCATTTGATCCAGTATTAATATAAAGAAGTCTTGATTAATGCAGCTTTAAAGGGGTTTAGAATGCGATTGTGCATTGCTGGCATTAAGTTTCAGCATGCTTCTGCACCATTAATAATGTTACTATGCACTAAGTCAACGCACATTACAGTGAAGTTTAACAGACTGCAGGTTGAACGCAATATTGAGAATCAGCAATCATTTATCTTACTAAAGATAAGACATTCACATAGGAAAGGTTTATAGGAAGCTGTTTAAAGACAATAAATGGATTTTACATTATCAAGCAGAACTACAGGTATAATTAGTATTGATTGAGACCATTCGTTTGGAGTACCTGGAAAGAAATAATCAAGATAAATTGTCTGCAGAAGAGAGATAGACCATCTAAAGCCTGTAGATCAAACACAAGTCAGCTTAATATAAAGATGTTTCCCATTAAAATGACCTTATCAAATTGCCCAGAGTTAATTACATAGTCAGATTATGTTCCTTTACTGTAGTTTCAGATTACCTTTCTATACTTGAGTCATAAAGATGCAGACGAGGAAAATGGGGAAGAAAAATTTAGCTTCAGGAAATTTACTCCAGGGTTTCCATGCAACCACGAAACACTCACCACTTCCTTCTTTCTTTGTATTTGTGAGCCGAATTCACCCTAATATTTTCCTATTGTCTGCCACCACAACAGCAACAGAAAACAGCTCCTTTTTCCACCTTAGCGTGTAGCTGTTTCTTTTCCTTCTTATGTATTTGGAATCTAAAAAGGATTTTCCACAAGTTTGGTGGATAGATAGATTCCGAGCCAAGGAACAACTGATTGGATTCCTAGAATATCTGCCTTTGGATGATTTTAACCAAAAGTAACAGAGGTGGAGCCCTAATTCCAAATCCAAAGGGGGGGGGGCATTTACAATATTTGCAGGCCAAGTAAGAAGTGATTTGACTTTTTTAATTCTACAGGAATTATGTGTTTGGGTGTAACAGCAAAGTTGAAGAATTATTCATAGGAATGATCCAGCGGGGTTTAATGGCAGTGCAATAAAGGCATGGATGATAAGAGATCTAAGAGGCCACATGAACATGCTGAATCAGAGACCTTCGGATCACGAGGATCACGCTGCTGTTTAATCTTTAATTTGTTGCCTTGTCTCTTTAAATTTGCACTTTTTAAAGACTGGTTTCTGGTGGATTTTCAAGAAAAGTTTTCACATTACTCTGACAGAAGAACATGCACATGGTTTCACTGAAAGCCACATTTGCTTTACGAAAAATCAACCCGTTACAGAAACAGAACAGATTCAATTGTTTTCATTTCACAGCGTGTCAGCAGATTTCACACAAAATAGGAGATATGGAGATGGAGGCGTTGCACGGCAACAAGAGCCACTAAACAAATGCACACACACACACACGTTACCCACCGCGTAGTGGAAATGCATGTCTGGTCGCAGATGTCGGTCTTCTATGTGCACAGCTTGAAGTGGAGGAGGAAGTGGTGTTGGTCCATAAAGCAGGAGCATCAGTCAGGTGTGTGTGTGTGTGTGTGTGTGTGTGTGTGTGTGTGTGTGTGTGTGTGTGTGTGTCCCTCACAGGTCATCCAAATAAACAAGGGCGTTTAAAAAAAAAGCCTTCTTCTCTGACTTCTTTCTCCTCCTGCTGCTTGCTGTTTTCTCTCTACTCCTTCTTCTCTTCTGCACTTGACGTTACTCCTCCCTCTGTCCCCCCTCTCTCCTCCCCTCTTACTCCTCCCTGCATGACTTAAGTCCCTCATCCCTCCCTTTTTTCTGTTTTGGTTCCACTTCCTCTCTTTTCCCTCTCTTTTTTTCTTTCAGTTGCAATTTAATCTCCTGTTTCTGTTTTTCCCTTCTCTCCCCCCTGCTTTGTAAAACAGGTTTCTTGTCTCTTTCTTTGATATTTATTTCTTTGTCCTCTCCTCTTTGTTTTTTATACATCTCAATTTAAAAAAAGAATAAAGATCTTTTAATTAGAGAAGCAGCAGCAGAAGGTAATTTCCCATCTCAGCTCTCTTTCTGTCTCTTTTCGTCTCTTACTGTCTCTCTGTGTTGATTGCTGTCAGAACTTCCTGTGCTGCATCTGCAGCCACCACTGTGTGTGTGTGTGTGTGTGTGTGTGTGTGTGTGTGTGTGTGTGTGTCATAGATAACATGGCGTGCTCTCCACTGTCAGAAACAGGAAGAGTGGAGCTTGGTAGTTTGGCCCTGCTGAGAGAGCCTTCCCTGTGTGTGTGTGTGTGTGTGTGTGTGTGTGTGTGTGTGTGTGTGTGTGTGTGTGTGTGTGTGTGTGTGTGTGTGTGTGTGTGTGTGTGTGTGTGTGTGTGTGTCTCACAGATCATTCAATAAACGGGACTTTAAAAAAGCCTTCCTCTTCTCTGACTTCTTTCTTCTCCCTCTGCTGCTTGCTACTTTCTCTCTATTCCTTCTTGCAGTTGATGTCAGTTATTTTTTTAAATGAAGCTGTTACAATCACTCTACTGAACCAGCTTACACACACACACACACACACACACACACACACACACACACACACACACACACACAGTGCGTTCCACTATCTTTGTGGGGTCCTGTCATTTACATAATGCATTCCCTAGCCCCTTACTCTAACCTTAACCATCACAACTAAATGCCTAACCTTAACCCTTACCCTCACCCTAACCATAACCTAATTCTAACCCTAATCCTAAAACCAAGTCTTAACCCTCAAACAGCACTTTAAAGTTGTGGGGTCAAGCATTTTGGCCCCACAAAGCTGGTCGGACCCCACAAGTATACTAGACTCACGGTTTTTGGACCCCATGAATGTAGTTAAACAAGAACACACACACACACACACACAACACACAGTGACCACCTTTAAAGTGCTCACAGCTCATTACTAATATCTACATGTAAAAAGCTGTTCATCCACATTGTGCATATTATAAGCTCATTAAAATACATCATTGATGATGCTATCATCAATGGTGGGTCAGTTTCCATTCATTTCCATTTAAATTAGGACATTATATTTCTTATGCTTTGTATTCGTCTCATCTAGAAAATTGATGTCTGTCCCTGCTATTTCTTTCTGGGACTCCAAGTGCCGCTCAGCATCAACACCCTGTGTCTCTACAACTCATGCAAGAATTTGAATTTGGTTTCAATAAATGTAAATGTTCAAGTCCACAACAGGTTGCACTGACAATAAATATCCACTAGATGGCTCTAGTACCCAAAAGGAAAATAATGATATGACTGTGTGTGTGTGTGTGTGTGTGTGTGTGTGTGTGTGTGTGTGTGTGTGTGTGTGTGTGTGTGTGTGTGTGTGTGTGTGTGTGTGTGTTTGTGTGTATGAATAGGAAGGATGCAATTAACTGAGAGGATGTCATTACGAAACTGGAACATAAAACACTTTGCAGAAGCAGCCTTGATAGCCCACCTGAGTCCACAAACACACACACACACACACACACACACAAAGTGAGACAGCCCTGAGAAGACTAGGACAGGTAATTATGTAAGTTTGTTTCTGCAGTGAATGCTGACTTGAAGGTAAGTGCAGCTATAGGAAAACAACCATCTTCTCCCACAGCTACAGCAGCACTCACATTCTTAATGGAGACACACAGATACAATTGCAAACTGAAGCTTCCACAATAAAAAATAAATAAATGTGCAGCACATTTCTGGATTTAAAGAATATTAAAGGATGAATTCCAACCACATATTGTGATTTAGGTAGTCGAGAAAGCTAAGAGAAACATGGGTAATTCTGGCAGTGTTATCTGGGTTACCCATTTGTTGATCTGCTGCTACTGACATGTTTTTATGTGACTGGTTGACTGCAAAATAGAAATGCCCTTTAGGGATGAATAAAGTTGATTGAATTGAATTGGAATCAATAGATAGAAACAACGTTGAATTTCTTCCCATGGAGCTGACGCAACAAAAATGACAAGGGCCTAGATGTGTCACCTGTAGTTTTACCTAATCTTGAGGCCCCGTTTTGTAGAGGGAGCGTTTTGCTTTTGGGGCCCCATTGTAGGTTAATCTGGACCTTACTGGGGGAAAACGGGAGTCTAAATTAGATGGGATGGGAGTCTCTTTTCCTATAGCAGCCCTCTTTTGAGATTCAAATTGATCATCAAACACAGATGTATTTGTTTGTACAAATCTAGGATAGGCTGATCTAGCCTAGATTTGTACAAACAAATAGGAGAAACCAGCACGATTCCCTTTTCCAAGGATGTTCCAAGGTTTTTTATTTAATTAAGGAGTAAGTATGACTTCTGGTGTGATAGTGGAATCGGAGCCGTAGGAACACAGATGTTTCCCAGCTTCTGCTTTATGAACATGCATGGCCTAAATGAGTAAATCTTGACCAAACTTTGGATCGAGAGGTTTTAGTCGGCGTCTCGTGCTTCGGATAGAAACACCCAATTAGCTAAAGCGTTGCTGCCTCCTCAGGGAAACTCATTAATACCCATTCAGAGAGAAACCTTGAAGACGAGTCGGGCAGAAACACAAACACCAGCGGGAAAGAAAACAAACAAAACATTTTTTTTAAGCAAGAAAAATAATTTATTTATAATGATATAATAATTTCATCACATTGGCATTGCATAGCTGCAGAGGGAAGCGTTTGTGTGTGACGCCACCTCGCAGCTACAGATCACACCATTGGATGGGGCGGGGAAACAGAGGCTATTCAATACATACACGGAATATTCCTTTAAATATGTCTTTTTCAATGAGGAATAACAAAAATAGAATAATTCCAATAACTCTGTCCATCTCTCTTTCTCTATGTCTCTCTAATTATCATCTCTGTGTCTTTATAAGCTGCCTGTACAGCCCCTAAACTGGGGTTAGAATTGGGTTTTGGGGGGGGGTTGTTTTACTCTGCTTGGTGTGGCAGGAGGGTGGGGTTTGCCAGCGAAGGATGTCAGTTTTTGTGATGGGCAGCGTGCCTACTCCAATAGTACCCCTGAAATGTCCAAACGCTGGAAAAACCCCACCCCTCTGACACGCCTAAAAATAAATGCAGGCTACTCTGTGTCCCAAATCTGCAACCATCATCCCGGTTTCTCTTCTTCACCTTCTTCCACTCTCTCATGAAGCTGGACCGCATTTATTAATCGAAAGATCTTAAACCTGAAACTAGCACACACTTTTCATTTTCAGCAAATTTCAAAAGGAATAATTTTCCTTAAAACAGGCTACAGCAAGCCTTTTTTAGTGGGATTAGTTATTTTTTTTTAGGTTGAGTGTAGCTCACCATAAGATCAGTGAAAGTCGATCAGAGTTGGGTTTGTTGCACCCAAAGCAACAAAAAGCGACATCGGAAAAACTCAACAGCAACAGTGTTTCCAAATGCAACAACATGGTTTCTGGCTATAACACGTGGAGCTCCTTGTGAGCATGTAGATAGACATTTGGCAGGTTTACTTTGGCAAAAAGTAGTTCTCTACTAAATTGACAACAGAGAAGGTTGTTGAAATTTGGAGAGTTCTTTTGTTTTTGAATTTTTTATGTAATATATTTTGGGGCTTTGAGATGAGTACCACTGTTACGTGATGCGCTTACTGTTACGCACTGGCCTAAAACATGACATCCAAAGATTTAGTCAGTCCTTCCAGAAAAACGGGATTATGATAAAACGCATAATTCAATGCATAATCAGCCAAATTCTGCATATTTATGCGGAGGCAGCATTTTTTCAAATATGCCGCACTTTCGCCACATAAATTGCCGATTTCCGCGCAAAATATGCGGGGCTTGCATGATTTCATAATCCCCGCATTTTCATTGCAAAAAAGTCTTATATATCTTAGCAGAAAGTTCAAAAATGTTGTGTTTCCTTCACACAAGAGCAGCCATTTCCCCCTGTTGCCATGGGAACATTATGAAGTGACGTAATTACGCGACGTGAACATCATCGAAAAGGAGAGTGTTAGGGAAATCTTTTTTTTTTCTCTTTTTCATCAAACCGCAGTTTTTGCAAGTTCACGCAATTTCAGCGCATAAAAATTGCATTGTTAAGAAAACGTGCCGCATAATCAAGGATTTTTGCCCGCAACAATCACAAAAAAACTCCACATTTTTCTGGAAGGACTGTTTAGTCTATTTTTGTCTTATTTCATACATTAGTAAAGTTAGCGATGTATTGGCTAAACTAAGCGGCTGCTAAACCTGCACAGATAAGACAAAAAGAAGCCGTGTTATTCTCAAAGCGCCTGCAAAGGGTGAAACGCACCCCTAACTGCACTGACAAGCAAACAGCGTCTCCGTGCTCCAGGGCTATTTGCACATATTTAAATTAGATAATGTGCATACATTTGGCGCAATATTGACCCCATTCTATCTATATAAATGAGCCTCATTGCAAAAACAATTCCAATTCACAGGAGTTTTAAACATCAAAATGACCCGAAACCTAATACTTTGTTGGGTTGTGGTCGGGAAGCAGAACTCATATTTGTAGCCCGAGTTGTTGCTTTACAACACAAACTTTTTTAAAGTGCAGTTCCCTTTTAAATTCTTGGGTCAGATATCTTCTCTGATGCTTTTGCAAAATATGGACGACTGCATTTATTTGAAATCATTTGTGCCCGTTGTGGTAGTTTTCCCTAGAAAGTGGTAAAGTAATAGACTTCCGGGGTAGCCGTTCTTTTTTTGTCTGTGACAGATTATGTGTGTAAATCCTTCGCAAACACTGGAACGACTTGTGGTCGACTTTGTTTTCTAAGTCTGAAGTCTGAAGGGATGTTTGATTTGTTCATGCTCGTCTGGCATTTAGTGTCATTTTAGTGGCTCTACTCGTTTTACTGAATAAAAAGACTGGAAACATGTTATTCACACAAACGTTATTCCGATACATCTTTCTGTCGGCTCTGGAAGAAAAAAACTATGCATCCTTGCCTGAACTCCTGGCCTAAGTCTCCAACTTAACTTTCTCCTATACAACTTTTATTTATGTCTCTTAGCAACAAGTTGCAATGTGGCTGTTCCACATCCGCAGGGACCGACTGTTAAATGAAACCATATTAATTAATAAGCGACTGCAGCTTGCGCTGTACTTTCTTGCTTTCCTATACCTTTTGTCACTTCGCGGGGAAGCCAACGAGAGAGTGAGAGAGAGGGAAAAGCTTTTAAAACGATTACTCCTCTGAGTCACACGACAGCCGAGAAGAAGGGAGAGAGGAGGTGAAGGAAAAGATGATGGACTGTGTGTATATTTCAGCGTGGTAATCCCCACATTCAGCAGAATCAAACCTTTGCTTCCCCCCCATACTCCTAAAGAAGGGATAATGGATTTGAGATACAATATATTTCTCGCGTCAGCTCTCTGTTCACACTTTATATAAATGTCATTTTCAATATAATATGTTGTCAAAATATTTTAGAGATTGGTAATGTAGTTCTACAGACATTTCTTGGAGGCAGAGGCGCTCTTTCGGCTCAAATATTCTCATTGGCTGGCATGTGTGTATGGCAAGAGCTGAGGGATCAACCAAATACACTGAGGACCAATTGTTCCAAAGTTTGGTGTTAGTAGACCGAAAAAGTATCAAAAAATATGGCACCAAGTTGGCAGTAACCCAACCAATGAGATTATTTCTGCGTCCGGTGAAACTCTGAAAAACTGTA
The DNA here is from genome assembly GCF_004354835.1 of Perca flavescens. Classification (NCBI taxonomy): domain Eukaryota; kingdom Metazoa; phylum Chordata; class Actinopteri; order Perciformes; family Percidae; genus Perca; species Perca flavescens. The sequence goes on from NC_041349.1 coordinate 12,984,906, forward strand.
AAAAGAAATTACATATTCTTTTCAATATTACATGATTGTATCCCTTCAAATGGGACAGCACCCTTTTTACCAGTGTACCCATATGTTTCTTTGTTTGTACCTCTACTGACTTCCCTATTAAAGGTGCCGTAGGTAGGATTGGGAATATCCAGGACTTAGCCAAAAAAATGTAACATGGACAACTTCTCAGTCCCTCCCCCCTTTCTGCTAAAGCCCCAAACGTTCTCCTAAGCCCCTCCCCCCACAAGGGAGAAGGAATGTGTGTGCATGAGCAGTGATTGACACGCAGTTAGACATCCCCCCTGGCCCTGATTGGTGCATCTGAACAGGGAGCGGTGGATTTTTGCAAATCACACTACAGGCTGTAGGTGGTGCCGGATAAATTTTTTTAAATGACCCGTTTCATGTAGTTCTACTAGAACATAGGGTCAGTTTCAGCAAATATGACAGAAAGTTAGTTTTATATGGCTTACCTACTGCACCTTTAAAGACTATCAAACCAAATGTGCCATGTTGAAAATATCTGCCATCTGTACACACAGTAAGCAAAACAACACTGTGGTTTGTGGATCCTGAAGGTGTCACATCTTAGCCGTTTACACCGCCATTTTTAGATGTGTCACGCCACACGTACACACCACGCAGTTCTTTTTAACAACAAACGGTTCCCGTTAATGTTGTGCTGAAACAACACATCCTCTCTCTCCTAACACTGAACTCATACTGTATCTCTCTTCTCTGTTCCCACCTTGTTGCCATATTTTGAACAGAATCTGTGGGTTTAGTTCAAATTGTAGTTTCTTTTTTTTTTTAAATCTCCTTTCCAACTGTGATTGCTCTGAGGGGATATTGCTCTAAAGGGGAACACATATCATTACCCTGCCATTCTCTGCACACCTGTATATGAATGCAGATTTGGGCAAATATTTGTTTGGTAAATACTTAAAATATCTAAATCACTTCAGGCACCAGATTACAGGTGAGATTAAACACAAATGCTCCCTTTTACACCTGCACTGTTACTTTGGCCAGATTTCTGGAAAGGTTGTGTTTGAGTGTGCACTAACTAAGGCAGCTGAAAAAAAAATAATAATAATCATAACAAAAAATTGAAAATAAACACAGTAGGCGCTGCAGCAACACGCCCATAATTCAGTATACAAGACAAACAAACACAGTTTTATAGGTTTATCTTTTTTCCATTCACTAAATATTTAAAACAAGCGTCACTTGACTAGTCATCATAAGTGGTGATAATTTATGCAATTTTTAAAATCTTCCTTTTTCAGGATGATGGAATACCTGAAGGAAGAGAGATGTGTGAAGGAGTTTTCTTTTTTTTTTTTTTTTTTTTTTTTACTCTCCTGTTGTTATGTGTGGTTCCTCTTTTTTCCACCCACTAGGGGGAGCTCTGACTCAATAGCACCGAGGGATAGTTTGCCGACTGGGAGTCAAGAGATGAAAAGGTTCCCTCACTCCCTCCACACGGACCATCCATTCAGGGGATAAGTCAGGTGTTAGAGCTGAACCACTGCTAATCCAAAATTCTCAGGCCGTCCACACGGTGATCCAGAACTGAGGGTCGGTCACGGGTCAAATACCGATACTTCATTCCCAGTCCAAAAGTAAAAGGTCCTTTATTTGAAAACACATTCAAACCCTGCCTGTTTCCGTGTATGTGCACAGATCCATTTACATGGATGCTAAAACAGAAGGTAGAAGAAAATGTATAAAAACTCAGAGAACGAGAAAGAGAGAATTCAGAAGATAAGCGTCGATAGGATGTTGTTTTTTTTTTTTCGTACTCTCAAACTAAGCACAGCATTTTCTTAACAGTCATTCATTGACATTCATCCGGTGTTGTGTCGTCTGCCGAGCTCAGATGCATAGACTGAATGCAGAGAGAGGAGGGAAAGGAGGAAGATAGGGGGAGAGAGATGGGAGAGACAGGGGGGAAGGTTAACGGAAAATAGGGGACGGAGAGAAGGGTAAAAGAGGAAGGGATAGAGCGGCGGTGCTACGTGTGAAAAACAGAAAGAGGTTGCAGTATAAAGGCAAAGAAAGACAGCGTGTGCTACTGTATGTGCCAGAAGGAGAGAAGAGAGGGTTACTGGAGAGAAAAAGAGCGAGAGGATGCTATACGCAGAGACAGATGGAGTGTGTGCTCCAGCAGTGATGAAAGGAGGAGGAGGAGGAGGAGGAGGAGGAAGACGCCAACACCTCGCCTCTGAGACGAAAGAGACCGAACATGCACGGAGGAGGGCAAAACAAACGGAAACTATTCATGTAACGTCAATCTGCGACGCTGCAGACAGACAGGTTGGCTAGAGCCACAGAGATCTGTGGAGACCTGGGGATTTCAAACTCTGCCGGTTCAAATCCTTTTGATTCCGAAATCCTATTGGTTTCGGATCCCTTAGGGTGGGGGTTGCGAGGGTGCACACAGACACATTTACACGCACAAATGTCCACACGTAGTGAGGAAACAAAAAACGATGCCAAAAATGCCAAACACATAAACGGGCACACGTACGCGCACTCTCTCTCTCTCTCTCTTTCTTCTCTGTTTTGTTCTTGGCACTTCCCTTTATACACACACATGAACACACACACACACACACACACACACACACACGCACGCGCACAGATGCACACAAATTCACACCGATAGGTCCCCTCTGGTCTGTTTGTAGTTTTTAACAGTCCTTTGGTCCTGTCACCAGAGACCAAAATGAATAAAAACCCTGTTTAACAACCATGCCCGCTTCATGCTCTCTGTACAGAAACTCCGCAGGCTAGATTTTTATCTGAGTGGACACACTCCTGTGAACACACACTTTTTTTCTCGTCCGTTGTGTTTGTCTTCCACGGCGTCGCTCCCCAGTCCGTATGTTTGAGTGCGTATTTTCCCTCCATCGTGTGGTCAGTTTGTAGTCCAAGCTGTTTGCCGCTCTGTACACTGTTTTTAGTCTTTGTGTCCGCAAATGCTATGCGTAGATAGATGCGTTACATTTATCTTTGTACATGATACATACAGTGTACAATATATGGCCATCTAGCATGTGTAAGAAAAAAATATAAGAAAAGAAAAAAAAAACGCTAAACAAAGACTGAAAAAATAATGTTCGATGAGAAAGAAAAAAGGTAGCGATCTCCGACGCCGACGGAAAAAAAAAAAAGTGCTTGCGTTCCAAAAAATTTTGCCCATTTGCTGGGTGCTTCTGTGGAATGTTTTGTGTAGTTTCATGTTCATAGCATGAGCAACAAACTCTGTGACGTGCTAATGCTGCATCCTTGGAGGCAAAAAGCCCCCCATGTGGGTTTTTCTTTGCAAATCGCTTCATCTGCTCAAATCCATTCAGTTTTCTGAAAATGCCGATGCTATGGCATTGCATTTGCCATAGAGCGAAGTAGAGATATAATTGCCCAAGGTTTTGGGCATATTTGCTTTCTCAGGTCCTCATCACGCCGTTAATAATTTACCCTTCAATTCATGTAGGTCTACGGTGGTGTGGGTGGCGCAGTGCTACTGGTGGGAGGGTTTTGGTTGAATTGTAGATGAATCATTTGGAAGTCTCACATCTCCTGTATTTTACTCCATTTATTTCTTGGAATTATTTGATTACTGGTCCTCGGTGGTATCCCTGTGGATCAGCAGAACTGGTTACAGATTCATATTCAGTGACTATTGTCGCCATCTGGGACTCTTGTTGTCTTCATCCAGAAGGAGCCAGAAGTAAAGTTATTCACTGTATATCCTTACATTCTCAGTGTCTACTCCACCCATCCATCCATCCATCCATCTATGCATCCAGCCTCCACACTGAGCATATCCCCAATGAGGAAAACACGGTGCAGTGTTGAAGCATAACCTTAAAACCTCCACCTTTTCGTTGAAAATATAGTGAGAACAAACTTTGCTCTGCAAAGATTTCTCGCTTCCCTAGAGGGACCAGTGTGACAGGGAACAGTAGTGCTTCAACCATGGGAGGGACCATTTTGTCCAAAAAAATGTGCTCCAATTCGATTGGACAGTGCAAATGGTCAATCAGTAGTTGGAGCGATCCCGTTGGACATGTTAGTCAGAAGGCCCCGTCTGCAGTGGGTGGCACATTGTAGAATTGGTTGGGTAGCTTTTGTCAACACCAAACGGACCTGGTTTACATCCGTTAAGGATAATTCCTTTTATTGATCGTTGGGTTTGTCGTTCCCGGATGCCGCGTCTCCTCCCTCGCCGCCGGTTGAAAACTCTGTGACCCGTCGCGCCAGAGGGTTGGTGCTTTTGAGAAGCTCCATGGCGGACACTCTGGCTCCTCCGCTGGAAGACTTGCTGCCTTTCTTCTGAAGCAGGGCCATAAAGTTCTCATTGCGGGAGCTGGACCTCTGACTGCCTAAGGTAAGATTTCGGAGCTCGATCCCGCTGGTGCTGTGCTTCACCGGGGACACAAGGCTCTGGCGGCTGCCGAAGGAGTCCGTCGGCTCCTTACGACCTAGAACCTTTCGCTTGGACCTGGGAGAACGGAAGAGAAGATCATTAGCAAAGGTGGAGAACAGAAAGATAAGGAAGCAAATTTTTAATTTCCACACCATTGGTGTCCGTTTCAATCCATAATTTGAGATTTATTTTTACATTACATGGTACCTGGTCGACTTGACTCGCCTTGACCCTACTTGCCTTTTTTGGTTTTCCAAAAAAGTACCTGGTACCTGGCAACAGGTACTTTTTTTTAGTACCACCTCAGTCGAGGTTCCAAGCGAGCTGAGGCGATACCAAAAGGTGACGTGAAAGCGACAGAGGGGGGTGTCCTGAACAAACCCGCCATTTTTAAATAGTTTAGCCAGTTGTGTTTTTTTTTTTGCTGCCTCCAGCTTCATTTGAAACGAAATGTGTCTTCTGGCTGTGGCAACAACAACACCTTCGACATTCTGTGTGTGTGTGTGTGTGTGTGTGTGTGTGTGTCGCGTTAGGTCACGGCAGTTTACTGCGGCGCCGCTATGACGACCAGCCACGCTGAGGCCGTACTAAAATCTGCAATGGAAAACGGACGCACAGTGCATCGAGTTGAGTGGAGGCGAGTCGAGCAGGTACCATGTAATGGAAAAACGCCATTAGATTGATATCTCTTCTTTTAGAGAATAATAAAATCTAAAGTGTGTAACTACAGAAGGGACTCCATCCTTTCTTGTCAGAGATGAACACACTGACCCCCTGTTCTTCTTCTTCTTACCCCCTCCTCACCTTTTCTTCTCTGCCTTTCAAGTTATTTTCAGCATCGTGCAAGGTAAAATCAAGAACACTTGTTGCTTAGAGACTAGCTTTCTTGTGATACCATGTGTTTTCATCCATGTCTGTGCTGGAGAGAGATTCTGAAAAGACGGGGAAAAAAAAAAAGAGTCCGCTGGTCGTGCAGTGACACACTGTACGTGTAGCCGTTGCTAGGGAACCTTATGCTCCATCCGCCTCACACCTTTTCAACAAGACAATGCGTCTTTCGTCACATGCTATGGGTTATAATAAGCCGGCAGGCATGCTTGGAGATGGCTGAAACCATATGCAATGCACTTTTGAAGCTTTTCAACAGCCTCCTAAGGAAAAGCATCTACTGTAATACCAAAGGATCTCATTCATCAATATCTTCCTTAGTTTGTTCTTAAATTTGTTTTTGAGAAAGGTCCTTAGAAAAGTCTTCATCAGATTTGTGACCTGTTCTGAAACCGCAGAAATGTCCGCACCTGTGTTCTTATTAGGATGAATCCCATTGTTCTTGTAAAATCAAAGTGTGTGCCAGCTCCCCCTAATTAGCATAGGTGAACACCCCGCCAATCCACATAAAAAAGCATCAGACTGCAGGGCCGTGTGCAAACAGAAATTCAAAAGAAAATTTGAGCGAATGCCCAAACGGCAGTCTAAAGTGGGTAGAGCACCTGTACCAAACATAAAAAAAACATCTTCAATAGCTCTGAAGTAGATGCACTTCTGCAGGATGTGAATGCATGTTTAGTAGCAACTCTGTCTCTGCATATAGATCGACACGGTGCTGGAAGATGCAAGACCTCCTCTGGGCTCGATCTGCAACATGTTGCAGCAGCGGTAAATATGCTATTGTGCTAGTAGGCTGAGGGTGCAGGAATACTATTTACTATCTACTTTTGTCCTATAAATAGCTCGATCAATCTCTAAATATTGGATGGCGTGGTTCCCAATTGTTCATAATTGATGTGAATTGAACTATCAGTGTAGTGTTTATCTATTTTCAAAGACCACAATGCTTTTTAAAATAATATAAAATATATATTATGTAAATGATCAAAGATATAGTTCTTTTTAAAACCTTTAATATCATACAGCTGTGAATTGAACAAAATACAATAACTAATTATTTTGGACAAAAAGTGTGCTCCTGAGTGTGCATAGATTCTATCTTACCTCAGAACAAATCCCAAATAAGAAAACGGTGAATAACAGACACTTCGTGAAAACTACGTAAGTGGGTTTTAAGAAGATATTTCTTCTTAAGAATGGTTGGTAAAAAATAAGAATAAATGTTTGTAAATGCAATAGTATCTATGTATACTGTATGTCTGAAATGTGTATTGGATGAATGTGGGTGCACGTTCGAACCTGTGAATAATAGTGAACAGGTCTTCGGTGGTGTGTGTTGCGGGTGTGCTGGTCAACAAGACGTCATCTGTTTCCTCGGCAATGTGGAGTACCGTCTTCTCATTGGCTTCCAAGTCATCTGAACAAGACAGAGAAATCATATCAAGACATCATATGTATATGTTATTTTTGTAAAATACATATTTTCAGTTCAACACATGATATCTGTATATTACTGCTGGCTTTGCGGTGGTTTTACCAAAGCCAATATTCATGATACTGTACATGTGTATGCAATGCAAATAAATCTGACTTCGTTCCATACACAAACAGTTAATAATTAGATAATAATGATTAATGTCATCTCGACTGTTACAAACAGTGGGGACCAGTCCGTGTTTTGATTTGGTGCAATTTTAGAGCAATTGGGCTTTGATTTGCTTCAAAACCTGAAAAGTCTCCTCTGGTAGAATCAAGAGGTTATACATCAAACGCAGCAGGGAAGGCTCCTAATCAAATGTTCATTAAACACAAGCATATAAAATGATAGAAAATAGTTAGGAATTCCACAGCTGTTGACTGAAATCAAACAGTATGTATTAGCTAATATGTGTTAGCAAATACTGCACGTATGGTAGGGTTTAGTTAACTGTACATAGCTTCTTAAATACACAAAATTCTGATTAATGTGTAAGTGCACATATATCTAGTCGACAGACACTACAACACTACAGGAGCTACAAAAATGAACTCACTGCTAGCTTGCCAAGTCATTAATAAATTAGCTATACCTAAAATATGTAAAAGAAAGCTTTTTGAGGAAGGCCATTAAGGAATGGATGGAATTATGTATTGACTGATGAATCACTTGCATTAAAAGAATACCCCACTGAAAAAGTACACTCATCTTTTTTTCAAAATACAGTTTCCATTTGACCCTAGCACAGTTAGGTATTTAGCTTTGTTTGCATGCAAGTACACTTACATGGAAGTCTAATGTAAACAGTTAGTGACAAATGGAAGATGATGTATGAATGAGAGGGTTTAAAACACACTCAGGATACAGATGGTTAGCAGAAAAGTGGTTTGAGTTTCTATGGACATTTTGATGTCCATAGTCTCCTTTTTCACTGTGAAACTGGGTCTCCATTGTAATTTCCTGTAACTGTTGTGATTCCAAGCTGACTACTGCTGCTAGCCTCCCCTACAAGCCTTTTAACATAACCTTTCAAGCCTACGGGGTAAGAATATGCCTCTCAAATTGTACAGTTTTGGTGGGGAACTCCTTTTTAATGTTTCTTCAGCTTTGGCCTTTTACATGTTTTAAAGGTGCCCTGCCACACTCATTTCATTACTTTGTGGTAATGTCTGAAGTTCTACCATGGACTCTGTAACATTTTTTGTGGAAAAAATGCCTTGCTTACCTTGTTTCAAGCCATTCTAGCGTGGTATCAAGCCTGCAGGAAGACTCAGATCGATTTCTGCCAGTTCTCATTAATATTCAACATGCTAACAGCTAGCCAATGAGAGCCTGGCTGTCAGAAGCCTATACCCAGCCCAACTGGGCGAGCTAATGAATAGTAATGAGCTCAGACAATATGATGTCAGACTGATCAGCTTTTGTAATTGGCCCTGATTTCTCTGCTTAGTTCTTTTCAGTGGCTAGAGCTGACAGAGGAGGCAGCAGTTCATTTTCACATTCACGACATAACACAAACACATATGGACCTATCATATTTAAAAAAATGCAAGTAAAAACGGTTTTGGATGGCAGGGCACCTTTAAGTTAAGTTTGAGTCATGCCGGATGCCGATGAAGACTCAGACTTAATTTCTAACGACTCTCACTGACCATAGTCCGGACTCATTTATTAAAAACCTTCTCCTAAAACATACATGCCCCAATTGCAGTGCTGGCCATTCTCCCTCCCAGCTCTGTGAGGGAGGAATCATGCAGAGATGACTGGAGCGATGACTCTTTTGAACTCTCCTCGTCTGTTCCCAAGTGGTTCTCATCTTGCTCTAGCATATCAGGAACGCTGGTAAAACCAGGAAACTCTTCTGGTGGGAATGTCCCTACAGGAGAACGAAGACCCACGGGGCTGTCGGTCTGTGGGGTCTGGCGTTCTGTGCTGCCATTGGTGGCGGAGTGGACCGACGAGGGAAGAAGCAAGACATTCGGCTTCTTGGGGACTGGAGGTGGAACCTGGACAGGAATGAGAAATTAAGTACAGCAATAATTCTGAGATTAAAATGAGACATTAACAACACTGACAACCTCTACCACTGTAAACACCCCTAAAATAAAGCTCTCATTTTCTGAGAAATGTCTTCCTCACCTTGGGTTTCTTTTTGTCTGACAGCTCTGCCAGACAGGAGATTGTCATCCTTGAGGGGAGAGTCTTGCTCTTGTCCTGGAGCTCCGGGGCCTCTTGGTTACTGCAGGGAGAGGGGAGTGATCCTCCATCCCCTGGACCAAAACAGATCTCTGGGTCGACGTCAAAGTCAGGCTCCATCGCTGGGTCTTCCAGGAGAGGCTGGGGGTCCGGAAGAGGAGGGAGATCACAGAGGGCCTGGGAGTGGGGGAGGAATGGATGGTCATAGGCAGTTTGTGGAGCAGTGTTATAATCTGGAAGAGCAGACGGACTTGTTGTTTGCGGTGGAGGTTTTTTGGGTTTGGGTTTTCTCATGACTTTGTAGATGTTGCCTAGGGGGACAGGCCGGTCCACAGGTGAGGCAGGAGGGGAGTCAAGAGCTAGGGGGGAAGTGGAGGAGGGGGAAGGAGACTTGAGGAGGAGGTTTAGGGGCCGCTTGGGCAACGGTGGCTTGACAGCAACAGGTGGTTTGGGTTTCGGTAGGGTGGGCGGCGGGCCGGGATCCTCGCCGAGGTCTCGGCCATGCTGTTCTTCTTCGATGGTGTCAGACGCCCCATCAGGGCAGTCCTCCAAGTCACCACGAGAGATTGAGCGAAGCCGAATAGTCTTCAGCTCATTCTGGGTAACCACAGGCAATACCTGTGAGGAGCTGGGGCTGATTTTTCCCGGTTTTACCGCCGTCGAGGTGTCAGAATGCCGTCTGCTGGCCTTTTGCTTTGGCTTGATTGATGACAGCTCCAGATGTGCATTCCCAGGCATCTCAAATGACAATCTAGACCTTGCAGTCGGGTCCTTCGGCGACGGTAGCGATGATTTCCTTTCTGGGATCTTGGGACGCAACTTGCACCCCAACGTCCCTACTGTCCCGTGACCTGCCATGTGACTGAGTGGAACAGTTGGGGTGGGAGTCTCTGACTGGCTGGAATAGCCACTTGATGGGGACATAAGTCCTGGGGGTTTGAAGGGCGAGGATGCCTTGATGTCAGTTTCCATGGAGAGCTGTGAAGGTGAGGTGGCTCTGGAGGGGGAGGGAGAATCAAGCAGGGACTCCGAGCTGCCTCTCACTTTCATACATTCAATCACTGTGGTACCTGTTGCTGTGCTGGAGCCTGATAGAGACCTGGAGAAGAAGAAAAACAAGAGACAAGAATTCAATTTCTTTCTAGTGTTTAACTAACAAACTTATAGAATATTGAAGAGCCAATAAAACAAATAACCAGGGAGGTAGCCAGATCCAAACTGCATCAAGCCAATAAGCTGCTAACATAAAGTATAGTTTCATGTCCTACCTGTAAGGGTCATTCTTCCACTCCCCCAGCTGCCAGTGAGTGGGGAAGGTTAGCTCTGTCTCTCCCTCCCTATCTGGTGCTTGGACCTCCAGGCTTGGAGGTCCATCAGCGCTTCCATGGCCCAGCTCCCGCTCAACAACACTGGGCTTAGAGGAGCTGGACAAGCTTGGCAGGAGGAAATCGGGCTGGAAGTCTGGGAAGTGGTCCCTGGGAATGTGCAAGCTCTTTGGCCGGCCATCCCGGTAAAGACCGCCTTCATGGTGGATTCTCCCCTCGGCTTCTCCAAGGTTCTTCATGAGAGAGACGCTCCTCACAGGCGGTGGCGGCTTGCGCTTGGATTTCTTAAGCGAGATGGAGCGGGAGCGTAGGCGCAAGCGGCCGTCTGCGCTGTAGTCTGAAGCTGTGACAGAGATTGTGTCTGTGGTACTTGTGCTGTCTTCGGAGCTCCCTCTAGGATACAGTAGGGCGTAGTTTTCGCCCGAACCCAGGAAGTTATGATGCTGTTGTTGGTGGCCTGTTATTGCCATAGCATTCCCGTTCCCTGTAGGCAAGATGTTCCCGTCCGGCTGGCATAAACCACCTTCTGTAAAACAGAAGGAACCAGAATCCGTGGGCGTAGAAAGGGAACGCTCCCGGAACTTGAAGGCGTTCGCCGCTGCTATGGAACGTGCCGACCTCTCACGCCCTCTCACTGCCTCCCCGAGGCCCCCTCCCCCTCCTCCTGCCCCTCCTCCTCCCCCTCCTCCTCCTCCCCTCCCTCCATCCGCTGCAGCCCCTTCCGTCTTGCTGCGCGTCCCCATTATCGCCGCTGCCAGTGAAATGCCTGGCATGTTATTCCCTCCTCTCCCAGAAGGGTTTGTCCCAGACGTGAATGAACTGGGATGTGAGCTCACCGACTGTCCGGAGTTCACCAACATCACCCCGTCCTGTGTCCCTCCTCCTGCATTACCAATGATGCTGTGCTGTTTGGGCGGAACCGCCGGGCCTTTATTCATGCTGTAATTGTAAGGCTCGTTCCACGCTCCAGGAGAGAAGGTGGAGCCTTTAGGTCCGTTCCAGGAAGCGGAGGGTGTGTTTGAGCACAGCAGCCCAGAGTGGTCCATAGTTCCTGGGTGAAGTTGGTTCGGGGCACGCTGCTCCAACGTGTTATCTGTGGAGGAGAGGGGGGGAAAAGAGGGAGAATAAATACAACTAAACTGATCAGAACAAACTTACATTCAGATATAGAGATAAAGGCTTCCATCTACAGCTGACAAATATAAACTATTTGACTTTAAAGCATAAATAACCCTCTAAAAATAAAAAGATGAGAACAGAGTATATCACCAATGACAGCATGCTTACATCAACAGAAATAAATCCTTTAGATAATATACTATACTCTGGTTGCCAGTTAACTTTTAAAACCTTGAGGACTACTGCACACTGTCAGCACAAAATCTTTTATAGAACTTGGTTGACCCTAAACCTTCAGAATTCCTTGCATTCTTTTTTCCACAAAATGGGAATGTTGGCCCTCTTTATGTATGCATTTGTATTAATCATTGAATGTTTACCAAAGTGTCTGGTGTTCCTGGGATTTGACCCCTTTTGTGATTGGTTGTTGTAGGTAGATAAAGTATAAAGATGAATTGAATCTGCCTATGCATCTATGTCAACTATGTGCATTAGATTATATACTAACACTCAAGTTTTCGCCATTGTCTGCAGTCAATCAGGGTTCAAAATGTAAGGTTATTGCATGTTTGGATTGGGTAATGGACATGGACCAAATAACAGAAATATTGCATTGCTAAAGTTGGTTATTATATGACAAAAAAATCGATTGAAGTAAAAGAAAATTATGTCAGCTACATTTAGATGTTCTGCTTTTTCTCGCCTATCTGCAAGTATGGCCTTGTTCAGGTTAAACTGTTTACATGAACCCTTCATACCCTGCGATTGAGTATCCCTGTTGCAGGGAATAAACCAATTAGGCATGAAAGGATCCTGGCTGCCGGCAACACTATCCTTCACTGAGCAAAACAGATTACTGCAAACACAGAGGAAAGAAATTATTAACCTGACCTTTATCTCTGTGGTGTTCTTTGTTAAATTCAAAATTTGGTGGATGAAAAGCAGAAAGAAAAAACGATTAAGATCATTTTGTGCCACAGCAAAAAGATAAGTGTTTTTACAGCTCAGTTGTTCAGACTTCTGCAAACACCTTGTGCAGTAAAATCTAGGGTATTAAGGTTTCCAACAACGCCAACAGTTTCAGCTGACATTGGGGTTAGTAGTAAATGAGTAGAGAGATTTCATTTTGTGGCGACCTGTTCCTTTCTTTCCTTTCTTTCTCATGTGAGCAGTAACGAGATCTGAACCACAGGACCAGGAGAGAGAAAGAAACGGAAAAGAAAAACATCGGAGGAGGTTAAGAGCTTCCCTTAATGGTCGCACGCACACACACACACACACACACACACACACACACACACACACACACACACACACACACACACACACCTGTAGGTACGATTGTGTCGAGGTCAGAGTGCGTCTTCCTCAGGGGGAGGTTCTGATGGAAGGTGTCCGTGACAGGCTCCAGGGAGCGGGGCTGGTGGGGGAAGGGGTCCCCTGGAGAGGGGGATGGGGACAGAGAGTGCTGTAAGAGGTCGACCCCGTGGAATTTCCCTCCTCTCCCTTCACCTGGTGGAGAAGCAGAGGAACAGGGGGGGTGGTCAGTGAGAGGAAGGGCAGAGTAAATGTAATTGACATCCAGTAAATTCAATGAAACCTAAAAAAAAGTAAATCCAATCATGTTGTTGACATGGCAGCAAAGTTTTAGATGACTCTTGAGAGATGTGTAGAGAAGAATTTGATCCTGTGAGCATCACCTGATTTAAAGCATTTTCGCCTCATCATCTTTTAAAATGGTGGAGACAAATAGGATTTAGTGTTTTTATTAAACTAATGTTCCCGGCATGTTTCACTCAGGTTAAAATGTGTTTTTTTTGTGAGAGATGGACCAAGATAGACACGACGTACTTACGTACTTTGAGCAACATGCAGTAAATGTTGTTTAAACATTTTGAGAAGTGCAATGTGAAAAATTGGGAAACTTTACATAACCTGAACTGTTAAAAACATATGGTAAGAGCAAAGGCAGTCCCTAACATTTAAGGATAAGCTTAACATAACTTGGCTAAAACCTACAGTACCTGCAGTGTCATTTGAATTTCCGCATTCAAATGTAATTGATGATTCCTAGGAAATTGTTTACGTGAAGATTTGGCAAAAACCTTGGTAAGCAAGAGTTTCCCTCTCACATTTAATAATTAAATGTGCATAATGTGCATTTCCAAAGCTCTAGTTCTGCAAGAACACCTGTGAACAACACAGTCGTGTCTACATCATCTGCTACTTTTTCTTTTAAACAAAAAATATAGTTTTCACTCAATAATTACATGTCATTTAGCTGACGCTTTTATCCAAAGCAACTTACAATTGCTTTATATGTCAGAGGTTGCACGTCTCTGGAGAAAGTAAGGGTTCAGTGTCTTGCTCATGGACACAGTGGTTGATGCATCACAGTGGGAATTGAACCCAGATCTCCCACACCAAAGGTATATGTCATATCCACTGCGCCATCACCACCACCACATCAACTTTGATGTTTTTCATTAAAACTCCACAATTCTGCAGAGGGTTCACAATAAAACTCCAAACTTCCTGCAATTGTTTCACAATACAACACACAACTGCTACAATACTGAAAACAGCTGTGCACATTAGTATGCATGTGTGCATATATTCACCAACCTCCTCACTGTCTAAATCAGGGCTGTCAAACTGGCCAGATTTAGGCCGGCTACAAACTGGCTGCGTGGCGTGAGCGTGGCATTTCTGTTGCGTGTCAGTTGCGTGGCGTTTTGTATGTCTTTACACACCAGAAACGTGTCTGATGCGGCGCTGCTGCTGCTAGCCTCGTCTGTACGCATGTATGTTTCCCATTGATAAAATGCACTCAGGCAGTAGTATACTTCATGTTAAACATAAATATATACTGATTTGATTACATCAAAGACAACGTCGGCAGTATTGATGGCAAAATAGGCTACATCTTGTTCTGTATTGACAGGTGCAATATTTGAAAATCAATAATTATTTATATTTTTTCATTATATTATATCTGCATGTATGTCAAAACCTAGAGACCTTGAAACATCAAAATGTCTCGGGGCAGCAACTGCAAAAGCCTGATCACCCCACTGTTTATACCTTGACCTAGGCACTTCTAAAACTCGCTGATTTGAAGAACACAATGACCGGTTGTGCTCCCGCAAAGTTAAAATTTCAGACAAATACTCCGGGGCCAGACCATTTAAGGCCTTGAAAGCAAACAATAAAATCTTAAAATCTATTCTAAAACGCACAGAGAGCCAATGTAGGGTGTAGAGAACAGGAGTGATGTGTGTGCGTCTAGATGTATTTGTTAAAAAGCGAGCAGCAGCATTTTGCACAAGTTGAAGGCGTGAGATGGAGGTTTGATTCAGACCAACATAAAGAGCATTACAGTAATCCAACCTTGAACTAATAAAAGCATGAATCGCCTTTTCTAGATCGTGCCTGTTAAGGAAAGGCTTAACTTTAGCCAGGAGACGAAGCTGGAAAAAGCTCATTCTAACAAAATTACTGATCTGCTTGTCAAATTTCATGCTGCAATCAAAAGTAACCCCCAAGTTTTTGACAGCTGACCTAGTGTAAGATGCCAGAGCTCGCAAACTCAAAGCTGGAACATTTATTAAATGTATTTGTGCCAAAATGACATATAAACATATTCTATTTTACCTGGAACTTCCAACACGCTTGGTGTCGCGTGAAAAATAGGCGTCGGTCATGAGGGTTAAATTATGAAATTGTGTTGGCGCCCTGATCTGGCCGCCAAGCCAGAAGTTTGGTTCAAACCATCACAGAGAGAACGTGAGCGTGCGTTTTACTGACATTATCCTCAATGATTTCTGGATTTCCTATTACCCTGAATGATCACTGGTATTTTGAGCCACTGACGCTCAAAGTTGCCCGAAGCTTGTTTAAATCAACAGGTTTTTGTCAGCTGACAAAAGGTCTCTTCCGCTGAACATGTCATTGCAGATGAGAAAGAGTGCATTCAACTGATGTAACTACATGCTTGAACGGCCACACTTTCTTTTTTCTGCCACCGTAAACCTACATGTTTATGTTCTACATTTTCCGCAGTCATTTTTTAATCCACAGTGACTTACAGCAGATGCTGCTGAGAAACCTGCTGTTCTGTTGTACTTCCTGTCCTTCTGATGTCTTGTCTGAGCAGACCGTAATCCAATGAGTCATCGGAGGCAGCAGGTACCCACTTGATTACCTCAACGACACGTGTAGTACAGTCTCTCGCCCGGCTGCGTAATTCAGTCAGGCTTCTATTAAGCCATCAGCCTTGCTTTATAGCGACAGTCATATCGGATGCAGTCTGCTGCTATATCTCCAACAAAAAAAAAACGATGCCGTTCAGTGACGTTTTGTTTTCCCTCGGTGAGTTAAGACAGAAAACCCACAAAATCAATGAGGCGAAACAGAAAATCAATCAAATTTAGTTGAATGATGGAAGAGTGTACTGGCATGATGCAACCAGTGCCAAAACAAACTGATTTAGGAGCAATACAGCATACTGTATTGTATATTGTATTGTACAAACCATTAAAAGATGTCAGAAAGCTCTCCTGCTTTATGTTTCTTCATGAATCAAGCACTGTACTGTCGGATTCAATAACTGCTTGTTCTGCTAACCATAAACCAATGTGACGCTGAACGGAAAACCAAAAGCAAGAGACTCTACACATGATAATAATCCCGGCACAAAACATTTGCAGAAAAAACAACTAAAGTTGATGAGGTGATGCATTTTGGGAACAAAGCCCAGAGACACAGAGTTTAAGAAACAAAATGCACATGTAGAGTTTTGTTACAGAGCACAGCTCATCACATCTTGTTGTGCTGTTGTTTATCCAGCTTAACCCTCCTGTCGTCCTCGGGTCAAATCTGACCCGTTTTCAAAATGTTTGCATATCAGAAAATTTGGGTTTCTTTCAACCAAAATAATGTGGATGGTTCTGTAAAATAAATGATCAGTTCAATACTTTCATTGAATTTGGGTGTTTAATTCAATTTTATAGCATTTTGAAGAAAAACAAATGATACAAGAACATTGAAAAAATGGACAAAATGTCAACAAAAAAAAACATTTAAAAACGTGGGAAAAAAAGAACAAAAACGTCAAAAAAGTGCAAAAACACCCTAACAGAAAAATCGGAAAAAGTGACAAAAACGTCGGGAAAAGTGAGAAAAAGTGTCGATCAATTTTAGTTTGAAATTTTGACCCAGAAAAACAAAAAGTTGCAGGTTGACGGGAAGACAACACAAGGGTTAAAGGCCAAATATTTCACCTCTGACCACACCAAGGAGATTTGTTTGTAGCGATGAAACAAACGACGACAATTAACCGAGTGCCAACATTGAAGCGAATAAAATAAAGTCTTAACCCAGAAGGTTCTTCTCAATGATAGTACGAAGTCACCACAAAGTTGGTTCCAATCACTGGATCAATGTTTTTAAGATCTTTCAAATGTTTCATTAGTATTAATCCATGTGAGTTGAACACAGGGATGAATAGAGATTTTTTCTTCTTAAATGGACCTTGAGCCTCACAATATAGCAATAAATAAAGCAATAACACCTACTGTATCAGTGTACATATAGGTGTGTTAAGTCCTTTCGAAAGAAAGTCTTCAAACCACACTTTGATGCAGTGATTTGGATAACATTGTTTCCCCAGTGTTAGCCCGTATCACTGAAGAGCTGAAGATGTGGGATGTCTCTGGTGATTTGCAGAGACGACACATGACTATTGTTTTTCAACGTCTTGAAAAAAGCCTGGTTTTTAACCCAGACATCTGGAAGTCTTTTTGGCCAAATTAATGATGAGTTATGAGCGCTGTGGGTGTCTCGACACTCCAACAGGTGATGAGTTGTTGCATAAAATGAATTTTGGAAGCCAGGAATGTAATTTCCTGGCTGGATAATTATTAAAATCGCTGATTTAATTGAAACCCATCAACCCTGGCTGATGTATCACAGCCAGTTATCAGTTATTTCCGTTATCAAAGAGAAGAGAAAAAAAATAAAAAATCTCTGCAGTCTATTTCAAATTTTTCCACCTGTGTCTATTCAACTCAGTCATTCATTCTGCATCTATTTCTCTAGGAATCTGTCTGTTTAGCTCACTGAGTGCCATTTAACAGCCTATCCCTCTCATGAATGTGCATGAATAAATAAGTGTTTGGGCTGAAACGTCTACACCCAGCAGAGTCTAAGCTGTGACTCGCTTGAGCTGCGCTAAATATGACTTCCTGTCTGGCTGTCATGCATTCACCTACTTCCTGCTGGACTGTTTGCTTCTTTAATCCTGATCTCATCCAGGCAAAGTGACAATCTCGCAGCCTACATTCTTGGGCATTTCAGTCAGGCAGTTTTTCTTTCAAGGCGCCATGCTCGTTCTCGATCGGACCCGTCTCTGATCGAGCTACCGCTCAGAGGTTGGGAGTCTCTGTGTTGCTCCTGCAGCCATAAATAATAGACACTATTTCAACTATCAGCAGCCTTCACCAGAGAGACAAGATGATTCATTTATAATAATGTCTCTTCAATATGGCCCTGCGTGGCTTTCACTGCTCTCCTGCCTGCTGGGAGTGTGAATGTGGGTGGACTCTGTGGTTAGAGACCCCGTCCCGAAACACAGATGTCACAGGTTTAATCCCGGGCCAAAGACCCTGTTAATCATTTTAACAGGCGGTTCTTGATTTCCCACCAAAATCAGTTTCTTAACTACAGTAATTCCCCTGTCGGTATTTTGACGTCAAAATACCATGTACAATTTGAAGCCAAAATATTAACTTCTGAACATCCTCGCCTCTTTAATCAGAAAAAAATTGCCTTTCTCCTCCTAAATGATATCTCATCTGCAGGCTGATGATGCTGATGCAGACCGTGTGATACGGTCAAAAGCTCCAAACAAAGAGAGTATGAGGAACTTTAATGGAGATTGTTTCCTCTGACTGCCAACAGGCATAACAAGTCCTAGAGGTGCTCAAAACACCTACAGTTCCACGACAATGGAGCAAACTGCAAATGCTGATGAGGGCTATGTAATACGGTTAAAAGCTCCAGAAAAGGTGAACCCTGTTTCAACAAACAAAAGTATAAAAGTCAAAGTCCAAAAATTGGTGGTAAGCCGAAGCAATACCAAATACTAAGACAAATAGGGAGTCCTGGGTACTTACATCAATAAGACTAAAAAACATATCAGATAAAAGTAACAGTCTGTCGATCGAGTGTACTGATGGACCACATGCCGTCTTGTCCAGTCAGTTAGGCCATAGCAAAGTCAGCCAAGTGAGAGGGGATATTTTATTTGCCAATTTATGGTCAAAAGGTCAATGAAAACCCCAAGAAAGCAATGTCTTAAAATCATAAAATGATACAAACATAAAGTACGTGTTTCAACCTCTATTTCAGAGCTACGTTGGAGTTTTCAACTTAAGTGCAGACATCTCAGTCTCATCAACTCTTACTCAAACTAAAAAAGGTTTTGATCTTTGTAAGAGCTGGATCAAATTATAGAGTTGCATTCAAATTGCAGCCCACCGATGGAATCTCGCCAAAAAAGGGCATGATGTGGAGCCAATGGGATTCATAGCAGTTCTGAAAAGTTCGGCACCCTGTCAGGGTCCTGGTGGACGGAGGCGTTCCAGGTAAACTGAGAGGATAAGACTGTCTGCAGCTCCGCAGCATGAACGCCTGTCTGTGTTTCTGCTAAACTCCACATTCCACTCCACGTCTGCTTCCCTCACTGACTTTCTGCACTCTACATTCAGAACTGCATTCATAAATGCCTCTTTTATTGTCTAACATTCTTTTCTTTATTTGTTGTTGCTGTAAATGACACTTGCAAGCTGTTTACCTGCCTGCTTAGAAGCCTCATTATTGACTTTTTTTGTAGAATAAATGACAACATTTTCAGGATTAATAAAAAAGTAGCAGCTGCACATGTACAAATCACAAATTTACAATAGACAACATTTAAATAACAATTGGATCTTTGTCCAGCCAAAATGCCCCAAACAAGTTGGAAAGAGTTTAGAGACGGAAAAACTCACTACTGTATTGGTTTTGGTCTTTTGACGAAAAAGAAAAATACAGAATAAAGTCAGTCTTGTCCTTAAAGTACATCTCCTTCTCTCTCTCTCCTTTTCTCTCTCTCTCTGTGTACTAACTCTATTATCTCTCCACCTCTCTCTCCCATCTTCTCTCTCTGTTTCCATCTCTTTTCCTCTGAAGGAAGTTAACACCCACCAAGTACAGTCAAAATGTGCACCTTCATGTGATGTGATGTTTTGCAAAATATACAAGCAGTCTGCCTCTCTATCTCTGTCATTTAGGCTTAGGTTTGTTTTTACTAAGAAAAAGAAATTAGCTAACTGTATGCAAGCTTTGTTTTGCGATCGTTGCCTGCTTGTCCTTGCGATGTCACAGGCTGCTTGTCTTTCAGTTTCCAACTAAAGAAATCCACTGGATCGCTTCTATATGTCGGGCACAGGTTTACATTTAGCACCAGGAATCAACACATGGTCTTAAAAATGTGATTAGAGGCCATTATTGTAAACTCATGTGTTACTATACCAAATCAACATATACTTCAACAATTGTAGCTCAAAATATCAATCAATTCAGATATTATGGACATTATAAATTGACCTCTAAAAAACAAAAATCAACATACATTGATAAATGTCTTACCCCTGTCAGTCTCTCAGCCTGCTCTGCATTCACATCTTTACTGTCTACACGGCTTCAGCCATTCAAGAAAATTGCCGGAGCGAGAAGTGTAGGGACGGAGAGACAGAGTACAGGAGGAAGAGGAAGGAAAGTGGGAGGAGGGCGCTCTGACAAAATGTTCTCTGATTATCCGTCATTCATTATTCGTTCATCCTGTATCCCTCCATCTTCCTCGTCTCTCATTCTGTCTTTCCTCAAACTGCATTTTCTTCACCTTCCTCTTCACCTCTCTACTACTACTGCTGCCGTCTTCTTCTTCTTCTTCGTCTGGCTTCACTTTCTCTCTTTTTCTACCGCTACTGTTTCTTTTTTCTTCTTCTTTTTTTTTTTTAGGGAGGAGAGAGGAAGAGTGGCGAGTTACCATGGCAACAGCACACTGGCTGCGAAGCTACCTGCCTGCTGGTTTACAGAGAAAGAGAGTGATATTATTATTATTATTATTATTAATCATATTCTTATTTTCATGTTGTTGCTGATATGCATCAGTTTTAAATTTGTTGACATAACTGTTGCTTTTGCACGAATGTTAACATAACGTTTTATTGTCTGCATCCTTCTGTGAACATGTATGTAAATGTATATGTCTCCCTGTTCTACTATGTGCTTTAGCAATACTGTGTGTCAGTATGGTCATGCTAATAAAGCTTCTTTGAATTTGAATTTGAGAGAGAGACACAGAGAGAGAGAGAGAGAGAGAGAGAGAGAGAGACTCCTGTTTGAGTAACATTAGCCATGACTGCTTGATTATTTTGGTCAACATTGAGATTTTTTTTGGGGTATTTAAGGCCTTTATTTCTATAGGACAGCTGAAGACATGAAAGGGGACAGAGAGGGGGGAATGACATGCAGAAAAGGCCTGCAGGGCGGAGTCGAACCCACGGCCTCTGCGTCGAGGAGTAAACCTCTATATATGGGCGCCTGCTCTACCAACTGAGCTACCCAGGCGCCCTCATTCATCATTTTCATATCTAACATATAGATTAAAAAATAGAAACAAATTTGTATAAAAAAAAAAAGTATGTTGTAACATTAGTGCACTTCCACAACCTATTCAAAACGACTAAACATATATTCAACATTTTCGTAAACATTTGTACGCATTAACGGGAAGGAGAGCACACGATTTATAACACAAGACAAAAAGAGAGCATCATTGCAAAACAGAAAGCAGCCTAATAATTGTTTTATCTCGATTAACTGCCCATCATCCAAAAATCAAACTAGCTAAGCTAAAAACTACAGTGCCCAGCAGTTACAGGAAGTGACCCATTTCTAAAGATTTACGTCTTCAGCCAATGGGCTTGAGGCTAAGAGCCACAGACAGGTTGGAGAAGGTCGGAAAGAGTTTACAATTAAATTCATTTTAACATTTCAAGCAATTGGTTACAATAAGAAAAATACAGAGTATAAGTACTGTCCTCAAAGTACTCCTGTCCCTCTCTCTAACTCTATTATCGCTTGACCTCTCCATCCAATATTCTCTCTCTCTCTCCCTTCTTCCTCTTTCTGTTTCTATCTCTTTTCTCTCAGAAGGAAGTGAATACCCACCAAGTACAAAGCCACAGGCACGCATCATTGTACCTGACCTTCTACTCCACTACACAATGGGTGAGGAGAGTGAGAGAGGGACTGAGGGGTAGAGAGAGGAGGAGGAAGAGAGAAAGATATTTAACTATCGAGATGCATATATGTGCGAGAAGGAGGGGAGAGGCACCCAGTGACGAAGCAGTTGCTATGCCAAAAACCAGGAGGACCACCTTCACATGCATATTCACACGAGCAAACACACACAGAAACACACACACACAGACACACAGACACACACACACACACACACACACACACACACACACACACACACACACACACACACACGCATATTCACACATGCACGCAAAGTAAACAAGGAGGAGGCTTGGTCAAAACAAGTGGAAGCAGGAGTGTCAGAACGATGCTGCCAAGGATGACCACAGCATACTAACAGCTCTGACAGCGCGCGCACACACACACACACACACACACACACACACACACACACACACACACACACACACACACACACACACACACACACACTCACACACACTAAGCCAAAGCAAAGCTGACTGCCAGAGATGGGTGAGGGTGATAGCGAATGTGATCATAAGAAGAAAATGTTCTTGATGTCAAATCTTGTTTCTGCAGCCTTTTCTCCCTTAAAGCTCAAGTGGAAATCTGTGTATGTGTGTGCGCGTGCGTGCATGTGCACGACAGTATGTGTTAAAGTACTGCATGTCTAAATCATCCAGTGTAACCTGTGAGTTATGACTTCTGGCATGAATATGCAAACTGTTCAAGCAACGAGGCAACACAATGTTGAAACTTTCCTACTGAAATACTGAGTTTCTTGCTGTTCTGATAACTCTGTACATCTATTTTCTTTTTATGTCCCTTTTCATAACTAAAGTGGATTTAATTAGTAAAATTAAAAAACACCCACTACATTAGAAAATGTTTCTCCACACCATCGTTCAAAAATTCCCTCCTAACTGTGAATCACTTGCGGAAGAAAATTAGATTTGGTGTTCATCATTTTCTTGTCATATAGTGAAAAAGGGGAAATGAGCGTAGAGAAAGGGATTGCTATGATAGTTCAGTTTCGACAGTAATATTGCAAACTAGCACCTGGGGACAGACAAGGCATTTATGTGATCAGATTTCATTTAGGAATGTAGCTGATAAGGTATACACTGACTGCAGCAGGAGATGAATAGGCTTTAATTCCTAAATTACAACTAGAAATGCACAGCCTGGTGAATACATTTACTGGGTTTAACTGCCAACCCATGCAACTAATGTTTTAAGTTAGTCAAGTTTCTAATTTAAGTTCTAGTTTAAGTTAAAATGACCAATACACCAAGACATAATCATGACCAATACCTGAACACTGGCTCGTTTTTTTTAATTCACACCTGCCTAGATCTTGCTAAGCCTTACTTGCCTAAACTAAGCCACTAGCTAGTCGATTCAGGCAATAATCAGTGTTTACTGTCATGCCACAGATGACATGTTTACCACTGCATCTGCAGCGTTGCATGTTAGCATGCTAATATTTATCACTTAGCACTAACACAAAGTACAGCTTAGCTTTGTAGGTATTTCCTCGTTTTGAGCTGATGATGACACTACATGTAAAGATTTAAGGGATCACCAAAGTGAGAACACTTCATCCTGTGGGTGACATGAAAGTCTATAACAGCTTTCATGACAATACATCGAGTATTTTTAGAGATATTTTAGTCTGGATTAAAGTGGTGAACCGACTAGCAAGGCTTAGAAATGTCCAGTTTAAGCTAATATTATACATTCAATTTGGGTTTTTCTACATGTATTCTCCTTAACATATAGACAGTTTTATAGTTTTTTTGACAAAATACTCCTCTAATCCTTTTTCAAAACTTTATAGATATGCTAATAAAAAGACAATTCTTAGAATTTAGGAGGTTATTTCAAAATCAAGTCTTCCATGTTTCATTTCTAATACTTCGACAACTATGAGGCAGTGATTACAGCAAGTCAAATTACACTGACCTAGAAAGGAAACATAAATCGACAATTATTTAGCATTTTCCTTTAGTCTAATTTCCCATGACTCTCACTGTCACAGGAAGAACCAACTCCCTTGAGAACAATGCGGAACGTGTGAATAAGATTTTGCTCTGAGGCATTAAGTGTGTCGAACAAAGTCAGCAATGTTTTTTTCTTTCACAACAATAAAACCAACGACGGCAATGACATAAAAATAAGATTCACTTTATCCACAAACGTTTTAAATCATCCCCTGCAGTCAGACATCTGGAGCCATCTAACAGCTGCCAAACACTGATTCATTTTCCCAAACAATCCTATCTTGGAGGTTGATCTATTTAATTTTACATTATTTGTCAGAAAACTTTCATATTGAGGCCATTCATTCTAATAAAACCAAATAATGCTTGGAGGCATCTGGCTGTGACACACTATGAACCTGGCCTCCCCCCCTGACATCCCACTTTAATTAACCTCCATCCAGTGGGAGCTTTTAAACAAGGCCGCAACTTACATATTACAGCTGGACAATATATATTGATATTATATTGATATCGTGATATGAGACTAGATATCGTCTTAGATTTTGGAAATCGTAATATCGTAAATGGCTTAAGTGTTGTCTTTTCCTGGTTTTAAAGGCTGCATTATAGTAAAGTGATGTCATGTTTTGTGTTACCAGACTGTTCCAGCTGTTCTATTATTTTTACCTTTACCCACTTAGTCATTATATCTACATTACTGAAGATTATTTATCTTAAATGTCATTGTGAAGATATTTTGTTAAAGCACCAATTGTCAACCCTAGAATATCGCCGAGATATCGACATCGAGGTATTAGGACAAGAATATCGCGATATCTGATTTTCTCCGTATCACCCAGACCTATTACATATTATTTTTTCATTATCAGTTATTCTAATGTTTGTTTTTGTGATTATTCAATAATAGTTTTGCTTATAAAATGTCAGAAAATGCCCAAGTCAAGATCACATTTTGTGCGACAAGGGGTCTCTCAATCAAAACAATAACAAAAGATGCATTTTGGTGATGTCGTGAAGCACCGTGGTATCATGGGAGTTCTTATCTTTACCATTGCTGTCACTGCAGTCAGCCTATTCTGTTTAGTATTCGTTCAATTTTCATCGTTCATGAGGTTTTTTACTGTGAGCCTATTTATTTCCAAAACAAATGGACCCGGTGATACAAAACGGTAAAAAACACTGAATAAAGCAGTTTTACTTTAAAAATCTTTTCTAATCTATTCAGCAGAGAACCAGGAGGGGCTGCCAGATGGGCTGTTTCTCTTCAGCTTGTTTCTCTGATAACTTAAGATCCAGATGTCTGATGACTAAAATCCTTCATCTGGTTAAAATACTGTAGGTAAAAATTACTGATATCGAAAAAGGGTGTCATAAAAATGTGGCAACATTTATGGCAGCTTCTGGCAGAAAACAACAACACGGACGCATAGGCAAAGGCCAGCCAGTCGCCTGCATTTACATGTATCAATTTAAAGCAAACTCTTCTACTACTTTCATGACTCAGGATCAGTCTGGTCGAGGCGTTGAAACATTCATGAATTCCTTGAGATACTGTAGCTGTGCCAGACCAAAGGCTTCAAAGGCAAGAACAAGGAATATCTTATGCTATCTATACTTATTTTGTCCAGAAGGTTTCATGCAACACTACCTCAATAACTTTGTTTCAGTGAAACCATCCTTGAGGCTCGGTTTTTAATTAAGATGCGAGCTGATCTGTTGCATATCGTCACCGAAAACATAAAAAATAAGCCTTCAAAAATACCCCCATAACCTCAATGTTCTTCATTTCAAGTTCATGTGTATTTTTAATAGGACCAATTCATTTGGATTAGAGACAGTTAGTGCAAAAATGACCCAGTGAAAAGCATCCTTAAAGTACCCAATTACTCCATATGTGAACCCTCACTTGTGTTTAGTACCTGTGATGTCGAGCGGCAAGTGACCCAGTGTGCGTCTCCCGAGCTGCCAGCGTGGTTTGTCTGCGACAGGCGGTCCGGTGGTGCCAGAAGTGGCGGTGCTGCTGCTGCTGTTGTTACTGCTCCAACCCAGCGGGGGACGATCTGAGCCGCAGGGCGAAGGGGACGGGGAGGGAGACGGGTCGGTCACGGACCTCAGTCCAAACACAGAGGAGGCCGTTTCATCGTCGTAGAGCTGTTTGGACGCCGGCTAGAGGAAGAAGAGAGGGAGTGTGAGACGTGGTGGTGGTGGTGGTCGTTTTTCAGACAGGCTTAAACCTGCATTCACTGATTAGTTTTGGCCCCTCGGGGTCAGAGCAACAAGCTTTAAACACGACACTGATATAAACACCTTTTTAACAGGATAAGCAAACAGTCACCGATTTACACATCCAGCAGATGTGTGATGCACTCTCCTTTCACTCTCCTTTGAGCTCTGTTTTGGTCTCCACCGACTCCTGAGGGAAATATCTGCTTATTTAGCTTGCTAAATGCTCCTCTATGTTCACCAGCTAGTCGCTAACTTTGTTGCTAACTTTAAAAGATGCTAAAACACTTTATAGTTACTTAGAGTAGGGTGATAATTCTCTGTGGATTTGTCGCAGCACGTACAAGTGAGCCTTTTTTACATTACATGCAGTCAATTTTCCATTGTTTTAATATTAAAACATTAATAGGTGTAGCTTAAAAAAAGAGCTTTGGCGAGTGAGCTTTAATGTTTCAAATGCATAAAATCCCATTGTTACCGCCGCCTAGGAGGAAGGATTAGGAAAAACTGGGCCAAGGAAGAACCCATTCAATTTTGGAGCAGATCCAAATCACAGGGCAGATACACAAATTATTTTTCACTTTGTTAACATTGCGAGATAGAGCATTTGGCATTGGCGGAGTTCTGCGCTCTCAGAGTGCCCTTCTAGTTTCTTTATAGATATACACAATGACAGTCAGTTAGATTAATGAGATTAAGGGCTCAGTCTGGTCGTGGCTTAAAAGAAAATCGGTCTTCTAAAATTCAGCTTTAATTGCTTAAAAACACAAATTCATAATTATTTCTGGTCAGTTTTCTTCTCGCTCCTTAATTGTATTGTGTAACAACATCTGACTTATGTAGTGAAATAAAAAAAAAAATCCTTCCAACCATCCGAAGACAGCCTGACCTCTCATGGCCCTAACTAGATTTCCTCAGAGTGATACCTCAGATTCATTTTTCCCGTACCAAACTAGACTTCAAACTTCTTTCAAACTTTTATGCCTCAGCTATTTCGACAATTAGACAATAGGTTTTTTTTCTTTTTAAATTGGTCTTGTTGGCTCAACCCCTCCACCCCCCACCCCCAAAAAAAAAAAAAAACAAATAATCTCTAAATTCAATTAAAGCAAAAGTCAATACAATTTAGGAGGCGAGACAGCCTGGCGGAGGTCATCTACTCTACCATCTACTTCCACCAAAATAAAATGTGTTGTCCTTTCTAAGCTGCTTCAATGCCAGTGGGAGGAAGGATCAGCAAAGTAGATAAGAAGTGAGGAGAGAAGGGAGAAGAAAAAAAACATTACAAAAAATAATAATTAAATACATGTCTCATTTTCACCTGTGTTGTAGTTAAAGGAGAGAATAATGATGATTTGTATGTCTATAGTTGATGCAGGAGAGCAGAAACGTTGGAAAGAAGTAGAAGAAGAGGAAGTGAAGGGAAAAAACTTTATATCTGATTAGCCGGCAGGGACAGAGTCTGAGTAGCAGAGACATTGCTGGTTCAGTCCCTTGTGTCAATGGGAAGGTGTAATCCCAGCTGGGAGGGAACTGTCATCCGCCTGATATTAAATCTTAGGTATCAACCATTGCTGCCAAAGAGCCCTTAAGCAAGGCATTGAAACCGAAACTGCTGCTGGGCTGCTGCAATGCAGGAAAGACCACAGTCTATCCTCGCTGAGGAACAACATGTGAGAAACCACATGTATGTACTGTAGGAATTAAAATCCGAGCTATCTCAGGGGAATCTGCCAAAGTCTAATTGATATTAGCCCAATCAGAGAGAAAGGCATTAACTTAACAGAGCTGTTTAACAGCTTGCTAAAGGTACAGAGTGCAGCCATCTTGCAGTAAAATCACTGTGGGAGTCCATCAAGCTGCCATAACTACACAGTTTGGGGAAATAGCCTGAGAACTATTAACAGCAAAGGCATAGAATGACAGAGAAGAAATAGTGAAGAACTCCCTGCAGAGCAGCTGTTGCATCCATGTGTTCAGTGTTTATCCTTTGTAGATCATTTATGATATAACATCAAATCAATGAAATCATTATTGCTAAAGTCCTTAAAGAGATAGTTCAGATTTATTGAACTGGGATTGTAGGAGGTCATTATCCATATATGTATTAGCTACAGTAGATGGCTGTCGGCACACCGCCAGTTTGGACACACTCTCAGCAGGATTCCATAAACATATGCCAAATCATTTTGTGTCTTCTATATGGAAATATCACTAATATGTGATCAGAAATTGAAATAGCAAATGACATCCGTGCTATTTGTCAGTCAGCTCATGCTCATTGAAACACAGGGGAGAGGTTACTGACTGATTTCCAAATGTAAGAATTTTTTTAAAGGGATAGTTTGGATCTTTTGAAGTGGGGTTGTATGAGGTGCTAAGTACCAACACAGAAGCTAAGCAATGTCTTGCTGTGGACGGGGGCAGCAGCTAAACGTATTTTAGTTACCTAAAATAATTTATATCAGTTTTAGTGTACGCTATATTTACAACATTTTCACCGCTTTACCTTGCTGTCAGATCACCTTTTCTGACGGGGAAGTGAAGCTGTTATGCTCGCTTCAAAGCCACCAGACTCCTTTGACAAAAACAGTAATTTTACATCGCAGAACATGGGAGTTGCTGCTCTACTGCTGCCTCGACCGGTTAGTTTCTTTGTGTTATTGTTGTGTCTTTGGAGTTTTAAAGGGTTAGTTTGTATTCACCAAAGTCACACAATAACACTAACTAATTAATTTAATGGAGTCTGGTTGCTTTGAATAGAGCACTGATGGATATCAATGGATAACAGCTTCAGTTCCCTGTCGTAAAGGGCTGTCTGACAGCAAGATAAAACTGTGAAAATATTCTAAATATAACGTACACTTAAAGTGATATTGATTTTTATAGGTGGCCAAAATATGTTTAGCTGCTGCCCCCGTCAACAGCAGTACATTGCTTAGCTTCTGTGTCGGTACTCAGTACCTCATACAGCCCCACTTCAAAAGATCTGAATTATCCCTTGAAAAAAAAAAATTCTTACATTCGGAAATCAGTCAGTAACCTCTCCCCTGTGTTTCAATGAACATGAGCTGACTGACAAATAGCACTGCTGTCATTTGCTATTTCAATTTCTGATCCCGTATTAGTGATGTTTCCATCTAGAAGACACTAAATGATTTGGCATTTGTTTATGGAATCCTGTTGAGAGTGTGAAAAGGATGATGACTAATTCTGACAAATCTAACAGAGGGGGTTGTACATACTGTACAATAGTTGTTGGATAATTCTGCTTTAGTCTTTTATATAAAAGAGATGATAACAAAAAGCAATGAGACATTTTGTCACAACATGAATTTTAGCTGAAACAGTATTAGTGACACTGGAATAGTAATTAGCCACTGGGGAGAAGCAGAATGATAGTTCATTGTGCTGCTGATTAAAGGCTGAAACTACAGTACTACACAGTATCTACTGTATTGAACACCGGGGGCAGAATAAACACCTGGCAAGGCTACTTTGTCAGCAACAACTTGTGTATCTGATTACAGTGCAGCCAAACAATGTCGCCAGACACCATCAGTGGTGGAAGAAGTATTTAGGTTCTTTACTTAAAGGTACTCTAAGCGATGTCACGCGTTTTTTTAGGCTACAACATTTTTTGTCACATACAGCAAACATCTCCTCACTATCCGCAAGCTGCCGGTCCCCTAAACACACTGTAAAAAAACACGGTCTCTGTAGACAGCCTAGGCTCCACACACGCCAACAAAAACAAAGTGGTCCAACCTGGACAATGCAAACATACACAAACTGTGTTCCAGCGTTCAGCCAATAACAGACAAGAAGGATTTGGGGTGGGGGTTGGGGTGGTGGGGGGATAGTGCGCTGAAGCACAAAAGGGAGGGGACGGGATGAGGAGGAGGGAGGAGCGAGCTAGTCTCCGTTTTGTTTGAAAATACTTTGAACGTCAACAAGAAGTAACGTCACCCAACATCGTTTAGAGCACCTTTAAGGAAAAATACAAAAACCACACCTATTCTATCTGATGTTTCTGGATTAACATCCCTGCTGCATTAATGTGTATGATGCATTTTACTGCTGTAGATGTTTTAGGTTGTGCTCATTTTAACTCATTTATATATACTGTTGGGTAGTTTAAGCGATGCATTATATTTTATAAGATCATCATATGTATTAGCGTCGCTGTCCTGTGAGAACCACGTCTTTTTTTCAACTTTTCATGGTGTCAGAAAAACAGCCCTGTTTTCAGCTTTGTGACGATGCATGTTCCTGCTGATCCAAGAGGCTTTATAAAGACTTTGTTTAGGGAAGAAGGTAAGAAGAGATGGATTTATACTCTACTATTAGGACTAAATTCTTTAGGAGTGTGCACTCTACTCTCCTTTAAAATGAGGTGGGAAAAGGTCTGATGTCTGGTTTCTATAAGCCAGTGGTCCGAGGTACCCCCACAGCCCTGTCAGATGAACTCGTACGCCTCCATCGATTCCCAATGTATTTTCCAAATGTATGACACTATTCATATAAAAGTGGATATTATTTCTCATACAATTGAACTATCGGTATTACGGTGGGATTGGTCAGCAATCGTGCTACTAGCCTACTGGGTTACTACTACTTTTGTCAGTAGCTGTAGCTGAATATTTGACAATTTATTCACCAACGTTACTTTTACTGTAAACAATAATCACAACCAATTATCCAGTACTTATAACTAATCATTTGAACTGTTTAGCCATTACTTTAAGCTACCTGTTGATATGTTAATATGTTGATATATAGTTTTTTATCAAATCCTAATTTCTAAATTTTCAAATTGCAGTAGTTGGATCAAATCTTTCCATGTGCAACTGCAAAAGTACCCCTTGGGGTACATGTACCCCTGGTTGGGAATCACTGCTATAAGCTAAGAAAAATAAGTCCTGAATAAGTTTAGAAAGAAACTGCCGTGCAGAAATAAAGAGCAGAGGAGAGTGAGAGTAAGGGCAAAAAGGGCAGAAAGAGTGGGACTGAGTGAGTTAGGGTGAATTTAGTGGGAATGCGAAGGCTGCTTTCTTGCTGCTCAGGAAGAAAAGTGAAAAAAATAAGTGATGTGGACACGGTCTGGATTCTGTGTGTGTGTGTGTGTGTGTGTGTGTGTGTGTGTGTGTTTTTAGCTTCAAGAAGTCTGATGGTTTAAACACCATAAGAAGAAGTTTGTGTGTTTTGCCTGTGGAAAAGGAAAGGTGGCAATTACAGTATTTAGTGTATGTGACTTCAAATAATCGTATATAAAACTTGAACTTGTGTTGTTTGTGTGTATACCAGGAAGATGAAGTCAGGTCTCTTGCTGTTGAGGGAGATGAGAGATCGGCTGAGTGAGGTGGATGTGTCGTCGGAGCTCTGCGAGGATGGATGCCGGAAAGTCTGACCGGTCAGCTTGGTGTCGTACAACTGCTCCTCAAAGTCTGCACACACGCACAAACAGACGGAAAGAAAAAAAGCCTATATGTTAGTGTCAACTTTCTGCAGCACAGAAACAACACATGCACACAAGAATACAGTAAAAGTGCACTGACACACACACACACACAACCCAAACTCACACACCAGATATCCTATTTGCATGGCCGAGAGCAGAGATCTAGACTGCTGCTTTGCATCTCCCTGCAGTTTCCCTCCTGCGTCTCCGACTGCAACTTCTGCTGTGCAACCTTAAAGGACTCCTTAAGTTTGTTTTTAATCCTCTCATGGGTGCAGGGCTTTCTCTTCTTTCATTCATTCCTTCTCTTTCTCCAATTTTTTTTTTCTTTTTCTTGTGGTTGTGCTGCTTTCTGTCTTGTCCGTCTTTTTATCTCCTCGTCTTAGGCTTTTTCTCTCACACTGCCTCTCGATATCTGACTGTTTCTCCCTCTCTGGCAGCTTAGGCGACTCTCCCTCAGGCCATTGTAAACAGATTCCTAACCCCCACCTCTCCCCTTCTTTCTCCCCCTGCACACACACACACACACACACACACACACACACACACATTCCACCTCACAACCCCTCAGCCAATCCTTTACCCCAAAACACACTCCCGACCCACTCCCCACTCATCCCTAAAGCCGTCTAGCTCTCACACTCACACACACACACACACACACACACACACACACACACACACACACACACACACACACACACACACACACACACACACACACACACACACACACACACACACACACACACACACACACACACACACAGGTTTGTGGCACTATCTTTGTGGGGACCGATCATTGACATAATGCATTCCCTAGCCCCTTACCCTAACCTTAACCATCACAACTAAATGCCTAACCTTAACCCTTACCTTCACCCTAACCATAACCTAATTATATCCCTAATTCTAAAACCAAGTCTTAACCCTCAAACAGCCCTTTAAACTTGTGGGGTCCAGCATTTTGGCCTCAAAAAGCTGTCGGGACCCCACAAGTATACTGGACTCCCGGTTTTTGGACCACACAAATATAGTTAAACAAACCCACACACACACACACACACACACACACACACACACACACACACACACACTCCCGGGCACCATCCCGCTGACAGCTTCAGTGGAACAGCAGCGTCAGTGAGGTACAGAGTTTTGGGTTGAACTTGCTCTCTGAGACAATATGGATTCCTAGCTGGTGGCATTTTAGTTGCCTAGCGATAAAGGGAGGTGGGGGGGGAATAAACACCTCCCCACCCACCAAAGACTGGCTTCAATCAATAAATAAATAAAAATAATCAAATTGCATTGTGGCACAAAACTGAAGAACGTTTCAGTAAAAGATGACATAAGTCTTTATATACAAAAAGTGACAGAAGGCTGACAATTCATTAATGTGAGGGAATTGATTAACTAACGTGCAGGAATTTATTAATGGAAACCAGGAAAGTCAATTCATTTATTTTTCTCCACTCAACATACCAACTAGATCCCAAACTGATTTGTCCCTTAGATCAAATTAATGGGCAACAATATTTAATATTTCTTAAAGCAATTTCTAAGCATAAAATCCCCAAAAATTACAGTTCTAAATGTGAACATTTGCCCATTGTTTTAGTTATCTATGATAATAAACCTCATATTTTGGGGGGTTTGGATTGTCGCTTGCACAAAACAAACAACTGAAAGTCGTCCCATTCGGCTTAGGGAAACTGTGGTGGACACTTTACATTGTTATCTAACATTTTAAAGACTAAATTATGAATGGAATAATCAAGAAATGAATCTGCGAATGATTCAATCATAAAAATAATCATTATTTGCAATAATTTGCTAATACCAGAGTAAAGAGATTAGATGAGTAATATTAATACACTTAACAAGCGAAAGCTGCGGAAATATACATTGGTATTGAGAATCAAATAAGTCTTTATTTCAATACATTTCATTTCTCATAAATGTCCAATTAAAAAATGTCACTTTTGAACGGAAATAACAAGTATATGTGAAGACTTAGTGGTGAACAAAGTGGAGCATTGGCAGCTATAAAGAGACAAATGTTTCTCTCAGGAGTTGATGGAGGCAAAAAGAAGTTCTAGAAACATGACTCAGAATAAATGTTAATGTTGCTCTGCATCTGCTAGATGAGTAGTTGTCATAACAACTTTATACAGCGACCATTTGTCAATGTTAAAGCTTGTTCTGCTGTCACAGAGAAGCCAAAAAACATCAATTGATGCTGCTTTAAGTGATGTAAATGTATTTCTGTTACAAAATGGAAGACAAAGTGACACAGATTGTCATTTTCATCAGTCGTATTGGTCAATTTGGTAGGCAAAACAAGACCTGCTGAATCATCTTTGAGCTGTAATGGCCTTTAGAATCCGCTGCACAGCCTTCACGCCTGCCTGGTAAACACATTCGACAATGTCGGTAGTTTACAGAAACTTTGGCAGGTGTCAGATTTAAGCAAGTGCAGGCAACGTGGGAGTGTTTTGGAGTCATCAATAGAAATTAATATACAGCAGCACCACCACAAAATACAAAAAAGATAATGATGTGTTTTTATAGGAGGGCAGGCAGTCCACGTACCCACGCATTCTGAGCACTTTTTCTTTTTTTTTAATGGCATTTGGAATCATCGCCGTTGACATCTTCCCTCTGCTAAACTAAAAAGTGCCGGCAGGCTGAAAACATCTAAAGGAAGTGTATTATGCCTCTAAACTTCAGATGAAACACAAGACGGCCTCTACACAAAAAAAACTTTCCCAATCTTCAGCATGGATTACGATGATTTTTTTTAGCTCAGCCACTATGCATTTCAAAGGTTATTCAGCTGAGTTTGAAAGGGTTTTATGAACTCGACGATGGTACAGTAGACATTTCACAGAGTATACAATCCTTCAATTGAAGGTAGAGCACGACAATAACAAACTAGAGCAAAAAGGTTTTCACAAGACGAGGATTACACGTTGTAAAGGCTGCTCCTTGTTTTGTGTCCCTCGGGTGACACTGAGAACAATTTTCCACTACACATGTTGACAGTTAAGTTTTCGTCTCTTCGGTTTTATGTGGGGAAACAAAACGGCAAGTGAGAGAAAATGAGGGACAGAAAAAGAAAGGAAGAGAGAGGATAAGACAAAAATCAGGCTGCTTGGGTGGTCGAGACGCTGCAGAAGCTCTGACGGTTTGGAGCTCTTACATTTAGGTTTAAGGCACAACAAGGCACGGGATCTGTCCAAAGCAACAGGCCTGCTTTCAGCCTAGATTTCCTATGCAAACTCTCAGCAATTTAATCTGATCAACTCATAACCCTTTATTAAAGGACCTTTGGGAAATGCTCTTATTCACTTTCTTGCCGAGACTAAGATGAGAAGATCAGTATCATGTCTGTAAGCTTAATATATATACGGCTACAGCCAGAAGCTGGTTAGCTTAACTTAATTTAGCTTAAAGACTGGGGGGAAACAGCTAGCATGGCTCAATCTGGTAACGTAATAAAAAAAAAAGGATGCCACAAGCTCGCAAACAAAATAATGTTCTCTATGGCTTTATTAGTGATCTCTAAGCATTAGTAAATGATGTATTAATCAATAAAGCCATTATTTACAACTTCAAGCGGTACCCAAAAGGTTATGTATCTCTTTGAAGGATTACAGCCTTAACTAAATTAATGTGCAGTTACGTAACACCTTCATTATGTTACCGCAAAACTGTTTTATCATCGTTGGATTTAAAAAACAAGTAACATTCCCCTTGGCCGAGGCAAGTTTTGCATCAAATCTCTCACAAAATCTCGTATGTTTCCAATTAGAGTTTGGACATAAACATTAATGATGACATCATAAACTGAGAACTTGTTTGTTCACTGCATTTGCCAATTCCTCAGGAAGCTATTAGACGTTGCACTTTGTAAGCGCTTGCTTTAAGAAAACACGTCCCTGGCTATTTGTATTCATAGAGGCATATTACACACCCGGCGCTCATGATAGAGAACTGTCTATTTTGCAGTGTTAAAAAGAATTGATTAAAAACTGCCTGACTGCTGCATGCAAAACAGCAGGATCAGCCGGTGAGCAGAAGCCAAAACTCGTCTCATCCAGGCTGCGGAGGCCCGATGAAGTGAAGCGTCAGCGAGAGTCGGAAGACACATGGGGTGAACGGACTGATAGAGAAGAAGAACAGTATGAGGAGGAGCTGGAGGAAGTGAAGGAGAAGCAGATGACACACAGGGGGGACGTTTCAAGAAGCAGAGGAAGAAAGACAAGTTCCATGAAATAAGCGGTAGAAGGTAACACGGGGGCAAACTGAGGAGTTGAGAAGGTCAGAGAAAGTGAGAAATGAACAGAGAGCAATAAGAAGAAGGAGGGTCACTGTAGGATGGATGCAGCAAATGATGCAGAAAAGGCAGCAGAAGAAGATGTAGGTGGAGAAGAAGAGGTGTGGAACTACAAGACGGTAAAGACGAGGCAGTTGAAGAAGAAATATTGGGAGAAAAGCAACAGAAGAATCAGAAAAAAAAGGTTCAGATGAGAAAGTAGGTGTAGAAAAAGAAGAGGGTGGAAGAGGAGGAGGAGGAGGAGGAAGGGAATATACACAACATGACACCGATGAGGCCCAAACTGCCAACAGCGCTAACAGGGTAGGAGATGCTTGCAGGGTTGGTTTCGGACCGAAAGGTGGGTGATGAAAAGACGCAGATTTGGGACTTTTTACTATATTCTATATATTATATTATATATATATTATTATATATTATATATTGTGCAGACTAAGCTTGTACATACAAAACATATGATCAGCTTATTTAAAAAATATAATGCACTGTGTGTTATATATTGAAAAAGTTCAGTCTGATGTCATGAAGTGGCGTATGTATGACACGCCAATTCGTAGGCCATTTTGGCGTGTTGTCAAGACGCATAATCGCTTCTTAGCGTGTTTACCAACGCCGTTTGGCCTCCATTGACCTACATTACATGTGAATTATCGCCGTAGTGAGTAGTATGAAAGGACGGAAGTCCGCAGATTGGGTAAAACACAGGACTTTCACCCAGGAGAGCTGGGATCGCGTCCTGCGTGTGGCGTTTATCAACCAATTATTTTTTTTATTTTCTTTTTTTTTAATAAAGCCTTCCCCATTGTTCTTTTCCTAAACCCAAAAGTTTATTCTTTTCCTAAGCGTGTCGTTTTTTTGTGTTACTAAAGCCTTTCCAAATGTTCTTTTCCTAAACCCAACCTTTTTTTAGGAATTTTTTTGTACACGCATGTGACGTTCTCGGGATAGCACATGTGTATGTTTACATCCGCTGTATACAGCGTAGACATACACGTGGAAAGCTCAAAATGCGTACAGATAACACGCCATTTGGCTTTAGGGAAGTGCCGTGTATATTTAATCAAAAGTCATGATGCCATGTTGAAGAGTTTATAGGTAAAATGGACAACATTTTTTATCAGCTACAAAGTTTTACATCCTGCGTACACAGTAATGCATCATTACTAGCATTGCTACTTATTCAGAACATTTTGCTGATAACACTCCCAATACTTTTACTCAAGTAACATTTTGAATGAAGTACTTTTACATTCTGGTATTGCAACTTTTACGATCTGGATTCTTTCACCGCTGGCAAGTTACTTACTCAGCCGCCTGCAGAATCTCCCTGGGAGCAGATTAAAATGACGTTTGGTTCTCCAGTTAAAGTTAAAATGTCCAAACAAACGCTGTGGATCTGTCGCTGACCGGCATTAGGTTGAGTCCTAAAAGCAGCAACACTAAAATGGAAGGAGAGGGAAGGTAAACAGTTGTAGATCCATGCTTCAGATAGTAGCCAGGCTCCACTGAGTGCATGAATACAGGGTACTGTGGTGGGAAAATGAGGGTGGGGGGAGAAGGGATGCTATTGGTGTGCGGGATTTAAAGGTATGCCGGTCACTCCCACTAAAGCATGCACGCACGCACGCACGCACGCACGCACGCACGCACGCACGCACGCACGCACGCACGCACGCACGCACACACACACACACACACACACACACACACACAGAGCAGTTAAGCACAACCTACCCTACCCCCTTCCTCTGTCCAGACAAGCGGGCCAAGCACTCATGCATCACTAACCTGTATATTGTGTGTGTTTGTGTGTAGGTGTGCATGTGTATCACTCATTTAGATGTTTGTGTGAATGTGCTGTGAGTGCACAAATGTGTGTGTGCCTGTGTTGTGCCCCAAAATACGCTCACTCACTTTAAATGTCATTTAGCAACTCATGTCTATGTGCATCAATCTGCATCTTTGTGTGTTTGCAAGTTTGTTTGTGTGTGTGTGTGTGTGTGTGTGTGTACAGTGCACCCATTTACAGATCAGCCCAACCATCCTTGACAATATGCACCACGGTCGTGTCAAATTTGGGTCACCCTTTCTTCTCCCCTCCATGAAGACAAAGGGGGGAAGACAGAAATTAACAATACCCCTCTTTCACCGCAGCCAGAGCGTTTGTTTGTCTGTGTACACTACGTGCACGCCATGGATGCATGTGTGT
Organism: Perca flavescens; assembly: GCF_004354835.1. Taxonomy (NCBI): domain Eukaryota; kingdom Metazoa; phylum Chordata; class Actinopteri; order Perciformes; family Percidae; genus Perca; species Perca flavescens. The sequence goes on from NC_041349.1 coordinate 13,022,922, forward strand.
GTTCAAGTGCACCCATGTGCATGTCATGTCTTCGTCCTTGTGATTTAACATGCACAACTGATCAATCCATTACAGGGAAAAGGGGCTGGTGTGTGTACCATGAAAGCGGGTGGTTGTGACCTAGAAGGACAGATTTGGCGGTTAGCGGCCTAGTTTATGTTGGTCATGAGAAACCGCAAGAAGGCTTTCTGATCCAATTATGGGCTTTCTTTGTTTCTTTCTTTTCAGTTATCCAAGGTATACTTTCTTTGTGGATGACTACCTGATGTTTTTTAGAGTAAAGTCCACAGAGTGAAGTTTTTAAGGGGGTTGTGTCTTCTTTGGTTCAAACTTAAGAAGAAAAGTTGAATTTTTGTATTCGATTCTTTAAAGTGACTACATGTAACTTTTAAATGTTTCTGAAACTGTGCAATTTTCCATTGATTGATCATAAATGACCTGTAACAGCAAACAACACTAACAGTGAAAAGAACGCTATAGTTTTTATATAGGCCTTTGATCAGGTCTGATTTTTCCCGCAAAGTCACAAAATGATTTACGGCAGGTACGACGATGCAACAGAGCACGCATTCTGACGGGTCACAGATTTTCGGCTGAACACCAGAAAAACCTCTGTTATTGTATCCAGCCAAGTAAAGGGTGGTAATTTCTTTATATAGGCCTAATTATATTTTAATGTTATTTTAGAAGTTATAGAACTAAAAGCTAAAAGGGAAAGTGAAAGACAACGGGCGAAATCCGGGTCACACTCATTCGGGCTTTTAAAAGATAAATTAAATTATTAAAAACCGACCCTGAATTGGGCCTTGGGTATGTCATATGTCTATTTCATTTATAAAATAACTTCATATTGCGCAATGTGGTTGTACGTCAGTAGCAGACATTAAACTACGTCCCCCCATTTAGCGCGGACGTGTTACTCCTTTTAGTCCGTGTTTGTGTTGGCCTACTATTTTCTTTTCCCTTGTCCCCCTGTACTTGTGTAAAGCGTCCTTGGGTTTCATGAAATGCGCTATATGAATCTAAGTTATTATTATGTTGGTTGCTACAACAAACTCTTAATGCTTTGGCTCATCTTATTGTAAATGAATGACTTTCTGTCTGAGGAAAACTGCAGGTGTGGTAAAAACATTACTGCTTTTTGTCCAAAGGCTGAAATCAACACAAACTGAAAGTTACATATAGCCACTTTAAGGTGAACCATAGACACACAACAAATAGTATCTTATTAACCTATAATCAGCTGCTCAATTTAGAGATTTTGGCAGCGGTGATTCAAGTCTGTAATTGAGTCTTTTTTACATTCAGCTCTCCAAGCTTTAAATAAGAGGTTGACGCAACTTAGAATAAGTAAATTTTTCTGTTTTATCCCAGCCTGAGTTTGCTTTGTTCCAGGACTTCTGTCTTTAACCACTCAGGACTGTATTAAATTCTTCTCTCCCACTGCACAACTTCTGAGTGCCTTGCTCAAGGACACTTCGATCCCACTTTCTCCTTCACATTATGAGCCCTGTAGTCTCGCATTGCCAGACTTTCCTCCACAGCACTACGGAGGAGGGTCTGGCTAGTCCACAAAGCTTTCTGGAATGGGAGAAAAACGTGCTCTGGTTTATTGCCATTTCTTTAAAGCAATCACAATCTTCATGGGCGGCACTAAGCGCCGGATAGAGCCACGGCTCTGGAAGGAACTTGCAACAGAAAACTCAGATTGGACAGATTGTCTAGCTAGCTGTCTGGATTTACCCTGCAGAGAGCTGAGGAGCAGTTAACCATAGTCCTCAGAAATCCACCAGAGTTTTAAAATTCCAACACAAAGAAAGCAGAAGGTAACGGACATCCGGCCGAAAAGAGGGACATCCGACGGAATTACCGGAGCCGTCCCGGAAGTGGAGCATCGTGGATATAGACTACAAGCCCTGTAACAAACCTCTGAACCGATCCAAAGTGGTTTTTAGTCATGAGTTTTCTCCTCTTATCTTCAGGCGACTGTCACCTTAGCCCTGTATGATCGGCACCAGGTTTATTTTGATAAACTTTAAATGCAACTCTTTTAAAAGCAAACTTCCCCAGATCATGGCATTTAAGTGTCACACTTTCTGCCTATATTTGAAAAACTTCTCTAGAAGACCCCTAAGGAAAGAAACAAGACAGACAAGTTTGTCTTGTCTGATTCACAGCGATGTCACTCCAACCAAAAGCTCCACAGAGAGGGAATTGGAAAAAGAGGAAGAGAGTGACAGTTTGGGCAAACTGACTCATTTCCTAGAGCAAAGAAAAGGCAATATTTGTGGTTCAAAAATAAACAGACCAGATTATTAAGTTCAAACAATCTATAAATCCTCTGAAAAGGACTCCCTTCACTGTCAAAGGTACGGCTCCGGGCTGACAACAAGGACTCATTTTAGCTCTCTGTTCACGAGCCAATTTTGTCAAAAATGCTAAATACCTGCCTTAATTAAATGCTGTATTAACGAACAATTTGCATACAATAATTTTAAAAGGCATTGATATTTGTCATGTAGAGTCAGTCAGGGACTTAAATCAATATATTAAGAAATCAAATAATAAAATATATATATATATATATATATATATATATATATATATATATATATATATATATATATATATATATATATTTAAGCAACTTCAATCAAAACCAAACCATATCTATAGCTCAAAAACCTGATGCTCAAATGATAAGTATATTATACAAGAAATGGTTCAACATCTGTAATAATGTCAATTATTCAACAGTAAATAACTGATGAAAGTTGAAGTCTCATTTTCAAAGTGAAGCGTTAAATTAGAGCTTGGCAATATATCGATATTATATCGATATCGTGATATGAGACTAGATATCGTCTTAGATTTTGGACATCGTAATATCATAATGTGGCATAAGTGTTGTCTTTTCCTGGTTTTAAAGGCTGCATTACAGTAAAGTGATGTACTTTTCTGAACTTACCAGACTGTTAACTGCTCTATTATTTGCCTTTACCCACTTAGTCATTATATCCACATTACCGATTATTTATCAAAAATCTCATTGTGTAAATATTTTGTGCAAGCACCAATAGTCAACACTACAATATCGTTGCGGTATCGATATCGAGGTATTTGGTCAAAAATATTGTGATATTTGATTTTCTCCATATCGCCCAGCCCTATGTTAAACAGGAACGAAATTCTGCCTGTGGGAGAACTTTTTCTCCTGAATCAGCATTCGCCACTTGATCTATGCTGCACCTGCATGTTAATGTGTATTGACCAAAGCAAAACCTTATCAGCCCGTGTAGATAACAGCTTGCATTGACTCAGACCTTCCCAGACACAATTACAGGGCTGCTGTGACATTTTATAGTCAAGTTAGTGCAGACGGGGAACGTTTATCGGACTGTTTGCGTCCCAACCAGCATTGACAGTTATAGCACATCATCTTGCATTGTCCACTGTGAGGAAAGGTTGTAGCATTGGTGCTACTGAGGAGAGTGCTGCGGCATAAGATAAGATATGGTAAGATGAAAAGAAGCCTACTGATCTGCAGAAAAAAAAGGTAATACAGTGTACAAAGTGAAAGGCAAAGACAATATTTATGGTCCTGTTGCTAACAGCAGGTGCTGCAGTCTAATTCTGGCCTTGAGGTTTAAATAAAAGAGAGAGCAGACAGCTAACTCTTATCTAGCTCTAAGCACTAATGATACCTCCACTGAAAAATATATTCCAGCCTGATGAGTCACACAACTTGTTAGGAGTGTGTGTTAAAGCTAGTATCACAGCATCTACAGTCATATAAACTTACGTAATCAGACACTATAAACATTTATGTACTTTTGATCTGTATTAGTTTTATACGATTTGGGCCTCTTAATGCTACAGCATATAACAGATATATATTATGTATTGAATATAACCAATTCTGTTTTTCTTGGGAGGACAGTCTCTTTAGATATCGTTTGGAGAAGACATGTCTCCACATGGTGATGCCCCACAAAGCCGAGCACAAAGCCAGGTCCATAAAAAATGGTTTTGTTGCGGGAGAACTTGTCTGGCCGGCACATAGCCCTAACTTCAACCCCATCCAACATCTTTGGGATGAGCTGGAACCAGGCCTTATCGCCCAACATCATTGGCAGACCTCACTAATGCTGTTATGGCTGACTTGGAACAAATCCCTGCAGCCAGGTTCCAACATCTTAAAAAGCCTTTAGAGAAGGCTGGAGGTTCTTACAGCGGCAGATTAATGTCTATGGTTAAACAATCCCACAACACACACTTTAGGCCATGTAGTGTATCCAAAAAACCACACTACAACAAGCTTCTCTCTTTCAAACATGGCTTTTCTGAAATGGATAACACACATTCACAGTCTTATCTCAGGCCCTTTTGGCTACTGTGTGACCAGCAGCAGTTTAGATAGACAGTTAAGAGCTGTTGGCCAACACTGAGAGTGTCAACGTGTGCGCACATTTACTAGACAGCTTCAAAGTCGCCTGGCGCAGTTTTGAATTATTGGTTGAGTCGTTTTGCATGACACTTCAGAGGAGGAACTACAGTAGTAGCGTTCAAAACACCCTCCCATCCTTCATCTTCCCAGAAACTCTCCTCTAATCTTACAGACTACGGCTTGCACAACTATTCTACCCACCTTCTTAAATTAAATGAACAGGGAAAAAATAAAATGCCAACATTAACTCTCCAACCTGGATAAAGCAGGAAGTATTGTACTAAATGGTGCCAATGAATGTACAATACATGACACTCAGTTTGTCTTAATTTAAAACATTATAAAAGACAATATCAATAAGGTCTCCATTCCGCTTTTGATTACTCGTCATTACTGGAAATCAGGTGCTAGTTAACCACCACAGCACTATTGGGTTCTTGTTTAAACACAATGATGTTTACATACTTACGAGAAGACACAAAGGTCACATTAGTTTGTGGTAATAATAAAGATTATATGCTATTCAGTGCACAGTAGAGTATATTATTATAATTTATGTTTTTATGTTAATGGAGGATGTCTTATATCCTACCTGAAAATATATTATCATTATTTTCATTATTCATAGGGAGTTGGCAATTTTTTTGTAAAGTGTGTCATTCATTTTTAAATATATGTGGTCTGTAGCATGTCAAATACTTACTGTATACTCAAAATTATGAGGTCATAAGGAGCAAGGTTACCTCCCCTTTCTCTGCTTTGGCCCCCCAGAGAATTTGGCCCACCCATGAGAAAGAGAGAGACATCATGGCTTGCAAACAAGCAAAGTGGCAGTTGGTCAAGGCCACACCCCCACCCTCCATCTAGCCTACTGCTCCCAATAAGTGACAAAATAACGCCAACATTTTCCTATTCACATGTTGTGATTTATATAGTCACAGTGTGTACAAATAACAAGGTCACATGAGACACAGCCATCTAACCATATACATACTGGGAACTATATTCTCAGAAGGCTACTAAGACCTGCTACTTCTGCTACTTGGGCGGAGTGATTAGCGCAACACCTGAAAAGCACCGTTGTTACTCTCTGCTCCTCACCACGGCACTTCTCAGGTGTATGGGCAAGCAAATCACTCCGCCCAAGTAGCAGTGCTTCGCCTTCTGATGAGAAGGACTATGTATGGACTTATCTAACTTTGGGGGATACGGTGAATAAGCTAAAGTCCCAATCGGTGTGTTCCTTTAAAAATGTCAAATATCAATTAACGTATCAGAAAAATATATTTCTACATATCATGAAACGATTCATCATAACAGACTGAATCTGAAGCTACTAAATCAAACCAAGTAACAGTGTCTTAATTGGGAAGCAGGCCAACACAAGCTTCCAGGAGAGCTTCATAATTCACTCTGGCACACATTGTCTACAACTCCAAAGCAGTTCTACAAAAAGGCCCACTTTAATGGAAAATGTCATCAGTTAAATGTTAATGGAAGAGCAACACACTCAAAAAAACTGACAGTACTTAAAAATCTGATTATAACTGCTGCATCAAATTAAACACGTCGTTTTTTTATGGGATATATCCTCTGTATAATTAAAAAAAAATGGTGAATTGGTACAAACACAGTTACCTACATTAAAGAGAATGTCAGTTAAATATGTCGAGTGTTGAGGAGGTGGCAAAGTATGAATATCTGAGCGTTGCTTAATGGATTGTCATAAAATTAGAGAGCAAGTATGAGCAAATAGCCAGTGTGCCTGTAATGGATGACACTAGCGAAACAAAGTATGAAAAATATGAATATTTTGCTGTTGCTTAATGGAGTGCAGAAAAACATATAAAATGCTAATCTGGCTGCTGTAACTCTTGCCAGAAAACACAGTAAATCTGTCTGCAGAGGAGGAAAAACCTTTCATAAAAATGCAGTGTCGAGAGCAGAGCAGAATCAGGAGGAAAATAGTGGCGTGCAAATCGTCCCCTTGTCAATAGGATTAGGCATTGAGAACCGGTTCCAACTTGAAATCGTTTCAAAAATTACGATTTCAATGGAATCGTTTTTTTTTTTTTATTGGAATCATTTTGGAAAAGTTTCATTTTCAAATCCGATCATCAGTTCCAATTTTAATCGTAATTGAGAATCGTAGGAACCAAATCAAAAGCAAGAATTGGAATCAGAATTGTTAAAATCAAAACGATGCCCAACCCTAATTATCAACCTGTTTTGAACACAATATATTTGCCTTCAGTGGAGCACAATACTGACTTTTAAATAAATAATATATTACTACAAATAATTTGCATCATTTGCATATGTTACCATAGAAACCAAAACTTTGATCACAAAATGTGCAGATCTTATTGTGGTAAATCTTAATGGTTCTGAGCTTCCGTTGATGGGGACAGATAATATGAAAATGTTGCTGTTGTTTACAATACAAAATGTGCAGATACTTACCATGTATTGGGACAAAACTGAGGACAACACTGAGCTTGGTAAATACAAGGTGTTGATCTTAAAGATTTAAATATTTTACTATTTATTGGTCTGTCATTTTAACAGTCATTTTACCTCGCAGAACACATGAGTTGCTGTACTACCACTGCCCTCGATCGGCTAGTTTGTTTGTTATTGTGTGACTTTGGTGTTTTAAATATGTGATATGTGATACTGTGATACTGTGATACTGTTTTATGTTTTAAATGTAGATGTTGTAAATGTTTTAAATTATTTAAAATGTTTCTGTACAGCACCTTGTGCAACGTTGGCTGCTTTTAAAGTGCTTTATAAATAAATTTGATTGATTGATTGATTTTAAAGGGTTAGGAAATAACAAAACTAACAAATTAACTAACTGATTGAGGCAGTGGAAGACCAGCAACTCCTGTCTTCTGCAAGGAGTCTGGTGGCTTTGAAGAGAGCAGAGATAACGGCTTCAGTTCCCCATCGTCAAGGGCTGTCTGACAGCAAGGTCAAGCGGTAAAATGTCCTGAATATAGCGTACACTTAAACTGATATTGATTTCTTTTAGGTGAGCTTTTTTTGAAGGTGTTTAAAGTACGTTTAGCTGCTTCCCCCGTCCACCGCAGTACATTGCTTAGCTTCCGTGTCGGTACTCCTAACTGCTACTCCAAACTGGGGGCGTGCCGACCGCCATCTACTGTAGCTTATGCACAGACTATAGAGAAGTACCTCATACAACCCCACTTTTAAAAGATATAAACTATACCTTTAATAAGGTAGTTGTTTTTAACCCTAATGACATCTTTTCCAACCGTTTTGTGTCTAAACCTAACCAAACCTTAACTTTAGCGGTGGCAGAGCGTGTGAATTATTTTCGTAACAGCGTTTCAACAGAGTCATAAAAACCCAAATTGGCGTCAGTTTTAAAGGCAATACGGAACCACATGCTCTATCATATAGTATTGGAGGACTTGTTGAATGTAAACTGGTCAAAATCAGGACCAGACTAATTATTGAATAATTGAAGACTTACATTACAATTAAATTTGCTTATGGAAGCAATTGTGTGCACATGTAAAAAGACACACAAAACAGTCCCTCATATACGCTGTATGCTAATCGTTGTGCAGTGAGGTGTTGATGATGAGAGGCAACAATGGCCGGATTTCACCGTTGCCCACTTAACAGCAACAGTGAAATAAATCTCACACACGCTGCAGGGGGGAGCTGAATCTCGGCAGAAAACGCAGCGATTCCGTCTAACACGTACGACAGCCGGCTTCATAAATATGGAGGGCAGAGTGTTGAGGAGCGGGAAATAGTATGAATATTTTACCGAGGCCAGTGGGAGACTGATGGTGAGGATGGCCAGAGAGAGAGAGAGAGAGTACAGCTGCTTGCTTCAGTGTTATATAACACACACTCAAGCAGATTCACACACACACACACACAACACAAATGGACACTGGTATACAAACTGAAAACATACAGTGGGACAAACACATGGGACATGCTTCTTATGGCAGTGGGAAGCGAAACCAAACACACAGGCAGAAATAAACACATAAACACAAAGTGACAGAAAATGAACACAAGCGACAGAAAGGATGAATGGACACACATATTCTGTTACTCACACACACAACCACACACACACACACACACACACAAACACACCGTTGCAACCCACGACTGCATTCATCCATCTTATTTTCATCATACGCAAGATGCCAGCCCGTCAGGGACAATAACTGGCTTAATACACACACACACACACACACACACACACACACACACACACACACACACACACACACACACACACACACAAGGTACAAAGACATGGCAGTGGAGAAAAGAGGAAAAGAGCCAGAGAAAGATGTAGGAGGCAACATACTGTACTGTATGAGTTATAGCTATGTATAAACAGAGAGGGAGAGGAGGTGAAGAAGGTAAAACTCAAGTCTCAATTAAATATAAATGTCCCCAAATCCAATAGGGTTTAAAAACATAAACATTAAAACAAACTATTTAAAATCATGCAGAATCAATAAAACAAGAAAAACAAAAAACAAATTATAAGTATATATAATATAAAAATCTGAAAATAAGTAAAATGATCCTACATATAAAAAGATATAAGACTAGTAGCACAGAATCAACTAATAAACTTTTTTTTTTGAAGCCCAAAATATGATTGACCACTTGTAAGGCTACACTGCCATGTATTTTATGAAAGTATGAGTTATTGCAAAGAGCCATTGAGTAGCATACGAACAATCTTGGAACCCATCGGCCAATATTTCAGGGGTTCCGGTATAGCCAGCGGATATCCGGGCCAAGACTTCCTTTACCATGCACCGGTCATTGTTTACAGTCCGATTCTTTACTTTTTGTAGTTTTTTTTCTATCCAGGCGACATTCCGGCTTATCTTCATAACATAGTTAGTTTCTGAGACTGCACTGCGGACAGTGTGTTCCGCCTTTTTCTCTCCACACAGAATGTTTACCTGGATACAACCAGAGACCACTCAAATGTGATTGGACAATACTACTCGGAATACAAACAGAAACCAGAACGCTTCCAATACCAAACTCTTATCCAGTTGCCTACAGATTCTGCATTCATGTGCAGATATCTGTTTATAGAGATTATTTTACGGTGAACTACTTGAATAATTAGTTTCAGCACAGACAGAATGGAGACATGTCTGCTCACTCTTTACAATATATATAATAAGTAGAATCTGTGCACTGTTCAGTCACCTCTGAAGAAATTATCTTGTCAACAAATACAGAGAGTGCAGAGTAAGTGTTTGAAAATGGTTTCTGTAAGTGGTATAGCTAGATTAGCAAAAGCCTTTCTACAGTAGCATGTGACATGAACAGTTAGAGTAACAGCCACAGTGTTGAGGACTAAGGTGACTGAAGGTCATCATCTCAATTACTTTTTGACTGAATATAAACTTTTTGCGTAGATGGCAATAACTCATTAAAATCATCATTTTACAAATTGTATAAAAACAGAAAATCCATTGTCTGTCTTTTTGTTTGTCAATCCCACATTGTCCTAATAATCCTGCCTAGAGCATCATTTGCGTATTAATTCACAGCTGAAAATAGACAAACAAATGCATTATTTGCCTCTATTTGAGGAACGATTGTCAAAAACTATGACGCTCAGCTGTTTTAAGGAATTACTTATTTTTTTTATTTAATAAATATGGTAAATATTTGTGACCCGTTTTTAAAGATTTGCATTATCAATGGGTGCCGATCGGCTTGGGGCTGAATGCCACAGGGTAGGGAAGTCAGAAAGTATTAAGGGATGGACTAACACTCGTTTTGGTTGTTTTATGGAAGAAAAATAAAGCCAGCCTTATCCTTTAACCCTGAAGAGATATACAATATCTCCAAAATCCTTGTACTGGCAACAAATTAACTGTGAAATGTAATGTGTTATGGTATTAATTTGTACATTCATTCCCTCAGGTGTTTGTTCAAAGTTGCCCCCCCCTCCTTGTTCATTCAGCTTAAAACCCACTGAGATCGTTTTAATGAAAGAGCCGGGCAAAGGGCGAGACAGCATGAGTCACACAGAGAAAAAGAGAGAGAGAGAGGCAACTAGCAGAAAGCAAAAGCAGTGGAACAACATTACCTGAAAACAAATGGAAACCCTGGTTCCCTCGAGTGCTAATTTGCACACACACACACACACACGTGCGCGCGCACACATACACACACACACACACACACACACACACACACACACACACACAGGTTGAACACTACAAACAAGAGACTAATATTAAAATGACAATGAAAGTGTTTCACCTTTAAAAACAAAAACAAGGCAGAGTTACAACCTCTGACTACTAACTACAATGTAAACAGACGTCTTTCAATGCCTCTTTCTACACAAACAGACAAAAAACAGAAATATAAACCCACACACACACACACACACACACACACACACACACACACACACACACACACACACAAACACACGCACAGACGCACAGACGCACAATCACATATAGCAACAGCGTTCACCCTATCCACTACAAATATACAAATGCACAAAATCTCAAATACTACCTTAAACAACAACGCAATGCAAGGTGAATCCAATACACACCATCAGCAGTATCCCTCATGAGCTAACAAGCACACACTCACACACCCTTCAGTACAATATAAACACAAGATAGAAAGGGAAATGTAACACACACGTCCTCTCACATTTCTGCATGCTAAAACACACACACATACACACACACACACACACACACACACACACACACACACACAGACACCTTCAAGGCAACTGACACACACCCATATCAACGCAGTCCAACACCACACATGCATGTAAACACTTTTCTACCCGCCTTTGCTTCTGCCTGCACGCCTTTACCACCCACTCAAAACAGCACACACATACTCGCCCACACACACACACACACACACACACACACACACACACACACCTTCCATCCATCCATCCAATCCGCCCTCTTTTTCCTCTCCATCCATCCTTACCTTGCAGCAGGCTCTGGAGGTTGAGCTGAGCCTGCTGGTGCAGCTCCTCGACACACTCCGGCCTGCTCCACGAGCCGAACACGTTCACGCTCTGTTGCCATGGAGACCTGAAGTGGGCCGCGCCGCCGCTGCTACTGCTGCCTCCTCCGCCGCTGCTGCTGCTGTGGTTGCCGTCGCCGTGGCTGCTGCCGCCGCGCCTGACGCTCTCCGCCTCTAGACCACTGGTGGCTGGAGGGGGGAAAAAAGAGAGGGAGGGAAAAAATATTGAGAGGAAGTGATGGATGGAGGGAGGAGAGAGGGAGGAGAGAGGAAAGAAAGTGACATAAGGAAGGGGAATAAGATTATTGAGAGGAACGAGGAGGAGAGAAAGGGAGGAAGGACAAGAGAGGCAAGGAAAGAAGGGGTGACAGGCAGGAGAGATAGATGAAGGTGGATGGGGGAGAAAGGGGCAGAGGAGATGAAAGATTAAGGCGGGAAAGGAGGGAAAGAGGTGGAATAAAAGGAGGAGGAGTGTAGAGTAGTGTAGGGGGACAAAAGAGACGAATGATGAGATGAGAAAGAAGAGGAAGATAGCGAAAGAAAAAATGGAAAAAGGAGAGAAAAAGGGGGTAGAGAAGGAGAACAAAAAAGGATAGCGAGAGAAGGAAGAGAGAGAGAGAGAGAGAAAGAAAGAAAAAAAACATGTAAATAAAAATTTATGAATTTGCATAACTAATTCCGAGAGACGCAGATTACATAACGCAGTCTGTTGTCAGGGAGAACAAGGAACGAGTAAGAAAGGAAGGAGGGAGGGGTATAGGGTAGAAAAAAAAAGAATCCAGGATTTAGGAGAAAACGAGGGAGGGATGGACGGGAAGAGAGGTAGAGAACAGATTTGAAGGGGAAACAGAGTGAGGAAGCGCTTAATTAGGAGGGAAAAGGAGTGGAAGGGAGATAGAGGGACTGTCACGGGAGGAGATACAGTATACGGTAGAGAGGGAGGGAGGGAGGGATTAGGGCAGGGAGGTGTGAAAGAAAAAAGACAAATTGTGATTGTGGCATTAGGGTGAGAAAGAAGAACAAGAGTGGGAGGAGGAGGGAAACGAAGAATGACATTTAAATGGAGGAGAACGGAGGGATAAAGGTAAAAGGGAAGGAGTCAAGAGAAGGAGAAAGACGCTGGGAAAAAAAAAAGTGGAAGGTAATGTCGGCCCCCTGTCACTATCAAACCTCCAACACAAACAGACAATCAAAACAAATCGCTCGGAGCGATCGCAAATGGCCATTCAACATCGACATGAATGAGGCGCTGCTTTGAATCAGTGGTGACGAAATGATCTGACACATCCAGCAGCTGATAAGACATGACTAACAAACACAGGAAATCCCAAATGGGACACAGCAGTCGCCGTCCAACTGAGCTGTCGAGAAACTTTAGGCGCGGAAAAAGTCGGCATTATTGCAAAAGTGAGATGAGAATTTGTCCACTACAGTGTGTCGGCAGTTTGTTCTGTGGTAAGAATTACTCAACCCACTCCCCAAACTTAGTGTTGATAAGTTTAATGGTTTACCCGAGCACCCTTGGTCTTATTAGCTTAATAGCTGAGCAGACACAAAGGCGTAATTACATGTCCATTAGCGTTCCGTTACAGTAGCTTCTTTTTAGCAGCAGTCCAAAGGGCACTGCAAAAACACACATTCAATGCCAATGTTTCTTAAAATAACTTTTCCTACAATATCTGTTTACATTGCAAGTAGAGTAGGGTTAAAGTTAAGGTTTGGTACTTGGTTAAAGCAACACTAGAGAACTTTTCCCGCTTCTGTCCCCCTACAGGTTGGAAGCGGAATTGCCCATTACATTATATTATGCAAGTTTGCCAGATCGGGTAGCGCGAGCTGTAGTGAGACAACCTGTAGGGGGACCGTGGCGGGAAAAGTTCTCTACTGTTGCTTTAAAGGTCCAATGACATGGTGCTCTTTGGATGCTTTTATATAGACCTTAGTGGTCCCTTAATACTGTATCTGAAGTCTCTTTTATATAGACCTTAGTGGTCCCCTAATACTGTATCTGAAGTCTCTTTTATATAGACCTTAGTGGTCCCCTAATACTGTATCTAAATGAGCTTTCCTTAGGATGTGCCATTTCTGTGTATGTAGCTATTGAGGAGGAGAGAGGGAGGGCAAGGTGGAGGGTGGGGGTGTGGCCTTGACCAACTGCCACTTCGCTTGTTTGAAAGCCATGATGTCTCTCTCTCATGGGTGGGCCAAATTCTCTGGGCGGTCAAAGCAGAGAAAGGGGAGGTAACCTTGCCCCTTATGACCACATAAAGAGCAAGATTCCAGATCGGCCCATCTGAGCTTTCATTTTCTCAAAGGCAGAGCAGGATACCCAGGGCTCGGTTTACACCTGTCGCCATTTCTAGCCACTGGGGGGCCATAGGCAGACTGGGGGAATGCATCATGTTAAAAAAACTCATAAAGTGAAATTTTCATGCCATGGGACCTTTAAGATAAGTGAAAAATCGTCAATATAAAAAAAAAAAAAAAATCAATTCTTGATCTGAGACATATTACAAACTGAAGTGTTACAATCCATCACTGCACCGCACTACCTTGTGCATTGGCACTGAATATTGGTACAGGACATAAACTGTGTCTATAATGGCCCAACACTGTGCATCATTTCAAGGGGAGACTTAAAAGGAACCTCATGTATTGGACTCAATTATCCTACATGGCAACTTAACATCACAAGCTCCCTATTAAGGAGACCTGGTGGTTCAGTTAATTAATCATTCATAACATTTAAGCTAAGAAGGATGCCCAGCTTGTTTTTGAATCCTACCTTTATAATACTCTACTCAGTGCACATAATCCCCATCTCTCTTACAATGATTGTATTTCTCTAAAAAAAAAAAATGTGTGTGTGTTCTAAAAGATTTTCTAAAACCTGAATCTAAGTACATTCACCTTCAGATATCATTCAACACTTGAACATTACAATAGCAATGTCTGCACTGCTGGCATGTCCACACGTACACCTTGTTTTTTTAGATAATGGACCTTCCTCTTTACCTGAGACAGATTTTCTTTAACAGAAATATCACTTTGTCCATGTCAGAGTGTTCCTGAGCAGGCTGGCGCACCAAATACTACCCTATCAACTTGTAAACTGCTTCGGTTGAGATCCTCAGCTAAACAACAACAAATCTAAATATAAATGTGCGGACTCCAACACGTGTGTGGGTAGTATCTCTGAGGGGAATGTGAAGAAACTATTTCTCGTTTTGAAGTTGGGGGAAAAAAAGAAAATGGTTAAAATTGAAAGAACACTCAGTTCCCGGCAGACAGACGTACACAGTTATTCCACCGGCACTATCACGTCTTGTTTGCTCTGAAGCAGCCGTCTCCTCTCACAAAACCACAAAACCCACCGTACTGCATGGAATCATAATTTCACCCTCCCAGCTACCGGCTTCATCTGCCCTAAGCTGCTTTCACACAATCGTCTCCCACCAGAGAGAGCTACTGCTTATGATACAGAGTTTCACGTCAGTTAGCATCAGCGGCAGAGAAGAGAACAAAAGGCAATCATGCATGACTTATAACGTACTGTAGAATACACATATATTCTTACCATGGAGCCTATGCTATTTTACTTTTTCTTATTTGGAGCCTTAAATACATTTATTTTGACTGAGTCTACTGCACTGTCTTTGGCATTGTTTCTTTCTAAAGGTAATCTGTGTTTACTGGATGTATGAATTGTGTTGTGAGCCTTGCTGCCAGCTAAATATCCCATTAGGGAATTTAAGTTTGAAGCTGAGGCTCACCCAACAGATTATACTTGTTTCTTTTCTTAGACATGCAGTATTTTAAGCAGGAAACAGACTTTTGCACCTACTTTACCATAGTTGTTGTGACTATTTTTCTACATCCAGTGTGCAAAAGAACAATAAACTATACTGACATGTATACGTACATATGTACGTATATGTACAAAATATAAATTGGCACAAAATTTAAGCAAACAGTGATATTTCAAGGACTACAGGTAACTTAAATCCATATTATTTTATAAGAAAAGATCTGTGTATTTGGAACCTTAAATGATTAGTTTTTTGTAAATACATTGTTGCTGCATAGATAAAGTGTAGAAGACTCACAGACAAACACTCCCTATTTTTGATAGTAAAACCGTGACTGGAGGCTGCAAAAGCTTCTTCGGTGGACTTCGGTCAAGTTGTTCCCAAAGGGCAACTACAGCATGTATGTGTGGCACGATCCGTGTTGCATGTGTGCACCAATTTGGAACTATTCAAAGGAGTTTGGTCCTTTAATATCCCTAGCATGCACGACTGACGTTCTGTTTTCGATGCTGGCTCAAGCTTGAGCATTTTAAGTAACTCACGGTGAATGTGTAATTAAATAAATACCATGGAGAGGTTAGATTTGGTACAAAACCCAACATTGTGTCAGCAGACTAATAGCTCAAATGACCAAAAGGTCAGAGTTGTCTCAAGTTTTTTCAAAGGTTGCACCTCGATTGTGGCCACTTGAGTACACGTTGTCCCTGAGAGATGTGACGTGGGGTTGAGTGCTCACTGGGAACATCTTTTCAAAATGCTGGCATCCTTTTCCCATTGTTAACAATAAAAGAAAAATGATGCACACTTAAGATCGCCCAGAGCGAAGTAAGTAAATAAACAGGGGACAAAAATAAAATGCTCCAGCCTTGGTAAAAGGACTTCAGGTTTTCTACAGCTACATACATGTAGTGGAAGGTGATAATGTGTTCAAGTCCACAGTAAATGTTTCGATACAGGCAAAATGTCAAGACATTTTTAAGATAGATGCAATTCTGTTGTATAACCTTTTTGTGGTGTTTCTTTTTTAGATGGATATTTAGAACGTATATCAGAGTCATTTGCAACAAATGCCCGAGGTTGCTCCTTAATGTCATTTTGGATACTATGCTAAGTGTGATCGGTGCCACCAAGCTTCCCAAAGTCACAGTTGAAAGCATCTTAAAAAGGTAGTTTTAATCATACTAACACATGTATGCAAACTAAAACGGTTTCTTAGTTATAGTTAAAGATATAGCCTAAACATCAGCTGTGTACCCCAACATGGATTGGAGGACACATAGCTACTCTAAAGCAGTTGCTAAATCCATTATTGCGTTTTTTAAGATGTGGGACATTTAAAAAGTTAAATATATGATCTTGTGAGGACGAGAGCGTGCTTCTGTGTATTTGGGAGGGTTAGGTAATACGTGCTGAAGTCACACAAGCCTCAGGAGTTTCTAAAAATGTGGCACACATTACTGTAAATACAGGAACTAGAGCGAGAGAGAAAAGGAGAAAGAGAAGGAGAGAGTGTTAACTACCTTAGTTACTGTCATACCTTTGAGACAGCGCCATTTCTGTGACTGTGTGCCAAGTATTTCTGACTGTTCTCACTGCACATCAACACAGCATGGAGTCGTCGTCTATCTAACAAGGTTTTTTCATAGACTGGAAGCCTCGCAGGATTCAGACTCAAGACCAAACACACACCACCACTGCTGCAGTGCAATGGCAGATCATGCAGTGCTATAAGAAACCAATAGGAAGCTCCACAAAGCTGGATGTCAGCAGGACAGGAAGATGAAATGACAGGACTGTGGACATTGGGTCATACAGCTCCATGTCTATATTAACCCCATTAGTAAGTTTCTCTCCATCAGGCATGACAGTTAAGACAAGAAGAAGACAACCTGTAACCTGGCACAAGACCCTGAGACCGTAAAAGAAGACAGCCTGTCACTTCATAAGATAGAAAATGCAATACATGATGTGCCAATCGGGGAGCAGGTTCAAACATGCTGCTTTTGAGCACTGTTGATGCTAGAAAATAGGACAATGGTATAAAGATTCACAACACTGATGCACGCAAACAAGAGGGGCCTTCAGAACAATAGCCAAAAAAGTATTCATTAAATTGTGTTGAGCAATTCAAAAAGGTCTGCTTTTTCACTCTTGAGACATAGACTAATGAAGAGAATTAGCTCTGCTGGCTAGCTAACATATAGCTAGCCTTTCTGTCACCTGAAATGTTAACACAATTTGCAACGTGGAGTAAGCACATTTAGCTGTTGCAATCCTGTACCTACCTACTTTGACGCATGTTATCATGACAGATAAATGCTTGTACCTGTTAAAAAAAAATGCATGAGTCACAGTCAGACAGCTATAACTTAGCTAGCGTTAGCAGCTCACAGGCCTCTGTCAGCTAAAGTGATACACAAGGGTTAAGCAAAGTTTTTGAAAGATATTATTAATTGCTTCCATAATTCAGTTATATTAAGTGAGAAAAACATCCCATACCCTTTGTTTCATCTGTCATGCCATCACATTCCATGCTATCACAGTGATAATTAAACCTCTAACTGAGATACACGAAAACAACAGTTTTGGTGAAGGGAACTGTCTCTGTATCAACTGCTCCTCTTTGTAAATAAGTAATGCTAACTATATGCTAACTAAAGCATTCTCAGTGTCAACTGTAGCCTCAAGTCTGGATAGTAAAGTCACTAGTCATTTGGTAGGACAATTTAAAATGTTCCTGCCAAAAAGTGGCTAATAAGAAAGTATTATTATTTGACTTACTTGACTTGAGTTGTAACAAAATTACTATCAGGTTAAGGCTGTTTGATAATAATTTACATTTAATAAAAGGACACTGAACCACAAAACCATCCTCATAACATAGTTTAAATAACATACAATGGGTAATATTCTCGATATATCAATTTTTGATTTTTTAATATGAATCCCTTGTTCTGCTTCCTAAATTAGATTTCCTCCTTCAAGAAAACTGTAAAAACCTATATTTACTAGGCCTAAAAGAAAATGAAAACAAGTTTTGAGATATAGTGGCAAATTGAAAATTGTACATGTTGGATCCTACTGTATGTGGAGGTGTTGAAAGATAAAGCCAAGGTTAGTATTGCATTTTTTTTTAAATGGTATACAGTGTTTTGGTTGTGCTTTAATTCAGGCATGGTGTCTGAGGAACTGTTTTGACCTTAGCATACTTTCAAACCTGCAAGCTGATGGCACAGACTGTTTTGACGGATGCAAGAGACAGAGGCGTCTTCGGGGGAAGACTTGTTTCCTTTGACGTTAACAATTAATTCTTGATTAAAAGTTGAGCAGCAGCCGTACACACACAGACACACATATATGCACAGAGCACACTAAGTCTGTCTCAGCGGAGATGGCACTCTTTTTCCCTTCCTCCCTTATGTAACCGCGGTGACATGAAAAGGAAGGAAGATGGAGGGATTGGGTGGAGGAGAGACACAAGCCTCTGGGCATCACTGGGCAGATTTAGGAAGAAGAAAAAAAAACTCAATCTCCAAAGTCCTTTTGAATAAAGGGTAAAGATTGTTCTGGAGAGAAATACATTGCAGTGATACAATGGATCCTATCAGAGGAAAAAATATGAGCATGAATGTCAAATTGGCCCACCAAGCCTACATGCTTGTTCACCATCATGTCCTAAATAGCTACACTCTTGTAAATGAGGCTCATAATTTTTTGTTTTATTGTAATTTATTTCGATTTTTCTTTTTTTTTTATTGTTTTAGGCATTTTTGGCCTTTGTTGACCTATTTGAATCTGAAAAAACTGGAGATGAGGGCAGCGATTCAGAAGTCTGGAAAAGTATTTTCATTTTCTACCAATGTACGTACTTATACATCTACTCCACAATATTTTACTTTTTTCCATATACAATATCCTGAAATGGGCCATTCTGCCTTAGGAGTACTTTGGTACTTTTTAGTATATTCTGATGCCAATATTTTTGTACTTTTACTTAAGTGATTATGGTATTGCTAGTTCTAAGTAAAATATTTATGTATGTCTTCCCCTGCTGCAGGTAGCAGGTGGAACCAGTGCCGTATAATATGTATAGTACCAATGATCATCAGTTATTGTTTTCGACAACCTGTCAACAACTGCTTCACTGCTTTCTAGCCAATTGTTGATCTGCTGCTGCTGACATGTTGGTTGATTGAAAGATTGCGATGGATGTCATTCTTCTCTGCTTTTATGTGACTGGTTGACTGCAAAATTTGAATTGCCTTTTTGGGATGAATAAAGTTTTTTGAATTTAATCATTACTGGCGTGGTAGAGATGGTGATGAGACATTGCCCCTATTGACCTTCTCTATCATTAAACAGGAAAACAGGAAAACAGGGAGGTGAGAGAGGGTTGAAACCGCCAGCGTTACTTCCAGCTGACACAGAGAAAACACAGGAGTGATACTTTGACTGCGCCCACTCTCACAACAGGGAGAGAGATGCCATATACACACGCACACACACACACACACACACACACACACACACACACACACACACACACACACATCCTCATCAAAAGGTTTGGCAGTGTACTGAATACTGTCCATACTACACACAAACAAGAAAAAAGACGAAAAAATAGATTCACACCTACAGAACTCCATACTGACGCACATTCAGAAACACACACGCATTATAGCGAGGTGTTACTTTGTCTCTAAGGCCTATTACTAATTCATTCCCCTCTGTGTGCATTGAAGTGTCAGCAGGAAGGACACAGATTTAGACAAGCTGTTATCACCGGACACACACACTTTCTCTCCCACACACACACACACACACACACACACACACACACACACACACACACAGACACACAGATAAATGGGTAAACACGTTAACCATCGCTCATATTTTATTGTTTTTATCACCCACGTACTCGCACAGATGTCGCGTATGCAAGATAAAAATACATTTGTGCATCTTTTACACACTTGTGAGGAAATGTAATGTGGTTGACAGGCCAGGAGCTAGTGCTGTAGTGCCAAGTACTGATCTGTGTGTGTGTGTGTGTGTGTGTGTGTGTGTGTGTGTGTGTGTGTGTGTGTGTGTGTGTGTGTGTGTGTGTGTGTGTGTGTGTGTGTGTGTGTGAATGACAGGCTTATGAGCCACTGTTACCTTTAGCCCAGTGCTCAGCAGATTCATTTATGTTTGTCTTAAATAACACTGCCACTGCCCAATGAAAGGCCTGTCTAAAAATAAAGTGTGTGTGTGTGTGTGTGTGTGTGTGTGTGTGTGTGTGTGTGTGTGTGTGTGTGTGTGTAGGCCGTGCAGTAAACTAGATTTACCGACTACAAACCGAACATTTGCCGTCCTTCTGGGTGTCGTTATCGAAATTACCCAGACGTCCTGCGTAGAGACTTTATCTCTACTGACCTTTGTTATTACGACTGAGTATCAAAGGTCAATGCAGATATTATAACTGACCTCCGAATCTCTTTGCTGTCAAGGTAATTAACACAGCTTAAAACTGTGTGGAAATGCACGCTAAAAAAAAAGAATACTTCATAATCTTTATACACTAATTATCTTCCAGCATGTTTCTGATTAAAACTTGCCAACTGTTTTAACATCGTTACACTATTAACTACTACACTATTCTGTAAGCTTCTTCCGTGAACCATCACCTTATCGTGGTGGAGAGGTTTGTGTGTCTCTGTGAACCTGAGGGCTGTGTTGTCTGGAGCTTTGTGCTCCTGGTAGGGTCTCCCAAGGCAAAGTGGTCTCAGGTGAGGGGCCAGACAAAGAATGGTTCAAAAACCCCAATGAAGAAGCAAGGTAGAGATGGAGTGACCCTGCCCGGAGGAAGCCCGGGGCCCCCGTCTGGAGCCAGGCCCAGACGGCGGGCTCGTCGGCGAGCGCCTGGTGGCCGGGTTTGCCACGGAGCCCGGCCGGGCACAGCCCGAACAAGCTACGTGGCTCCCATCTCTCCAGCCCATGGGCCCACCACCTGTGGGAGGAACCGTTGGGGTCGGGTGCGATGCCACATGGGTGGCAGTGAAGGTCAGGGGCCTCGGCGGACCAGACCCGGGCGGCAGACGCTGGCTCTGGGGGCGTGGAACGCCACCTCTGTGGGGGAAGGAGCCGGAACTGGTGCGGGAGGTGGAGCGCTACCGGTTAGATCTGGTGGGGCTTACCTCACGCACAGTCTCGGTTCTGGAACCATACTCCTGGATAGGGGTTGGACTCTTTTCTTCTCCGGAGTTGCCCAGGGTGTGAGGTGCCGGGCGGGTGTGGGGATACTCACAAGCCCCGGCTGGCGCCGCTGTGTTGGAGTTTACCCGGTGGACGAGAGGGTCGCCTCCCTACGCCTGCGGGTTGTTGGGGGGGAAAACTCTGACTGTTGTTTGTGCATATGCACCAAACAGGAGTTCGGAGTATTCGGCCTTCTTGGAGACCTTGACTGGAGTCCTGCATGGGGCTCCAGTGGGGGACTCCATTGTTCTGCTGGGGGGACTTCAACACACACGTGGGCAATGATGGAGACACCTGGAGGCGTGATTGGGAGGAACGGCCTCCCTGATCTAAACCAGAGTGGTTGTTTGTTGTTGGACTTCTGTGCTAGTCATGGATTGTCTATAACGAACACCATGTTCGAACATAGGGATGCTCATAAGTGTACCTGGTACCAGAGCACCCTAGGGCCGAAGGTCAATGATCGATTTCATAATCGTTTCATCTGATCTGAGGCCGTATGTTTTGGACACTCGGGTGAAGAGAGGGGCAGAGCTGTCAACCGATCACCATCTGGTGGTGAGTTGGGTCAGGGGGTGGGGAAGACTCTGGACAGACCTGGTAAGCCCAAACGTGTAGTGCGGGTAAATTGGGAACGTCTGGAGGAGGCCCCTGTCCGACAGACTTTCAACTCACACCTCCGGGCGGAGCTTTTCGTGCATCCCTGTGGAGGCTGGGGGCATTGAACCCGAGTGGACAATGTTCAAAGTTTCCATTGCTGAAGCTGCGGGCGAGGAGCTGTGGTCTTAGGATCTTAGGTGCCTCAAGGGGCGGTAACCCACGAACACCGTGGTGGACACCAGTGGTCAGGGAAGCCGTCCGACTGAAGAAGGAGTCCTTCCGGGATATGTTATCTCGGAGGACTCCGGAGGCAGTTGCAGGGTACCGAAGGGCCCGAAGGGCTGCAGCCTCTGCCGTGAAAGAGGCAAAGCAGCGGGTGTGGGAGAAGTTTGGAGAAGACATGGAGAAGGACTTTCGGTCGGCACCAAAGTGTTTCTGGAAAACTGTTCGCCACCTCAGGAGGGGGAAGGGGGAACCATCCAAGCTGTGTACAGTAAGGATGGGACACTGTTGACCTCCACTGAGGAGGTAATAGGGCGGTGGAGGGAGCACTTTGAGGAACTCCTGAATCCGACTAATACGCCCCTATGTTAGAGGCAGAGCTGGAGGATAACGGGGGATTGTCGTCGATTTCCCAGGCGGAAGTCACTGATGTAGTCAAACAACTACACAGTGGCAAAGCCCCGGGGATTGATGAGATCCGTCCAGAAATGCTCAAGGCTCTGGGTGTGGAGGGGCTGTCCTGGTTGACACGCCTCTTCAACATTGCGTGGAAGTCTGGGACGGTGCCAAAGGAGTGGCAGACTGGGGTGGTGGTTCCTCTTTTTAAAAAGGGGGACCAGAGGGTGTGTGCCAATTATAGGGGTATCACACTTCTCAGCCTCCCTGGTAAAGTCTACTCCAAGGTGCTGGAAAGGAGGGTTCGGCCGATAGTCGAGGTTGAGGAGGAACAATGCGGATTCCGTCCTGGTCGTGGAACAACGGACCAGCTCTTCACTCTCGCAAGGATCCTGGAGGGAGCCTGGGAGTATGCCCAACCGGTCTACATGTGTTTTTGTGGATTTGGAGAAGGCGTATGACCGGGTCCCCGGGAGATACTGTGGGAGGTGCTGCGGGAGTATGGGGTGAGGGGGTCTACTCAGGGCCATCCAATCTCTGTATGACCAAAGTGAGAGCTGTGTCCGGGTTCTCGGTAGTAAGTCGGACTCGTTTCAGGTGAGGGTTGGCCTCCGCCAGGGCTGCGCTTTGTCACCAATCCTGTTTGTAATATTTATGGACAGGATATCGAGGCGTAGTCGGGGTGGGGAGGGGTTGCAGTTTGGTGGGCTGGGGATCTCATCGCTGCTCTTTGCAGATGATGTGGTCCTGATGGCATCATCGGCCTGCGACCTTCAGCACTCACTGGATCGGTTCGCAACCGAGTGTGAAGCGGTTGGGATGAGGATCAGCACCTCTAAATCGGAGGCCATGGTTCTCAGCAGGAAACCGATGGAATGCCTTCTCCAGGTAGGGAATGAGTCCTTACCCCAAGTGAAGGAGTTCAAGTACCTTGGGGTTTTGTTCGCGAGTGAGGGGACAATGGAGCGGGAGATTGGTCGGAGAATCGGGCGCAGCGGGTGCGGTATTGCATTCAATCTATCGCACCGTTGTGACGAAAGAGAGCTGAGCCAGAAGGCAAAGCTCTCGATCTACCGGGTCAGTTTTCGTTCCTACCCTCACCTATGGTCATGAAGGCTGGGTCATGACCGAAAGAACGAGATCCAGGGTACAAGCGCGGCGAAATGGGTTTCCTCAGGAGGGTGGCTGGCGTCTCCCTTAGAGATAGGGGTGAGAAGCTCAGTCATCCGTGAGGAGCTCGGAGTAGAGCCGCTGCTCCTTTGCGTCGAAAGGAGCCAGTTGAGGTGGTTCGGGCATCTGGTAAGGATGCCCCCTGGGCGCCTCCCTAGGGAGGTGTTCCAGGCACGTCCAGCTGGGAGGAGGCCTCGGGGAAGACCCAGGACTAGGTGGAGGGATTATATCTCCAACCTGGCCTGGGAACGCCTCGATCCCCAGTCGGAGCTGGTTAATGTTGCTCGGGAAAGGGAAGTTTGGGGTCCCCTGCTGGAGCTGCTCCCCCCGCGACCCGACACCGGATAAGCGGACGAAGATGGATGGATGGATGGATGGATGGACTATTCTGTAAGCAATACTATTTTATGTCTGGTTGTGTTTAACATTTAATAACTTTTTGCCATTTTGTTAAAATAAAAATATATTTCTCAAACTCAGGTGTCAAAAAAGTATTTAATGGTTTATGTAACAAAAAAGTATTGTAAAAAAAATAAAAATTCAAACAATACCTTACCCTAGGTTTATTGTTTGGGGAACAGTAGTAATGCCAGTCAAAAGCAGCAATAATGTTATTATTAAATGTATGCTTAGTAATGTTTTATTTCCTATTACTCAAGTGTCATTATTGATCATTAAGAGGCTAGGTAGACTTTTTTCAGGGCAGACATGTTGACATGTCACAGTAGGAAAAGCACAGGTGTATTCAAAACCATCAATGATGGCTGCATTCCACTTAGGAGAGGCCCTGGTATTAAACCATTAGTGATGGCTGCATTCCACTTAGGAGAGGCCCTGGTATTAAACCATTAGTGATGGCTGCATTCCACTTAGGAGAGGCCCTGGTATTAAACCATTAGTGATGGCTGCATTCCACTTAGGAGAGGTCCTGGTATTAAACCATTAATGATGGTTGCATTCCACTTAGGAGAGGCCCTGATATTGTGCATGCCAACTCACTGAAATAGCTTACTGGGACACTTGATGGAATTGAGCCATCGTTAAGGTTATCAATTTCAGCGCTGCTTTTCCTACTAGTCGCACTAAGTCAAAATAGGCTCGTTCGAGATGAACTGCGCCTCGCCTGTAAAGTGGACGAGAGCAGGCGGCAGCAGCGGGGGGCGGTGACAAAAGTCCGCGGTCAAGTCGGACAGTTTCCAGACGCATCCAGCAGCCTTCAGGCTGAACAGGAAGTACCAGAAACACTGTGGTCCGATTCCAATTTAATGAAATGTAATCAGACCCATATATCAGCTTATACACAGTCTCCAGTTGTTTTTATTATGACAGAGTAGCTCTCAAAATGTTCTACATGCGATCTGTTGCTGATTTTAATTACCAACACACTGTAGATGATCTGTAATCTGAATAGTTTTAGTCTCTCTGACTTCTAAACGTCACTATCAGCCACATGTGTTTTGTACAGAATAAACCTTTAAATTTACTTGCTGCATGTAAAGCACTTTGTGATTCTATCTGTGATAGGTGCTATATAAATAAAGTTTACTTAAATCAGACAAATAGCAGTTAAAATCCCTCCAATTCAAAATAAAATAAAGTTTATATAAAACGTCATCGTGTTGAGTCGATTCTGAACCAGTTAGATCAGCTGAGAGGCCGGCGTTTCCCAGCATGCCCTGGGTCTGCCTGGGTCTTGCAGTCAGTAAAAAGCAATTGGGCTGCCTGCGTCTCAGAACTGCGGCCACCTTGATCTTGTGAGGTTATCGTTGCCCACGTGTGCATGACGTCAGAGCAAGTCGGGATCAAGTCAGACGCAAATCTAACCGGCACGCAGTGGGCGGCGATCGCCGGTGATCGATTCTGCGCAGACCTGGCTCATCTCGAACGAGCCTAATGTCTGCTGTGAAAAAGGTCCATAAGGCCTTTTCTTTTTGGGTTGTCGAATTGAATCCTGGGAAATGTAGGACGTTACTGCCTGAGGCTGAAGTGGAGTCTGAGTGGGTGAGTCAGTGCTTTCTTGACTTATTACTTTTTCCAATATTATGATTTTGTGATGGCAAGAAAACGGCAACAGAAGGGCAGATCACGATCACGGGAAAAAGGTCTCTAATTTTAAGAAAAAAACAATTAGGTTTGTTCAAAAATTAACACTTGAAGTGTTAGAAAATAAGCTCTGACCACCACAGATATGTGACTTGTGAGGAAACATCCAAACCTGTGGGACGAATGAGCGTCACCAAAGCAGCACGTGACAACCTTTTGACGTTGCCAATCCCAATCTGAGTCACGCCGTTGTAAAGCGCTGTAGAAATGCTTATTAGCACTTTTCGTGACTCTGCCCGTGCCAGAGCAGCCCACTCACCCTGGTGGCTAAATAAGCAATTAACTGACTGTGAATCAGAGGTGTTGCGGCATGAAAGGTACACACGAAGCCAGGTGGGTTACTTCCTGCTATGCTGGACCAATGATGACGCATGGGCAGTCAAGACAGAACAAGTGTTAGGAGTATGTTAGATCAGAAATTGTGATGCATATTGACAGGACAACATTTGAATTTTACCACTAACTTTATGTTACTTTTCTTTTATGTTTGTATACAGTGTATGATTCAGACACCTGGTTATAAGGCCTCACAAATCACCTACTAAAACCTGGCTCTCAATCATCATATGTATGGACTATTTATTGAACTGTTTGACAATTCAAAAACTGGTTCTACTGATCAAGGCAACTTACACCATAAGTTGCATGCAGAAAAGGCACAAATTGCTGCAGTAAAATTCACCAGAATGCAGAAAATTAAGTGTTTTATATCCTCAAAATTTTGCTTAAAAGTGTTGAACCCAAAGTTATTCCCTTGTGCAAATGTCTTTATTTACGTAAAGGAAATTATAATAGTTTTTTTTGTAACCCCCCCCCCCATCCCCTCTGTAAATTACATCTATGGGTAAACATATTCCTTAAAGCCTTCTGCAGGACGCAGTGCGACTCTTATGAGGAAGTTTGAAATGATGTGGAGTCCCAGCTGTGGCAGACGACGATATTGGAGTATTTTTAAAGAGACTTTGGCCACACAAGAAGTAGGCTGCTAATTAATGTTGCCCACTGGTCTGGACACAGTCGTGAATGTTCCTTCACAGCACGTCAGATTCACTCTATGTGGCTAAATTGGAGGAACATTGAGTGTGTGCATGTGTTAACGTTACACATCTTATTCACTTAGAGGATTTGAGTGTTTATGGGCGCTTGTGCATGTGTGCAGCCTCTGACTGCTGCAGCCAGAGGCCGCTCTGCAGCCCAGTGCTGCCCTCTGCAGGAGAAAGAGGGTGTAAAACACAGACAAACTGCATCCATTACTTGTGTATTCAGTTTCTGTGAAGAGGCAGTACAAAGTGTATTGAAATATTTTCCTATTTCTATTCTATTCCTATAGTTCTTGATTTTCATCTTCTGCAAAACTGATCAGTCAAAACTACACTGAGGACTGAGGATGCATACAGTAAACACAAGCAATTTATTTAAATTAAGGGATTTGTTTACCTCCTAAGCCACTAATTGCAAACACACTTCAACACTCACACGCAATCAAGACTTTTAATGAGTCATGTCTCAGTACCAGATGTTTTCAATGATACATTAAACAGCACTATCACAAAGCACACAATATACAGTCACATAGTTACGGTTGCATCTTTTGTCGATTAATGGAGTCTGTGAATGATACATTATTAAATGTTTTCTGATGAAACAGCACAGTTTGTCGTAAATGTGTATAAAACCAGGCCAAAAACTCACTCAACACAAATCTTATTTTACAGTTGCATTAGTTTACTTGTAAACACATTATTAAATGCTTTTAAGGACATTGCATATAAAGAATATTTTACACTTTCTGCCCTGATCAACATTTTGAGAGACAGTTTATTACTGGGCCACTGGTTCTCTGGCATCTCGAGCAATCGAAGACGAATGCAATCACACTAATACAATTCCTATTTCAAGCACACACACACACACACACACACACACACACACACACACACACACACACACTAAAAGGGTGTACTCGCTGTCTGCAGTTATTAGACCCTGGAAGTAATTTATAGTGACATGAGCCACAATTTGTCCTCGCCCGTCTTCCTTTTCACTTGTTTATCCTCCTCTTACCTCTTTCTCTAAATCAGTCTCTCCCTCTTCCTTCCTCTCTCTTTCCAGGTGTCGCCTGATTTCATCCTTTATTCACTAAATCACACAAAGTTCCTTCTTCTCCACTTTCCTCCCTGTCATCGCTCACTTATTCCCCAAAGCTCTCCATCCACTCCCCTCTTTCTTCTTCTGTCAGATCTCCTTCATTACATCCACACACACAAAATGGGGAACAAGCGAGAGGGTGGAGTAATGGAATTGAGTGTAATGAGGTATGTGTGCGTGCGTGCGTGCGTGCGTGCGTGTAATCACATGACTAATCCACCTGGCTCTGCCACCATGAAGACTAAGCTCGACAGAACTGAGTGCAAACAAAACAATCAACATGCAAATGGCCATTTTGTGAGGGGGCATGTATGTTTTTTGTATGTGTGTGTGTGTGTGTGTGAGAGTGTGTGTGTGTGTGTGTGTGTGTGTGTGTGTGTGTGTGTGTGTGTGTGTGTGTGTGTGTGAGCCGGGGCTAAATTGAAGAGCTGGATGCATTCAGCCATGTTTGCTAACAGGAACAAAGATCCAATTTTATGCTTATTACTGACGCAGAGATTTGCGTCACTTTGATTCTGATGGTTAGTCGGACAAGAAGATAGTTAATGTGACTCACTACTGGGAACACACACACACAAACACACACACACACACACACACACACACAAAAGTCTTCCTCCCCAACACTGCCACACAGAGACACTGAATTAATAACCTTTCGTTTTAATACATGCTCTTATTTTGCCAAAGTTGCCGTGGATACAGCCCTATTCATCTCCAACATAATTTAAAACAGCCAGTGTTTCAACTAGAAATGTATTGTTGTAATTGCTACAGTAAATGGTCTCTGACGCAGCATTCAGACCACCACTGGGCTCTGAAAGCCTTCACTGATTAACTAAAGTACAGTTCACTTTCTGCAAGTATTCACGGCATGGTGAACCTTTCAGAAGAAGATACATGTGTCGAAACATAATGGAACCGAATAAAGATGTGGTAAGGGACAGATGAAGTAACTCACAGCAGTGCAGGATTTAATAAAGGGTGAGGCTATTTGCACCCCTGGTACAATTAGCAGTGTATGCTATTCGTACCCTGGTGCAATTAGAAATGAATGCTATTCGTACCCCGCCGGTGCACACAGCAATGTGTTCTATTAATACCCCGTCCGGTACAAATATCAATGTATGCTATTTGCACCCCTGTGCATTTACAGTACTTTGGCATATATTTACACACAGTTATCCATACTACTCATGTATTACACCTTTTTGGAATATTATCGCCCTGACATTCTTACCATAACCACAACCAATCCCACTCCTCTTGCCTAAACCTAACCAACCCAACCAGAGCAGACATATTCATGAGTCTTCCCCTACCACCCTGCAAAAGAAATGTCACGTTTGCAGGCCCTGACTTGCACAATGGCATGCAAATTATCCAATCCAAAATGAAATAAACAAGATATCCTCGTAGGGGAATCAAACTCTAGACTCCCAGACCTAAGCTCAGTGTTCTAACCACTTACTTAGCAGTTCTTACAGGATGTCATACATCTGTTTACCACTTGGTGTCTTCAAGCCTCGGTTGCTAGGTAACCATACTGTATACAAAAAAATAGGTACTAACTAACAAACTAACGGTTGTATGTTTTCACTGAAGACAGAAAGCGCAACTGTAGTATCCATTTTCCGCTAGAAATTCAATTGTTATAAACTTTAGAGACAAACTTTCCAAATATGCCAGTTTCTGCTGTCATGGAAGATGAACGTCCGCCATTATTTCGGTGCACGCGAGCAACGTTTTTTTGTTGTTACGTCACAGGGTGTGAATAGCTCAGCTGTGTGGCCGAGGCTATTCGTACCGGGGGTGCAAATAGACACTCCATTTAAATAAAAGGCCGATATCAACACATGTAACACACAATGGCAAAAAACATTCAGTTGTTTTTCAGCTCGGGAGGCAGAGCTGTGGTTCTTCCTGAAAAATAACTCTCTGATCAGTCACTGATGCAGTCCAGATGACCAATATCATAGTTTAAACCTTCTTACACAACCCCATCGGAGTATGATCTATATTCGACTCCACCTTTCGCGAGGTGTGAAAACAGATATGATTTTCTTTTCTTTTTTCTAACATTGGGATAAGCAGCTCTTGTTAATTACCACAAAATGGACATCAAATGCAAGAAGTGTGGTGACAAAGTATAAGAGTGCAGAATACCGCATAAGCACTTTAGTCTGTGATGTAATACCATCACGTAACGTCCTCATTTTAGTAGTTTTACGTGACTCATTTTAGCCAATGCCTGATGTTTTAGTAACTACGTATTTTTGTTGCCTGAACTTAACTACTGTAGTTCCGTTTTACATTATTTTCTACGTGTATAAAACTGTGGTCGTTATGTTAAATAGATGATGATTAAACCGCAACCAAGTGGCAGTAAATAGAACGGTTGTATGTGTCATTTTGCTAGTCTTTGGTAAGGTCGTTTAGGTATGAGGATGTCAGTGGTCAGGCTTATCCCTTTCTCAACAGCTACTATTTCTCTTGAGCAAGGCATTTAAAGCATTAGGGAAGTTATTTAAAAGATGCAGCTTTACTCGGCTGCTCCCAAGAGGGAAAAAGTGCAACTATATAAATGCAAAGCAAGCTGTTGTGTATTCTAACAAATGCACACTGTCCCTGCATAAATAGCAGTTTAATAGCAGACTGTTACAGTAAACCAATCCAGACTGTTTAAGTTTGCTGATTTGCCAAGAATATGGGGTGGAATATCTAATAACCACAATGATCTAATATGCAAAGCTGCCAATGAATGAGTCAATGAGAGATAGAGGATGACAGCCAAATATGCAAGCTGTTTCCCAAAGCAGGATTCCTAATCTTTGATGTCATTCGTTTTCGGCAGCCGCACCGCTGGCTGTGTACGAGCATCTGACTTTGTGTTATTTCAGCTTCCCGACCCAAATATGAGCTTTATCTTAATTTGTACTCCTCTCCGAAACTGCAAAATCCCTTCAGATCCCCTTAAAACTGTCCTCCAGTTATAATCTCACATCATTTAAGTCTAAACGAGGTCAGCAGCACCCCAACTCACTGATACTTTTTCACTTTAGAAGAAAAAAGAGGAAAATGTATTCGTCACATAGAATCGTACTGTAGTGAAACTCTACATTTAACACATCATAAGCATTAGGAGCAGTGGGCAGCCTTATAGCATGTTGGGGTTCAGTGTCTTGCTCTACGTCTGAGCCCCCGCTAGCTTTACAGGCATGTAGACTGTTTGAAGGTGCTGCATGGAGCATTTAACAACAACTATTAAATCACGTTCATGCCATAGACTGTAAAAAATAATGGACATAGCAGCAGTGATGCCACCCTTTGGTTTGTGGATGGACATTTTAAAGCCTGTTTGGCAATTTAGCTGTCCCCATCTTGGTTGTTTTTTTAAACTTGACGAAAGACTTTTGTTTATGGTAATTATTAGTGGTTAAC
Source organism: Perca flavescens (assembly GCF_004354835.1). NCBI lineage: Eukaryota > Metazoa > Chordata > Actinopteri > Perciformes > Percidae > Perca > Perca flavescens. Next base: position 13,054,551 of record NC_041349.1, read on the forward strand.
CAATGTACCGGTATGTCAGTTTGCAGATATACAGTTCAGATCTTACATTCACAATTTATTGTCATTTTACATCTACATTAACCCTAATAGTGAAGTTGATTCCTCAGCTGTAAAATGTCCCATGTCAACATAGCTTTGTTATTACTCCTAACCACGGATCTTTCCATTTAAATTCATTATAAATTCACTCAGTCTTACTCAGTATCTTCAACACACTCCGCTAAATTATGTCCAGACTGTTAGGATGGACTGCGTGTCACTGTACCTGAGGGAGACAGCTGTAAATTCAGACACCAAACAACTGCACACACACACACACACACACACACACACACACACACACACACACACACACACACACACACAAACTCTCCGACCTCTGGTAGAAGTAGCTGAGTAAGCCTCGGAGGCCCTGCCCAGTGAAGTCTGAAGTATGTGTGTGTTATCAATCACTGTGATAAATAATTAGTGACTGTTTGTTTGTGTGTGTGTGTGTGTTTCTACATGAGAAACCAAGGGACAGTTTGTATATCTGTGAATGTGTCCCGCCTCTTGCCCTAGAGGAAAAGACTGCGGCAAACAGACAGGAAGTGATGTCACAGGTCTTCCAAGGTCAATGGCTATATGTTCACAAACACACACACACACACGCACACGCACACGCACACACACACGCACACGCACACACACACACTTCCCCTTCCTACCAAGGTCCCTCTCCGTGGCCTTTTGACCCCATCAGCGGAGGTCAGTGCACACTCGTCCTGCCGTAGTCCATCAATCTTCCAATATCGCTACCACCCACACCCACACACACACACTGACCCTGAAGCAAATACACATGCCCTGCTGCTGTATACAGATGGTCACAGATGGGCCAAGGTGTACTGTATACACACACACACACACACACACACACACAGTCAGGACAGCTGTTAACTCCCATTAAAGCAAAGAACATCTGCACAAAGTTTCAAAATACAAGTTTAAGAAGACAGAAAAAGATAATGAGTTACATGGCAACAGATCATGTAGTGAATCCTGTTTCCCACTGAGACAGTTTCTCACGCAAGACGACAAAACAGGGAAACACTTTGTGCAGCGGAAAGTCTTAGCATAAGTCATAGCAAAGTTTATCTTTGCTTTTGAACATGACGCGAGTGCAATACACGTCGCTTTAACATTTTATAATGAACAACCCTTGTGACGCTTTTAATATTTGATGCAGCAAACTGCAAACAACCAGCAGCGATGACAAGTCTTTTCCTGCTTTAACAGGAAAAGATATGCTGTGCAATCCTGCTACTCTATTTCATTTCCACAAAACACTCCTGTTTTGAGCATTTACAAGGGTTTTCGACACAGTGGGCATTTTTGTGTTTAGTTTGATTTATAAACTTCCCACCAGGTCAGAGATGCTGTGGTTGATTTTTATATTCCCAACTGTGGCAAACAGCTGTATAACACATGTGGATGCTCATTCATTTATACCTATAAACCCCCCTAAGACACGAGAAGGGGACAAAAAGCAATGCAGGAGACATTTAACAAATCAATATGCTGAAAAGGTGTCAGTCAGCGCAGCAAAACGTTGGTGTCGCATCGGCTGTTTTAGAGGGCAAGGATGAACTTTCTGTGGGTGTTGCTTTTATATAAAGTTATTATATATTGTTTAATATATTTGTACAGTTTTATTTGTTGAATCAGAAGAAAGCAGAGAAAGAGACAAAGATGCGATGAGGATGGTCTTCATGTACATGTTATGCACCTTAGCCAACCGAGCAATCAGGATCCAATAATCCAATCTCCAAAAATCATTTTCGAGACTTTAAAGCTGCACCAATCAATACTTTCACATAAAAGGGAAAATTCTGATTTTTTGTGTGGGGTTGTATGAGGTACTTATTTAGAATATTTTTACCGCTTTACCTTCAGTGGGGAACTGAAGCGGTTATCTACGCTCACTTCAAACCCACCAGACTCCTTTGACAAATTTGATTTTACCTCGCAGAACACGGGAGTTGCTAGTCTGGTGGAGCCGCTAAATATAGCATAAACTAAACTGATAATGATTTTATAACCCCACTTCAAAAAATCAGAAATATCCCCTTAACTAATGATCAAATAACATGTGTATTGTTAAGGAGGTTGACAACTCCCAACTTGGCAGCTCCTCTCAGTTTTTCAGGGGGATTTTAAGTTTTTATAACTCGGTTGTCTTCTCTGCCCTCTAAGGTTAAGTGGAGCAGAATTATAAAGTAGCATGAAATTGGGGCGGCCTCTAACTCACCCATGGGTGTGTGACCCATGTTGGCTGAATCCTGCAGCGACGCAGGGTTCGAATCCGAACTGCAGTCCTTTGCTGCGTGTCATCCCCCATTTGTATCTATCCCCTTTGAAATGAAGGGAAAAGCCACAAAAAAATTATCTTTAAAATTTTTTTTAATAAAGTAGCATGAAATGAAAATACTAAAGTAAAGTACAAGTACTTCAAACTCGTACTTCAGTCTAGGGCGTGATTTCCACAGGGGACAGGGGGGACACTTCTACTAAACTAAAATCCAGTCTGTCCCCCCACCCCCCAAGTCTCTGATCAACAAAGTAAGAAAGACATCTTTTTCTTATTGTGTGTCCCCCACTTCTCAAACCAAAGTAACCCCCTTGAGTACAGTCGTTCAGTAAATGTACAAATTCTCAATAAAACGTACACTGATGTCACAGAGTGATTTTTGTCATTAGATCATTGACATTTGCTATGGTAAGAATTTTGTTGCTATTGGGACTCCAGATCCAGAGCTCAACTTTGACAGTTGGCCTCATCTGTCAGAACGGACCACAACCCCCATAGGCACCTTATCGCCAGCTGCCAGGCTCTCAGATTTGTTTTGCCATCGCTTCCTGTAGTTCCAGCCTGCTTTGATAGAGTTAACCTTGTCTGACGGCAAACTACAAATTCCCACCGGCACCCGGCGACCGATACCAGCTCCCACTCTGCCTCACATCCACAACACTGCTCATGAAGAATGTGTTTTCCCTTCATCCTGTCTCTCATTTCTGATGATTCCCACACTGTGTCAGTGTGTGTAAGTGTGTGTCTGGACTTCCCGGAGGGTTGATGTTGCACAGACCACCTCCCATTACACCACAGGCCAAGACACACACACAAGCATACACGCACATATTGGCCCGAGAGGGCTGTACTTGTTTCGGTCAGATTACTTTCAGGAGCCATTGTCTCTGAGGAGAGTTTGGCAGGAAACAGCACTCCATCTATTTCCTCTTCACCTGACAGACATCTCTAATAAAATCACTCTGCAGCGATCTGATGAGCTTGAAACAGAACGATCCTGACCACCTTTTTCTTTTGGTGTATTCCAAACAATGTGAATACCTGAATGTCAAAGATATGTTTAAGGTGATTTAAAAAAAGTAGCCCCTTTCACACAAATTCCGCAATAGCACCGCAATGAAGGTCTGCCATTATGCCAGTTTTGTTTTGTTTATTCACACCGAACTAAGGAAAGGCGACATAATGCCACCCCAGAGATTTCACATAGCATGCCGGCATTACGGCAGCAAAAGAGGCGTGATGTGTAACACAACAGGGCCGGGGTCTAGTGTGTGTTCGACCGGTCTGACCTGACCCACAAATTGCCAACTTTATGCATTATAGTAGCACATTTGTGTGTGTGTGTGTGTGTGTGTGTGTGTGTGTGTGTGTGTGTGTGTGTGTGTGTGTGTGTGTGTGTGTGTGTGTGTGAATGACAGGCTTATGAGCCATTGTTACCATTAGCCCAGTGCTCAGCAGATTTGTTTATGTTTGTCTTAAATAACGCTGTCACTAAAACAATGTGTGTGTGTGTGTGTGTGTGTGTGTGTGTGTGTGTGTGTGTGTGTGTGTGTGTGTGTGTGTGTGTGTTTGAGAGAGGGAGAGATAGAGTGGAAGAGAAGATAAACTAATGCACGCAATGTTTTGCTAAGCTATTATTAACTTTGGCTACTCGGAACGCTGCTTTGTCACTTTTTGTGACCTGCCTTTAGGTTGACTTGCGCAGCAAACAGCATGTAGTCCCGCCATGCCGGCTGTCCCTTTTTACACAGACATTGTTTCGGCTCTGTTACCTCCGCTGGCAGCTAGAAGGCGCAACAAACCGTTCCCACAATCCCATCTTTGTAACTTTCACACCGACTGCGAGTCTGTCTAAAGGCACATTTGTCCACCAGAGAATACAGACAGGTTTTTGGTTTATTTCTCACTGTAAAATGTCCCGCTCAGTGCATGTTTTGGTCCCTTTTTCTTTATTTATATTAAGGTTTAAGGTTTCTTTATTAGTATCCAGCGGTAGCCTGGGTAAACCCTGACAAAATTCCGGCAAATTTGAGATTTGCTCTGCAGGTCAGTCTGGCGAAGAGCCCATTCAAACCCATTTCCAATGTCCTCAAAATTGAGGCACCAATCACAACCGTTGAGGCGGGCTTTACGCGACGAGGATAGCGCAGCGACGGCAAGCAGCTTTTTGTTTACATTCAACATGACGGCTACCGAAGCCGTGCTTCACCATGACCAGGGACCGGCAGGTCAGTCTGACATATGCCGATTTTATACCGGTCAATGCTATAATTAACTGACAACATAAGTTATACGAGTTACAGTTCTCAAGGACGCACGCACACACGGACAGAGACACCGGGCGTTTCCCAATCTGTGTTCTTCTATTGACTTTTGTTTCTGTGTCCCTGTGAAACGTCATCTCGTGTTGCCAAAGTACTGTCCCAATACACAAGTTCGCATTTCGCCAAGAACAGTTAAAATTCCCGGATGTATTCTTGACACGCCCATTTACCGAGGATACATCGGTTGGTAACTTCAAAGAATTTCTAATATAGGAAGAAGTTCCACTCCCTCGTTACTTCCGGCTTCTGAACTGGTTGCAGTTCCACCAGAAATCCATATAGGGGGCGCTCACAGGCCAGTGCAGAATGAATGGGACTCTATGGAGCTATACCCCTCAAAACCCACTTTTCTCATGATATAATTTTTTGTCTAGTAATTTGAATGTTGCATTCGAAAGGGGAGGCAAAGAAAATACACACTGCTGGGTGTTAGATTTTTTTAAAGTCGCTTTTCTGTTCTAAAAAGCCTTTTAAAATGTCAATGACGTCATACACATATACGGCCGGAGATACTGCTTTACGGCAAGCTCTGAGTCCCTTCCTTCGTTCTCTCGAGGCATCGACAACACAGCTGACAGGTAAGGCTCTCCCTGTCAATACAGATGCTAGAAAGAGGTTTGCTAATGTTTTAAAGACCACGCCGAAATATTCACTCTGACATTCTGGCTCTGCTTTGGATGCCGTCAAGCTGGATCTCCGATCGTAATCAGTCCTTCACTGACCAATCAGCATTCATTAGCAGAATGCTAGCGTGTTATGGGCTACAACGACTCAACCTGTAAGAAATCAAAAGGACATAAGTACTCGTTCATTCAACTTTCGACCTATAACCCATGTTGAACTTGCAAAATCTACAATCAAATCTGAGGTTTCTCAACGACACTCAGACGAAAGATACACATTTAGCCGTCTAGCTCCATAGGGTCCCATTCATTTTGCACTGGACCGTGATCACCCCCAGTGGAACTCTGGTGGAACTGCAACCAAA